>NC_088252.1:24231894-24541012 GCF_036013445.1 Caloenas nicobarica
CCTATCTATGTCAAATGTGAGGCAACTCGCAGGACAGCTTGAGAAGCCAATCTAGGGAATGCTATGATGAGGGAGAGGCAACTAAAAGAACAACATGCCTGCAATTTAAATCTGGCTGGATAGAGATTTTTTTTAAATCCAGAATGCTTAAAATTAAATGCTTTAAGCCCCAAAACAATTTGGAATAAAAAGAGCATGTACTTCAGTTTGCACACTTTTTAATTTTAGCATATCAAACGATTTTCCTTTCTGCAAGTGAACGCTGAAAGTGATTCGGTGATTGAAACAACTTCATTTCGTCTTCACTACTTCAGAACATTCAATCATTTCAACACAGCTGAACTATTATGATAATATTTCAAGTTTCTCAGCAATAAGTGAACTAGAGGGAGTTTCAGGGAAATAATCTATCAAGGGGTTCTGGTGAATAACTTCATTTTCATAGATGAGGTTGTAACCAGAAGGCCTCAGAGGAACTTACCTCCCTGTAAATCATTCTGGCCTATTGTTCTTTACAGGGTTGAAACACAAGATGTCACAACAGTCATGCAATGAAAATGGCTTTAATGGAATGAGGCATTTTGAACCTTGATATGCCTCTTTATATTATTATTAAATTGTTTTGAAATATGCATTATATTGGCTTGCTTATAAAAGAAAGCTTGGCTTGATTTCGTGTCATTTTTGCAACACTGTAGGAGTGGATTTTTTTTTTTTACATCTAAAAGGATCTTCACACTTTCCCTTACTGACAGGGCCCAGACCTGAGCAGAGGAACAAAGACTTCTTTGATCAGATTTTTAAATGGGATAAACATGGCTGCTTAGCCGGCATTTTCATATAGTTTCACTTGAATGACCTGTACCCTTGTGTGAAGAGTGGAAAAAAAAACCCTAAAAGGCTTTAAAAAGGCAGTTTTATATAGCACTGTTTGTGGCCAGTCGATGCCTTTGTTCCTTGAAGGCCTCTGCAATAATTTCTCTATTGAGCAAAGTGATGTTTATTGAAAATGGCATCGCTGAGCATCAGCAGGTTCCCCTGCAGTTCAGTTTATCTGTCCTCTGAACTCCAAGCAACATCTTGGTCTGAAAGGGTCCACCTGGTAAAATAAGCAACTGACAACACAAAAAGCCTAGATGACTTCCAACTGCCAGTGCTTATGTTGTGACTACATGCTCTTCCCCCCATTAATCTTTTTTTTTTTTCCTCCTTCACCTCATGACTCTTCTTACAGAGCTCTCCAGCACACCAGGCTATTGAGCTCCAATAAACCATAGGTTTGTCAGATTCATGTATTTTAGAAGAACATGTGATTTACTGGAGGTGTGAATGTATCATGCACTTCTAAGAACAGATCTGCAGATTGGAAATTGATGGGAGACGAGGCTTTGGTACTAACTCTTTCACTGCGGTACCAGTTTGCACAGCTTCACACTGTCACTACCTAGAGCTACCCCACAGAGCAGACGAATCCTGTAATTTAACTAGAGAAGATAGGATGTCCCGCTGAATAGGCAATACGCTACAGCTCAGTGACTACTAACTTAATTCTTAGTACTATGTGCTGCTTCAAAAACTTCCAATAACGTTCTCAAAGTAGCTTTTCAGTAACTGCATATTGTAGAGGCTGGGAAATAAGCCTGAAGACTTGCCCACAGCCACACAGTGAATCAGTAAGAGAAGAGGAAAGAGATCTCGGGAGGTGTTTGGCTTCAAATCTCATGCTTCAATAGCCAACATTGTCCTCTCTTCAGTCAGCCAGGAACTGTGCTCTCTGGCTCATGGAAACTCTTACTCTGACGTGGAGCGACTTTGCAGCAGCACAAATTGCAGCAATCACACTACAGAGCGAGTGCTGGCGATTTCCTTCATTCCATGTTTTTCTGGCTTTTGATGGTTTCTCATTCACCCTAACTAGGAAGCAGGGGGGTTCTGAAGTGCTGCCAAGAATTACTAATGGAAGCGAGGGGCAGGAAGCAAATAAAGATGACTTGTTGCAGAATTAGAAGTACTTTTTAGTGTCTAAAATGGCATATTAAAGCAGGACAAAAAGTAGATGTATGAGCTCTGACAATAGAAGCAAAATGTTTCTAGCTAGAAAAAAGAGGAAAACTCTGGAACTTATCAATAATACTATTGTTCATTAAGACAACTTTAAAACTCCAGAAATATAAAATAGGGGAGTCATGGGGGAAAATACTGCATTTGTTGCCTTCTTGGTTCATTTTAGTTCAGAGTTCCTGTGAAAATGCTTAATTTCCTTTTCTTTTTAATTTTTAACTCTGGACACTCAAGCATATTTTGAGCTCACACAAAGCGTTTCAGCAAAGTCCATATATGGGTCATGCTTAATATCGCAGGTGGTTCTGTTGTTCACTTAAGAGAAGTAGTCAGCTAAGTTAAAAAATCTCCCCAGCTCTAAAAACTAGAGATGCCTCTGTACCGGGTTTGCATGGCAAGGTTTTGGTAGCAGGGGGGCTACTGGGGTTTCTTCTGTGAGAAGCCACTAGAAGCTTCTCCCATGTCTGACAGAGCCAATGCCAGATGACTCCAAGATGGACCTGCCGCTGGCCAAGGCTGAGCCCATCAGTGATGGTGGTAGCACCTCTGCGATAACATAGTTAAGAAGGAGAAAAAAAAAACCAACCAAACAACACCTGCTCAATTGCAGCCAGAGAGAAGAGTGAAAATATGTGAGAGAAATGACTTTGCAAACAGCAAGGTCAGTGCAGAAGAAGAGGAGCAGGAGGTGCTCCAGGTGCTGGAGCACAGATTCCTCTGCAGCCTGTGGTGCAGCCCACGGTGGAGCAGACAGAGATCCACCTGCAGCCCGTGGAGGTTAATGGTGGAACAGATATCTACCTGCAGCCCGTGGAGGACCTCACACTGGAACAGCTGGATGCCTGGAGAAGGCTGTGATTTTGTGGGAAGCCCATGCTGGAGTGGGTTTGCTGGCAGGACTGGTGACTCCATGGAGGACCTGTGGTGGAGCGGTCTGCTCCTGAAGGGCTGCACCGTGTGGAAGGGACCTGTGCTGGAGCAGAAGAACAGTGCAAGGACTTCTCCCCTGAGGAGGAAGGAGTGGCAGAGATAGTGTGTGATAAACTGACTGCAACCCCCATTCCCTGTCCCTCCGTGCTGCTGGGGGAGGAGGTAAAGAATTTGGGAGCAACATTAAGCCTCGGAAGAACGGAGAATTTGGGGGAAGGTGTTTGAAGAATTGGTTTTATTTCTCATTATCCTACTCTGATTTGATTGGTAATAAGTTAAACTAATTTCCCCAAGCCAAGTCTGTTTTGCGCACGATGGTAACTTCTGAGTGATGTCCCTGTACTTATCTTGACCCACAAGCCTTTTGCTATTTTTTTCTCTCCCCTGTCCAGCTGAGGAGGGGAGTGACAGAGCAGCTTTGGTGGGTACCCAGCATCCAGCCAGGGTCAACCCACCACAGCAGTTTCTAACATGCTTTTATATACAGGGCTTCATTCCACAAAATTTCATTAAGTGTAAAAAGGGAGCCCAATAAACGAGTGGAAACACAGCACTTTTTCCTGTATTCAAATTGCCCTTAAAATTGCCAGCTACAGGAACTGTAGCAATAACTTTGCAAAATATGGTTAGTGGTTAATCTGAAAGGACAAAGTCTTAGGACAAATGCTATGGCTGTTCGTTGCTGGCAGGGACAGGCAGGCACCATTTTGTACAAAGCCACCATCCACTTTGTGCAGAATGGCGTTCAGAGATGATAATCTAAGGGACTATTAAGAGCTGAACCAATATAAACATACTTTGTTAAAGTCCAAACAGCTGGATGGCACCTTCCCTCCATCAGCACTCTCTGAGTCAGACTCAGAATACGGGCAGTTGGTGGTCAAGCCGTTAGTCTAAGTTCCAGGGAAAATGCCAAGTCTTGAAGCTGTTTTGTTAAAATACTTAAAATAAACTCTGTGCTAAGCAGAGTTGTGCTTCCAAAATGAATGCCACCTGACCAGCTCTATTAAAAGGATCCACGAATGGACCCATAACACTGAGATATCCCCTTACACTGTATTGTAATGGAACTGTATTTGGGACTGGCTGTTTCCATAGCTATTGAAGCTTCCCAGAGAGGGATTGCAAGCAGGCAGCTGCTAGAGGGAAGAGTTCATCCTGTTGCATCTTGTCTTGTTTCCTTTTTTCACTACATTCTTTCAGAATCTGCTGGGATCAGAGCAGAACAAGGCCTAAGGAAAGTCCTGGAATCAAAAAAAAACCCAACAACCTAACAAAAAACCTCCTTGAAAAAAGCAGTAGGTTTCAGCAGCAAGTTTTTCCCAACTTAACTTTGCTTGAAAAAGTTTCTAGTAGTTCCAGCCTCACCAGATCCAGCTGAGAATGGGCAAGGACTCATTTTTCACTCACACTTGTATTGTTTTTATGCAGCCTATTAACACTATTGCAAAATGGTAACTGATTCTTACTTGAAGTTAGAAGAAACAAATCTATGGGGAAGCCAGTTTGTGGGGAGTGCATTTTAGTTCAACCAAGATGAGCTGCTTGGCTTCCTAACACTTGTTCTATTTATTCCTCTACTACAATCTTCTCAGTGTGACGTCTTTAATGAGGAGATCACAACATCCTCGATACTGGCCAGGGAGATTAAGCAACACACACACACAAGGAGAAAGCGAGTCTTTGAGATTTAACTCAAAATCTATGCTGGTTTGCCATAAAGATTTGACATTTAAATGAGTGAATAATGTTAATCTTCCACTGATATTAGACTGCTGAACAGGTAGTATATTACAGGATAAAACCAAACCAATTACTTTTGAAAATATATTTCTTTTTTACTATACAAAAGCTGTCTGCTGATTTTTCCTGGGGGTATCTCATGTTCCTGGGAGATATGAATTTAACATTGGACTTGCTCATGCCCAGCTGGCACTTAGACCACAAGCTAGGGAACAAGGAGTTTGGTTTTCATTTTTCTCAAAGCTCAAACACACTATTTCCTACTAGAATGTCAACTGATAAACAATCAGAGCAAAGTCCATCTATTTTTGAGCTGACCAGTAACAGATTTTATAGTATTTCTTTACAAGATTTGTTGGTATAACAAGGGTCCCAAGAATATAATGGAAGTAATTAACCTCTCATTTCTATGTTCACATTCGTAAGTCTGCTTTAGGGTGAGAAACAGGAAAAGAGGATCACAGTTGAAACAAAAAGAGAATTTACCTCTTGTCAGTAGTCTGGCCACACTACAAAGCAAGTACACAAAGCAGCAATAAATTAGGGTTTTTAAAATAGAAAAACTAACCAACAATCTTAGCTAGAACTGCATAGCTGAATGCTCAGATGTGTGGCATCCGAACAGCCTTTCATTTCAATAAGTCTGCTTTAATTGCTTATTTTCTATCTTCTGCCATTGTAAGACAAACAAAGATGCCATTGAGGATGCATCTCCCCTGATAAGGCAATCAGAACGTGAGCCTGCAGTTACAGTAATATTTTGCATAAAGGCTTCCCTTATATTTATTCATCCAAAAGAGCTCTAATTTCACCCCCTCCCCCCCAATTTTACTAAGCTGCCATCCTCAACAGTGCAAAAAATTATTCCGGATTCTTTGTGTCTGTACTCCAAGCTGCTCAACTGGGCTTCCTCTCTTTAGAGAACCTTTATTTATTCAATTTCCAAGGATAAAAAAGGCTGGGTACGGTAGTATGTCTAGCAGTTCAACCACATTGGCTCTTCACCCTAGCATTCCTTCGGACTGGTGCCCACATCAAAAACCAGCACCACGAAGGTCACACATACAGGGTGCACATGCTGCGTAGACATCTATGTTTGTAAAGTCTCCTGCTAATCGTTCCTGTACTGCCATAAATTACCATTAAGCAGGTGATTAGAGCGTTCACAAAGGAAATAGTTCTGCTAGCTTGGTTGCCTCTCTCAGATGGATGCTGTTTACTCAAGAATTTTACTGTAATCTCTGTTGGCAAAAAAATATGCCACACAGAACAAATATATATTCCACCTTTTATGGGAATCCTTTTTCTCAGTCGTCTTAAAAAAAATCAGCAAAACCCAACCAAAACTTGTAGCAGCTGCAGACCCACAAATTCTGCAAATTAAGGGAAAGATATGTGTCAGTCCTCGTAGACTGAGCTGTGTGCTCCTTAAATATCCCTTGGAGAAAGACCGTTCTGCGGAGAAGTATTGGTACGAGAAGTAAGGTGAAAATGTTCTCACACAGATGTATGTACTAAGAGAGAAGAAACAGGTTATTTACCACAGGAGCAGCCATCTCCTCCCTCTCTACCGAAGTACCCCTGTTGATATAGAGCAGAGCACAGAAGATTAACTTGTGAGATAGTGGAAATGTGAACAGGAAAATCAGCAGTTGTCTGTGATAGTTTAGCCCTGGTATTCTTCTCAGTTGAACTAAACAACTTGGACATTCAAACTGTAAATCATTAAAAAGAATTAGTTTCAAGAGCAAGTCTCTTTACAATCCTACTTTAGTTCAATGATGAAGGTGCAGCAAGTATGTCAAGTGATAGACTCACATCATTTGTTTACATATTTACATCCCGAATGTGTTTTAAAGGAGACAGATCTTGAAAACAGAACGTGTTTTTTTTTAACCCTAGTTGAGTTAGCTACTCTTTAAGTTTGAAAACCTCTTAGTTTCCAGGATAATTTTTACCTAGCATTACCTATAAAATTAAGATTAAATTTTATACTTAATCTTTATTCAAGGTATCAGTGAGAACATTGCTTCCTGTTAAATTTTTAGTGTTATACAGTAAGTTGATTCACCCCATTAAAATGATAGGAAAACTATTCTACTTGTTGAAGCTATAACTAAAGCAATAAAGCCTTAAGAAGCAGCAATGTTTCTACCTATGAAGAAAAATAACAGTCCTTGAAAGCAATCTCAAAAGCCTCCTGCAGAATTCCTGAGACTCCAGCCTTCCTTAAATGTAAATTCCAGAATCTCACAGCTTCGATAGTAAGATTATTCCATGTCACCTGTTGTAAAGCTTTCTTCACTCACCCTCTCTAGACTAAAATTAAAGCACTTCTTCAGATCTACAAGAAAAACTGCATCCCATTTGTGCCTCTACAAAGACTATTGGGATATTTTTTCTTTTGAAGTTCAACACTATGTCCACAAACATTTGTGCAGCTGATAAAAACTACTATACACAAAATAAATAATATTAACTTATTGGCAAAGCAATCCTAGCCAATGTCACTGAACATGAATTTCTTCTCTCGGTACAAGCAGCATGAAGAAATCTGAACCCAGAGCAGTGAACACTCAGGCTCAGAGATCAGCTGTACGGGATCAGGTCTGCTAAGGCCTCCCTGGGACTTATAAGAACATTTAGTCTGCTGGGTCAATCTGCCTTATGGTTCAGACACTGATTACATCCCAACAGAAAGAGATGAGAAAGCGATATCCATCTGCTTCTGTGCAGTCATTCACTCAGCACCTGTGATTTTGTTTGGACACAAGGTCTGTTAACGCGATGACTTAGCTATAAAAGATGGCACTGATGATGTTTGCTCGAAGAACTGCTTCTGTGTAGACTAAGAGCTCTGATAGGCAGGTTTGCCTTCACCTTCTCTTTTGGAGGGTACTACATGGATCTGTTAATGAATGCGGTTGTGCTGCTGAGAACAGCAACTAGCCCAGGGCAGGTTTCAGTGGTACTGTCAAGTGAGGTATCCACCCATACAGAACAAAACAAAAAATCACCATTGAGCAAGACTGTAAAAACTCCTTTCAGGGAAAACCTGTAGCTCAGTTTTCACAGAGACATGTCTTGGTTTCAGAGAGGTCTGCAAAAGAGGAAGAATTCTTTTGTGCAAAGGACTTCAGGGACTTGGGGATTTTTATTTGGCTATGGAACCATTAGGCTGTCTGTTAGCACTCCAAATCCCCACCAGATCAATAAAGCCTGCAGTCATTACATCTGATAGCTCCTACCTTCCAGGAAATGAGCTGTGAGTTTTATTCTAATTGTTAGTAGGCAGGTGTTCACACCACCAAAATCAACAGTAATGCAAGCACTTGGAGATTCTTGTTGGAGTGTCATACAAGGTACAAATAAAAGGTCAAGCACTGAATTTCTCTTGCATTTACACACTGATTCTGTCTAAACTCCCCTTGCTCTACTGAAAGAGAATTTGTTCCTCAATGCCTTATCAACACAATGTTAATTTTTAAACAGTACCTTTCACTAGCAATTGAATTAATTAGGAGCTTGTCAATGCATATGAGCCAATCCAGACTAAGGCATGGAGTGAATTTAGAGTTGAGCTAACTATCCCTTATCTAACCTTTGCCTGAATATTCTTATTCTGCATCGAGAGAGTCCAAATCCAAAGCTTTGACGTGACTTCTGTGATTCGGAACTGGACACACTCATCCTGGGATAAAAGCATGCACAGTGCGCAAATCAAGCAGAAATAGTTAAGCCGGAGTAAATTTTAAGCGTATAAACCCTATGGTTTTATCTAGATTAGAGCTTTTTGCAACAGCAGAGCCACCTTTTCTTCGACACTGGGGAAGAGAAGCAGAGACGCTGCTTTATCTCAGTGCAGTACATTTACATAGTGCACCTACATCAGTTCAAAAACTCCTGGCACTGAAAAGCTCCGTATTGTCCAAGCCAGTTGGCATAAAGATGGTGTGTATTCCCTCGGGGTGAGATTACAGCTCTGTATGCTATTCAGGAAAATAGGCCAGACAATTGAACTTCCTTTCCCAGGTACATTCATTTGCCCTCTCTCACAAGTACTGCTGAAACCCAACAAAAATGAAAGAAATCCTGAAAAGATACACTTCACACAGCTTCCAAATCAAATGCCAATTGCAGCCTTCAGAGAAAAGGTGAAACAAGTACCGTTGCTGCAGTACATCTGTTAATTAGTCGACAAGGATTTGTGTTTACGACAAGAATGAAAACTAACTACTGAAGCAGAAGTAATACCAGCTCTACTGTTTTGTTCAGTCTCACAGCAATGCGCAGCATATCCCCACTGGCACCAATGTGACAGTGGAGCTGGTGGGGCAGAAGTCACTCAGCTCTACTAAAGGCAGTTCACTCAAAGGACCTGAGGCTTTTTTGAACCTCTGCACCTTTAACACTGCCCCACAACATCTCACACTCAGTATCCCTTGCTGTTTCAACCCAGTGTTGTTCTGTTGTTCAGGGATACATCTAGAGATCACCAGGGGTTCTCTGGGAAAGCAACTCAGTATCCTCGGAATGTAATTAGAGAATCACAAGGGGATTTAATCTTATTGAGATTTTATAGTAAAACAGTATTTAGCCCTGGCACTAACACTCTTCACCTAATAAACAAAATAAAAATTCAAATCAGCCAGAGAAACAGCTACAACAAGCACTTTCATAAAGTCCACAATGACAAATGCCAATCTCCTATTTGCTGACATGGCACAGCAGAGGAACAAGTCGCCCTTTTCCTGGCATTAGCCTAAATGCTCCCTCAGATATACAACCCATGCCGACAGTACTGGCCTGAATCTCAGTGGACTTACAAATACTTTATGTGGTGTTTGTTTGTTTGTGGGTTTTTTTGTGTTTTGTTTTTTTTAAAAAAAAGTTGGGCTATATGTGCGTGAGAAATGGGCATACTTTAGCCTTATAAACAGTACAACCCTTCCGGCCAGGGCTTCCATGAATAAACACGAAGTGTATCTTCACTGCCAGCTACCCTATTTTTCCAGGGATGAACTGGCAAAAAATGATTACAAACACTCTCAACACCAAGCCAAGGGAGTAAGTAAGGATGTGATTAATTAGGTGAATGTGAGAGGCCCTTGAAACTCGCAGGACAAGGCCATAGTGAGAATCAAAGGTGGTTCTCCAAGGGATATGAAAAAAATAGGTCATGGATCTGAGCCACAGAAGTAGTTACATCTCTGGAGCACTAGGCAAGTTACTGAAAGAACCATTTTGTAGCATCTTTTTAAAAGCCGTTTTTCCTCTGCTGACATGGCACTGTTATTTTTGAGAGCCATGAACAATTTCCGCTGACATGATAGGAGGCTGCTATACAAAACAAGTCATTTTGGGATACATGGTATTAAAAACATAGGATATAAAAATCAATAGCTGCTACATGGGACACGAGTACATCACTTAATGAAGCAAAAGCAGTAAATTAGCTTAATGGCAGGACCACATACTGCAATATAGATCAAACAATCTTTGGTTTTCCACTTAAAACTGACAGGACTAAGATTATTCAAGGAAAACAAGTTCATTATCTTGTCTCTTCTGAGGAAGGGAGGAAAGCTTAGAGCACACAGACCGAGTGGAGGATCACATGAAAATTGAAAATACAGTCAGGAGGGAATGATTGGCAGTTGCATGAGGAAACTAATCTTGTAAATGGACCAGAGGCTGCTGAACGCGGAGGCAGAGAGGAAGAATCAAGGGGGATTTACACAGATTGAGGCAGAACTCTCAAAAAACAAGGACTCCATATCAGAATTACAGGGCTTTTTTAGGAACCTACTAGAATATGAGAAGTGCTTAAATTTGCAGTGTGGATTAGTGATTTGACAGTTTAACCATCCCAGTATTTTCCAGCGTTAGACAGCGTGGCAGTTTGAAAGGAGAATAAGTTGTTTTGAAAAGCGCTACAGCAACACACTGAAATTACAAGTAAAAAGTACATTTCCAAACGAGCTTAGAATAGGTAAAATACTAATATTTGGTTCTGAATGTTCTACTTTCATCAGCCTCCACAGATATACTGATGTGAACTACACTGATGTGAACCACTGAGTGTGTCACAAGGAGATCTCCTGAAGATGGACGGTCTCTCCAAACCAGCATCTCTCTGCTTTAACATGCACTGGAATTCAGATGAAGAATTACGGTGGGAATACAATAACGAAATCTCTGCTAAAATGACACAAAAACGATGCCTCTATTACTTCCAAGCAGCTCCTATAGCTTTCATTGTCAATAAGATTTATAGTTAGATTTATACTAAGATTATAATAAGCTTATAGCTATATGGTAATGTTCAGAGTATTTGTAATATGTTTTAATCGAAATCTATTAATACATTTTTCAGCTAGGAATATATTATTTCTGCCATGGAAAAAGCACAGCATGTGTAAATAATACAATTAGCTGCAGTTCACAAGTGGATTCTTTCAATTCAGTTATTAATAACAACAAAATAATAACAATTTAGTTACTGAAAAGGCAGAGTTACACACAGCCGATACAAATGTTGTTTTTAAAAATTATCTTGTTTTAAAGTTTGTATCTTCATAATCATTTAAGGCGAATGTCAATGCTGTGAAGTTATACACAGAAAGCTCAAATAATGCCACATTTAGCATTCTCTGGACTCTTTACAGGTGTGCCTACATTAAAATACAATCTCTTTTAATTTGAATTTGCATCTTTTCAAACATGCCTCTGCCTCATTCACAGCATTTACTATGTCAGAACTGGCAAAACTGGGACTTGTGCAAACGACATTATTAAGCGGGAAAACAAGGAACTACTGTTTTATCAGTGAAACAAATGCAAGAGACCACCATGAACCATTTTCACCTGGCCTCTGGCAGGGCTGTATTTAAATGAGAAAGAGAGCCTTGAGGAGGCCAGTGTGGCTGGAGGCTTTAGAGGAGCAGAGGCTTGGTTTGCAGCTGTCTGGTTAATGCCTCACTTCTACTTTTTATAGATGGGGAGAAAGAGGTTATGGTGGGGCTGCCAGTGGTGAGAAGGGAGCTTTGATCTTCTTTTCTGAGGAACAGACCAGAGCCTTGAAGAGGTGAGCTTACAACTTTCCTCAGGCAATCTTTATTTTTATTTTGTAAGTAGTATTTCAGTTCAGGCTACCTTAAAGTACATCTATAGGTTTGAGGGTTGGTTTGTTTAAAACTCTAAAGAACTTATTCTAATGGAAGATGCTAGGAGAACCAGGGTAGCATTTTTTCTTTCTTTCAATAAAGCTAAATGTTTCTCTGTAGAAGCTGAGCTTAAGGACAGTGTTATGCTGGTATAATGCAGATACCTTTGAGGGAATTACAGCGGGAAGCACATAAAACAGTTCATGGAGCTGTTTAAATATTGTATTTTTATGGCAACAGTGTAATTGTAACGATTCCTGGTGGATTAATGAGGGTAATGTAAATGAGCAGCTCAAACTGGATTGAGAAACTTACTGGCTTTCTGCTCTCTTTCTGGAAAGAGTATTTTTAAAATAACAGGTATTTATTCTCCAAGGCTGCATGTGATTTTCAGCCAATTATTTCCTATGTCTGGATCATTATGAGAGTTGTAGGAGAACAGAGTCTCTAAGGGCACTTGCTCTGTGATCCCAGACCCTGTTTGTGACTTTGCCAGGTGTCTTGGTAGGAACTTGTCACACAGCACATTAATGCTGAAGTTTTCTTGCATGGAACAAGGGGAAGAGAAGATGACTGCCTTAAAGTTATTTCAAATGCATTTCTCTTACTTAAAGAAGTTATATGACCACAGGTGTAGCAATGTCAAGTCACTAGTGCTGAGCTAGGATTTTAGAATTGGTCCTGCAAGGGTGACTGAGCGTGGTAATGTGAGACATGTCCTCAGGTGAGTCAGTGCTGAAGAAGACAGTGTGAAGCTGTACTGAGAACAATCCATCTGCTCTAAGACCGAGGCTGTGGGCATGACACCTGCCAGCAGCAGTGGTTGAAGGTGGTTCACAGCCCCCCCAGCTGCTGTTTACTTTCTCCCTCAAATCTAACAGCTGAGCTGTTTGTAAAACTGCTAACCTGATCTACTTGACCAGCACAGGTCTCTGCTCCTTAACCTATTGCTTAAGCTGTTTAAGCCAGTATGCCTCATTCTGACTGAAACAGGAGGTTGTGGTGCTCAGCTAGTAAATCTGAAAATGAGGTAACGAGCAGCTGGGGATGGTAATCTAAGCTCTGCACAGCTGCTGGGACAGAAGCACACATCAGGAAGAATATAAGGGCAGATATCTTTCAGATGTCCTCTCTCTGAAGAAGAAACAAACCCACACCACTTCCTGGAATGAGTTTTTCTTTTTTTTTTTTTTTTTTTTTAAGATCACTTCAAGGTTAAGAAGATTCAAGCAATATCACAATCAGAAGAGCTTTTTTCCTCCTTGTGTCAGTTTCTGGAAAACGAAGTAACTTTACTAGAGAAACAAGTCTTAAGTGGGACTATTGACTGGAAGGCAGTATTCTAATGCACTAAAGAATCCATCCTAAAGACTTAAACTGGAAGTCAAATATCTTCAGAAAAGAACCCTGTATTAAAGGTCAGTAGATACTTCTTGGTGTCCACTTCCCAGACGAGTAGGCCTATTCCACCACATGGAGGTACAGTAACGGGGATGATGGTTCTTCTACTTTATCTCTGCAAACTTCTTTCTGCAAGCATGGCTGGGTTGCTGCAGAACTCCCTTTAAGTACAGAGCCAGCAACAGTCTGTGCCAATAGATGCACAGAAGATCAGTTCCTCTGTAGTGAGGGTCACTATAAGCATTTCCCAAACACAGATTTCATTTAAGGCCATGCAAATAGCTACTTTTTCTGTTTCCTAAAAATAGAATTCCCTTTGACTTTCCAACCCAAAGTGACTTCACATTAACTCTCTGCTTGCCCAGCAGGCTGTCCCTGATTAGAAGTTTGACACTCTTAATAAAACATCAGATGGATTTCTTGGTTCCAAGCACATGTAACCTTCCTTTTGGAAAGGCTTAAATCAAGTAATCTGAAGTGAGGAGGAGGGAGGCATGCAGGCAGTCTACTTAGGGGGGGTATACGTTAATTGGTGATTACAGTGTAGGATCCCACTCCCTTTTTCTTGGTCAATAAATAGGAAAATGTGAATATAGTCAGCTGTCCCAAGGACCAAATGAGCTTCTAACTCTACAGAGTAGATTAAGCTTATGTACACCGTGTAGCATACAGACTGGCCCATATAAATACTGCTCTATAGAATTACTGGGAAGTAAAATCCCCTGCTCTCCCATTTTTCTCTAATGGAAGATAATATTGCTCCTAGTTAGTTAAGCAATGCTTTCAATACAGCAGTGGATAAACTTAATAATATGATGCTTTTGTGCACTGTTATCCCAAAGGCTGACTGAAAAGAAATTATTTTCCTTTTTACCTAAGCTCGTCATTCTTCTAGAAGAATGTTGCCTGATATTCTAGTCATGAACATAATCAACTTGAAGGTTCACTCATGGCTGAAATAATCTGATACTGTTTCCCTTAAGTCTCTTCTATACTTAACATTTCTGTGACAGTGAGAACTCTGTTCAGGAGAAATCTGACAATGTAATCTCAGGTTCATAATCACAACTGAAGATCCTGTCTGTCCATCAGTTCTAGCAATATGCAGCTGAGATGTGGTTCCTACTGTTGTTCACAAGAACCTCAGTAACTATCATGTGTCTTCTGGGCAGAGCCTCCCAACAGTCCTGCTGTGACCCCTTGGATGTGATGTTGAATGGCTTTGGGAACTTCACAGTAATGCCCCATGAGTGTATGGGGGTGTCCCCTCAAAAACTCTCTTCTTTAATGCCGCTCTGGGAGCAATGCTACAGAGGGGTCAAACCTCCCGTTTCTGTGGGTGCTCCTGATGTAGTGTCAGTGTAAAAAAGGCAGCCCCTGAGAATGGTTTTTAGCATTTAGTGCTCAGTACTGTAGTTTCTTGCATATCAAGTGTAAATACATGATCTGCTTCTTAAGATATAGAAGCAACAGACATGCTAAAATCACTTTTCGTGTGCTTACTGAACTAACTTTTGATAAATTTTGTTATACTAATACGCAGAAAAAGACAAAATTCAATACTTCCACGTGGACCTTAAGAGATCATGTTTTCTGGAAACTTGGCATTCCTCATACTTCTACACAAACTCTGACTATCTAGGTGTAAACAAAAAATTGGCTTATCTTTTATTGGAGTGTCTGAGCTCAAATTTGAAGCTGCCTTGATTTCCCAGCTTAGAGATGGGGAAATAGAGGCTTATACTGCATGAATTGTGGAAGTCAAGGCAGAAGTCAGTACAGTGCCTTATACGAAGTTCATAAGATAGCAAAATTTTGATTCAACATTCTGTCCAGATTAACTTAAATTCAGAGGTAAACATGTGCAAGGGCAAGCTGAATCAGCTTTCATGCTGAGACTGCTTTAGCTAACAGAAAACTGTTTTTTTTAAGAGACACAGGAGACACATCAGATGTCTGTATCGAAACACCTACTCTGAACGTTAACTATTTAACTTCAGGATTTTTAGATGCCTTCCCTACTTGTCTATATCTGTGTAAGCTTGTTTTCTTCTGCACGTTTTGGCTGTGAAGATGCGTGGGGGTGGAGTGAGGAGTGGGGAAGAAGCTGTATCAATTATCGCTTGATGGATTAAATGACTGTTCTGCTCTGTAACAATGGCTGTAGCATAAGGCACCTAATACTTCCAAGGATTTTGATCTCTGCCAAGGATGCACAGAGTAACTGAAATTATTGTCCCTTATTTCCTTTATGTCATATTAAGATAATTTGGCTAATGACAACTACATTATTTTAGTTATCTTATTAGGTCAACAATAAGGAAGCAATTAAAAATACCAGAATCATAATTCTAGTGAAATGCTGGATGGGTAAGCTTTGAAGAGATAAAAGGACAAATCTTAGAAATAGAATTCTAATGAGGTGTCAAAGTACTATTGCTGACTAAAACGAAAAACTCAAACTTCAATGTCAGTTTACACTTTCAAATCAGTGTTGGTTAAGATGTATTATCTGTAGCACCTGGCAACTCATTTGTTTCTGGTGATGGTGGAGCCCTTGATGCCTCTTCTGCTGTCAAGGGCACAATGTGCCACTTCCAACTCTGAGCGGACTGCATTAAATCTGAAATACAGAAAACTGACTGCAGCTCAGTCTTTCTATGGAAGGAACAGTAAACTTAATGCAAATCACTGTTTAAACATCATTAAATATTTAAACTTTTTTTTCAGTGGAAGTGAACAAGGTGGGGGGGGCATGAAGTTTTTGCTGTTCGTTGAGGAACCAGGCAGGTAAACCCAAAACTGTTTAAAAGTGCTCCTGCATTATTTGCAGATATGCCTTGTGACTTATGCATAAGAAACATGAGGAGTCCGTGTTTAGGATGCCAGAACTACAGATCAACATTTACTGCAGAACTTCCATCAGTGCTGGAAACGACCCTGATATGGTAAAGACACTGTGACCACAGTGACAATTACTTAAATACCAAGTACAACCTGGTTAAAGGCTCTTGATGCTGCCAGGGTGGGAACTTATTCTGCAGTCAAACTGGGAATGTGGACAACTCTTGCTTGTAAAGTACCCTTTAGACAGGAAAGGGGTAATCAAAGTTCAAGAACAACAGAAGACCAGTTTTTCAGGTCATAGAAGTGATGAACTCTGTGTTAGATGAAAGAATGTTGCAGTTTTTAGAAACCAGAAACACGGATGGGGAGCACAAACTCATGTTTCCTAGAGTGTTTCAAAATTGCATTGGTGCAAGCTACATGCGAGTTCTGCTTTGGCTCTCTCCAGAATACACTGCCCAGAAGCTGGGCAGACCTGCTTCGCCTTTTAGCTGGCCAGTGTCTCCTTTTAACCCATGAATTTAGTGATTCATCTTTCTGCTCAATTGCAAGAAGTCTAAACAAACTGAGATCTGAGGAAGCCCCAGAGGAAACCTCAAAACAAAAGGGAATTTTTAAGCCAACTAAAGCTGCTACCTTGTTAGTTTTATAAATACTACAACAGTCAAGTATTTTAAGTGAATAAGCAGCTAAAGATCTACTGGCCTAACAAATTGGAAACTTGGTTTGATGGAGCTTCTCAACTTCTGAATGCTGCATCAAACTAGTTAAAGACTTCAGTGATTATCTAGGAGTTGATAGGCAAGACTGTTATTGACCACAGTTTCTCTGTGTACAGCAGAAACAAGGTAGAAGTTTGCAGAAAGAGAGACTTCTGTTTCTGAGTAATATAAAGTTCACAGAATCTCTTCGTGATTTCTGGTATAACTATATTTTCATTACAGCTCTATCCATCTTTCTAAGAGGTTAATGCTCTGCTAGAATGATTTTCTAGACAGAAAAACAATGGTGAGAGGAGGATTGTAAGAAGTTCTGGAAGCTGGCAGGATATTGCACAGGGAACTTTGAGGATTCCAGAAAGCAGGACAGCCTCTGACATACAAAGATTTGCCTACAAATGTTAGAGTGCTTGAGCTACAGGCATATGTTTATACTGACCACAAATACTAGCTTCATAACTTCATAATTATTCTGACCTATAGTTAATATTGTCTCTTCATGCCTATGTTCACCATAATAATTTGTTTTAGAAGACTTCTGAAGTACAGTAAAATACACTGCATAGCCTTAAAGTTCATGGTGAAGCTTATCCTAAACTGGTAAGTATCTATATGGCAATTAACACTACAGAGATCCAATTCTGATAAGACTCCTCTGTACAGAAGCAAATGAAATAGGTGATATCTTGTTTGACTTGTAAGATTTTAAATAGAAAATGAATGTGCTTACTCATATGTTGAGAGGTTAGTCTTAGCACCTTAACTATGCTATGCGACCCAACTGGATTTGTTTGGATTTTTAATTCCTTGCTGTTCTGGCTGAAACATTACAGGAAGAAGAGTATAAAGAAGCTGAACTGTGGTCCCTCAAGAGTTGGATGTGAATCTGTTGTTGCAAACCACGACTGGATATTTCTAATCTACAGCATGGATGCTATGTAAGAAAGCAAAGCGCATATGCTTTGCAAATGTTGGCAAACAAAATAAAATAGGATAGCTGTCTACAGTGTCCTCATTCTAGTGAACATAGAGCATTAAAAAAAAAAATCCCCAAACCAAAACTGTGTGTGTTTATATCAGAACAAAAGTAAATAGGCAACTCACAAATTATGAAGGGGCCTGGTGGCAGGGAAGCCATAGAAAACAAAAACACCTGGGTTTTGTGTCTTTCCCTAACTAGGGAAATAAATTATCACTATTACTTTTTAATGAAAAAGGATGACAAATACATACATTTAATTGTGTGCATTAACTCTAAAGATAAAATGACAGAATGAAACCTGAAGAATGTATTGAAATGGTGAGGGTCAAGTAAAATACTGCTCTGTAGCTTGACAGAGTAACTGTCCCATCTTCTGGAGAAACAAGGCATAATCAAATTTCATGCATTTGAGATTATAGGACCAGTTGTGCATAAATATGTGCAGAAATAGGACTTGGCTAATATTCCAGAGCAATATTAGTCTGCATTTTCATAGTACTAAACTACCTGTAGCTATTATCAGGTTAAGTGTAACAACTGTTGTTCAGGTGAGTGCCTTCAAAACAGGGAGCTGATGAACATACCAGCTCTGTTAACAAATATTGTTTCTGAAGAAGTGACAAACTATAAAAGTTTTTGCTGGCTGCTTTCAATATTTTACTGCAACACACTTACCGGACTGTCAGTGTTCAATTTTTAACTGATGCCATAAAAATTCCTTAGGACAAGTATAATAGAGTATAATGAATATCCTTATTTGCCTGCAAGTATTAAATATTTCTCTTTTAGTTTTAATCTCTTTCAAAATTGTGAAATCCTTGAGAAGAGGGAGTAAATATTTCTGGCTTGAATTTCAGGACACTAGCCACAACATGTTTTTGCACTAGTGTCATAGAGGAAGGAAAGCATATCTCTGCATTGAAGAGGGTGGATTTGAACTATAATTTCCACAGCAGCATGTCCCAATCAGTTGGAAAGCCTGCAATTAACCTCTTCTCAGGAAATCACAAGTAAACAGAATCTGTTTGAGGAAACTCTGATTACTAAACATGAACTGGATTTCCAACTAGAGTGCCTGTTCCTGTGTTACAGCAAGTATTTTGGAAGCCTGCTTCCTCAGTGATGCTTTCTACTGCATCAACTGGCCTTGCCACACAAGGAATCTAATGCATACAGACCAGAGGTGTACTACTGTGCTAGTTTCTTGTGCTAAAAGCAAGTTCAATTTAAAGTGCCAAGCTTGCAGGGTGTGCTTAAATCCGTGGAGTTGAACTCCCTCCCTCCTGGGAGGGGAGGAAAAAGTTTTCAAGTACTCAAAGTATAAACTTAACAACTTTTCAGAGCGTGTTTGTCTTCCTTTCTATTAAGCAAATTGAATTAGCACACGCAGCAGCAGAATGGGTGGAAGATAAAGCACCTCTTTAAAATGTAATGTTCTGTAGAACACACGCTTGGTCTTAGAGAAGGAAGCAGGAGTCTGAGGTGACGGCTGCCTGAAAGCCAGCACGTCACATCTGGGCACGAGGAGTTTCCTGTGGGGATGGCGCAGCGTCTCGAGGCTTCCTCATAAATGAGGAATGTCTGTTCAGCCACTCTACTGGTTTTCTAAAGCCATATATAGATTTTTTTTTTTTCCCCCAGCTATTTTAGCTTGCTAAAAGTTCCAGTTATGAAATGTTTGGAGAAACTTTCTGGTTTCTCAAACTTTATGCTACCTGGCCTGCATGGGAGACAGTGACCTGAGCTGTTGAAGTACTAAAATGTATTTTTTGAGAAGCACAGTCAAGGTTTTGCTTAAAACTGTCCTGTAAGAAGTAAAAGTCATATCAGGTTTTTTTCTCAAGGACAAGCAACGGAAGACTAAACTTGAGGTATCTCAACCTGGAACTGCAAAGTATTTGTACTCAAGCTTCTTGTCCATGCTACAGCTGCTTGAGATAATAGAAGTTGACCTTAGGTTTGTCTAACATTTCAAAGGGCAAAAAGCATTTTCTACTTAAGCCAAAAAACAATGAAATGGTTTAATTCATCCAAAGTTGGACAAAGGCCTTCATATAAATTCTGCTCTCCAGCAAAGACTATATACAAATGCATGCAAAAAGTACTTAAAAATTTGTTCCTTAGGCTTAGCTTTCCAGGCACTCCTCGCTTCTACCAACAGCTTAGTCTGGTCTTGTCAGAAGCTTATTCTTCTTCTAATTGCCAGCAAAAAAGGTTTTTAAATCATGTTTTGACAGCTAAAATACTACATCTTCATAAATGAAGACAACTGTCAATAGCGTTAACGCAGAAGCAAAGGAACCAGATGTGGTATTAACAGCTGGGGGAGGGGACAGTTATTGAAAAGTTAAAAGCATCTGCTTATAGTTTGATAGCAGCTATCTGTCTAAATCCAACCTAGAAAATTAGATCCTGGTACAGCTGGCATAGAGATTATTAATATCTTGCTGCATAAAAAACCCACACTGTTTAGAAATGATAGTATTGGATCAAAAGAGCATTCTGTTGACTTCTGTTGTAAAACAGAAAACAAACTGACCCACAACAATTTTCTGGTGTTTAAAGATCAAGCTAGCAAGGCTGCATCTATCCTCTAAGCTTAGAAGAATCTGCTATAGTAAAATACAGTAGTTTTATTTTACATGTGGCATATTTCTCCCACCTTCAGTTTGCACATGGGCCTTTAGGTTGAGCCTTTCTCTGCTCCACTGAAATCCTGGGTTGAGAAGGGTGCACGTGGGATCTTGCTTCTCTTCCAAGCTCAGATCTATCTCACTTCACCAGCATTAAATTCACATTCAGATAACACAGACTTGAAATAAGAATGCTTTTCTGAAAGCCGCAACATGAAAAGTTTTAAAATAAACTGCACAGAAAGGCATTAATGCCTAGAGCAGGTCAATGTTAGCAATAAAAGATATTGTATGACCAACGCAACGTCTGCTGGTACCTCACGATGTGAAAGGATCGGGATATTTAGCTGCTGCTGGACCTGAACACCAGGTGTTTCCTCTCCAAGCAGAGGTGCCTCAGTGCACCGGATCCTCCCGGGAGCTGAGCCGCTTCACCTGCTCCCGTAAGCCGTTCTCGCTGCGGAGGCGGGCGGGTCCCGCGGCTCCCGGGCCGCCGCCTCCCGGCCCAGCCCCGCTTCCCCCGGCGGACAGCTCCGGGAAGGCCGCCCCCACCGCCCTGGGGGCTTTGGCCATCTGCCGCCTCCTGGACGGGGACCCCGCGCCTGACAGCAGCGCCCCGGGGAGCAGGGACGGGAGCCAGGGCCCGGCGCCACGGGGGCTCCTTCCCCGCTCCCCGCTCCTCAGGGCCGGTCCCGGCCCCGCGGGGGTTCAGCCGCTCCCCGGGGTGTGGGGGGGAGGACGCCATCGGGAACAGCCCAGCTGGCGAGGCGTTTCCATGACAACCCCCTTCCCGCCTCGAGGGCCCTGCACGCGCCCTCGCCACAGGGGGGCGACGATCCCCGTACTCCCCCCCACCCCCTCCGCCCTCCTTCCCGGCCGGGACCCGCCCGCCTCACGGCCCCCGTCGGGAGGATACAGCTTGAAGCCCCGGAGGATCTCCTTGGCCCGCTCGTCCGTGGCCGACATGGTCCTGCCGCGCCGCGCCGCGGGCGGACGGGGCTGGGCCGGGCTGGCCTGGCTGCACGGCCCTGGGCGGGAAGGCGGCGGTGACAGCGACGCCTCAGGACCCCCCCACCCCACCCCCCACACTCCCTCGCACCCGCCACTGGCCGGCGCAACCAACCCGAGCGGCCTCACGTTACCCCGCCCTCCCGGCCAGCCACACTGGCCAATCAACCCCTGTGGCCTCCTCACCGCCCCGCCTTCTGGCGCAAGAAGGACGGCGCGGTTGACCAATCAGACAGCGGGCCCGCGCGCCCGCCCTCACTCCCTCATTCAATGGCGGCTGCGCAGCGGTCGTTAAGGCGCACGCCTCGGCCCAGCCTGACGTCGCCGGGGGACGGGAGTCGCCGCAGGACAAACCTTTCCCAGCCGCTCCGCCGCTGTGAGGCTGGGCCGCGGGGGGGCGCGGGCCGCGACCGGCGGAGGAAGCGGGCGCCCCTGCAGGCGGCGGCTCGGGCGAGGGGGAGCCTGGGGCAGGGAGCCGCCACAGGCCTGAGGAGCAGCCGCAGGCCTGAGGAGCAGCCGCAGGCCTGAGGAGCAGCCGCCCCACGAGGGCTCTCATGGGTCGGTGCCGAACGCGCCCGAGCCGCTGGAGCTCGGCCGGCCCGTCTCCTCACACGGCGGGCGGGACCGGCGGGGAATTCGTCCCTCGGGCCGCTGGGCGGTAGCGCAGCCCAGCTCCAGCCGTGGGCTTGGGCCGGTCTGGGGACACAGGGGCTTGCTGGGTTCAGAGCAAGTGCTGCGTGCCCAGGCTGGAGTTTAGAGGGCCAGGGTGATGGAGAAAGTTTAAAATAAATAGTTTGTTTTCCCTAGAACAAAAGCAGCCTTCTTTGTACTGCAGAAATTTGGCCTTTGTGTAACAAAGCAGATTGTGGGGGAAAATCTCTGGTTCTTTAGCACATCCCAGAAGCCAGGCTATTCTTTAATATGAGTACGACAAATTAACTCCTCCATTAACAATCTGAGCGTAGCTACTAGAAAGCATTAATAAGTCATGAGGAAAATAAAGGCAGCTGTTGTAATCTAGGCTCAGAACAGGAGCAGCGAACAGTCACGGTGCCGTCAATATATTCATGGCACCGCTTGCCTCCAAATCAGCCGCTGTACAAATGAGAAGAACATGAACATTAATAAAGGTCGGGTTTAATGCATAAGGACAAGGCCACTGCCAGTATAACCAATAAGAGATCTTAATAATAAAAATAGGTAGCATTTATTTCCCTGATGTATGTGATCCCTGCTCAGTTCCGCACCATCAGTTTAAAAGTGTATGAACAGATCATTTTGAATCTGGGCAGAGCGCCAGGGGTGCGCTATGCTAATATATATCTATCTTTTATTAAGAGTCCTTCCTGGGTTTTAGATGGGCTGTGTAATTGCATGCTATCTGAGGATGAGGGACTAAAGATCACAGAGGGGAAAAGACTGATGGCAAGAAAAGGCGAGCAGGAAGAAAAGCAGACTTGAAGAAGGCAGAAACAAATTGTCATGTGTGTGGGAAGAGCCTGCCGGGTGGAAGTATGACATGTCAGTTTACACAAGATGTAAGGAACTCAATCAGGCTCCTCAGAGATGAAAGAGCCAAAGACCAAATCGATCTCGCAGCAAGGAACTCTTGCAGCATCGAAGGGCTTCTTTAGCACAGGGGTAGGAGTGTTTCCAGAATTTAGACTTGGGGCCTTTGTGTTTTCTGGCCAAATTGCCCCTAGAGCTACTGGCCATTCAGTCACAGGCAGATGCTTCTGTTCTAACATGGCCATGGTGCCAACAGCTGATTTTATCTTGCTTTATGTTTTTGGGAAGGAAAAGTATTACAGATGCTTTAGGAAACAGATCCTCATCCTGGTGGCTCAATCTAGCCTTCTGAATGGTTTCTGAATATAGTGTGCATTATGTGAGTTATTGTTAAGGTTCTATATTGTCTTAGCATACCTCTTTTCACAAGTTTTTTGTTTAAACCACCTTATTTATGAAAGGTAAGGAGAAAGATACAAAACATAGAAGTACCCGCTTTCACTGTCAGCCCTCTCCTTGGTGAGGCCTGGCAGTAATTTTCTTGCCAATGACACATCAGAATTGGGACTTTGGAAGGGGAAGAAGCAGGTCCAGAACTGTGTCCTGGGGCCCCAGGAGGTGCAGACCTACAAGAGGCACAGCTGGTGCCGCCAGCCTGGCAGGCAGAGGCAGATGCTGGCAGGATGAGCAGCCAGAGGCACAGAGCGCTGAAGAGCCTGAAGAACCAGACACCAAACTCGGTGTGACATGAGCTACAGGACAGAGAGGTGTCACTGTGCGTTAATTACGCCCTTCCTGGTCTCTGTCCCTTACAGGTGACTTTGTAGCCACATGCCTCAGCTTCTGACTGAGGGAAACCGTGTTCTCAGTGTCTCTCTGGGGCTCCATGACCCCAGTGCTTGAGGAGATTACTCTGGATTTATGGTTTCTTTTCTCAGGTAATGCAGGGAAATAAGGTGAAGTATCTGCTGCCTAAAAGGGACCTGGACTGCAGAATCACAAGGGGGAGAGATGGGGTGAGTCAAGAGATAATGCCAACATTAAAAGATAAAATGGATTAACATCTCCCTGCACACAGAAAGCCGTGTGGGCGGAGCAAGAGGTTGCAATAGCAGTTTAAAAGCAGACAACACAGCATGGCATCCTCGTATTTTTCTCTTAAAAAAAAAAAAAATCCATCTCAAAAGCTGAGCTTAGCTGATGCTATCCTTCAAATCCATGTCATTCAGCCAGGCTTGCTGTCAGCAATTGGGAGGGGTCAGGGCAGCCTAACAGACCCTCCTGGCTGACCTACACAGGGCCAACACAGCTGGTTCGTACCCACAGGCTCAAGCAAGAGGTTCCAAAAAGGATCCATGAGAAATGGCTCACTATCATATATTTCCATTTGTATTTCAGCCTGGGATTTCAGCTTTAATGACTCTTGAGACAAATGAGGCCACACACTGCTTGCCCAAGGCAACTCTTCCAGCTTGTCTGCAGGGTGACACCAGCCGTGGTTGAGGGCCTGTTTAGGATGTGATTAAAGAGGTAATTCTCCCTCCCTATGCAGATGAGATCTAAGTGTGGCTTAAGTAAATTACTGAATGACTTGTTATAGCCCTGGCTGTGTTCCCTTCCTGCACAGAGCCTGGTTTTTTACATCCAATTTGCTGTTAAGCCCAGAGTGTCACAACAGCATCCCAACATCTGCGTGTCTGCGCTTGTCTGACACCCCTTCTCTGGACGATGGGACACTGGGGACCTGCTGCGGATGGCTCTGAGGTGCAGGCTAAGCCCCATTGGTTTCCTAACGGTTTTTGGTGTTGATTCCTTGAAAGCTCTCCTGTCCTTGTGCTGCCAGTCCATGGTTTGATCTTCAGGGACTACCTAAGAGCCAGAAGCACTTTGCTCTTGACTAAAGGATGTTTAACAGACGCATGCTTTATTCACAGCACGGCACAGATGAGTGTACAGATCTTAGGAAAGGTAAGAACCCAACAAGCCCTCTTGTTTCTACCCCTGCTCTTCTACCTTGTTGAGAGGCTTTTGGCCCCTGGTCTGTGTCCTGGAGAGGATCTCACCCTCTCCAGCTCCCTCTCCGCTCCTCCACATCACAGACTGAGCTCTGCCCTTTGGTTTGACATTTGTATGGACCATTTTCCTATGGAGTTTAAAATAACTTCTAGCACCTTGTGCTCTTTCACCTCATCTCTTGGCATTTTTCCATTCGTGCCCCGGGAGGACTGGCCTGAGGGGCTGGTCTGGCAGCCTCCATCATCCTGCCCTGTGCAACCATTCAGTCCTTTGTTGCCGTTAGCGGCCCCGCTTACAGCTTCTCGTGCATTGCCTGGTTCTTGCCATAAAATCGTAGAACCATAGAATGTCCTGAGTTGGAAGGGACCCACAACAATAATTGAGTCCAACTCCTGTCCCTGCATAGGACAACCCCACATTCACACCGTGTGTCTGAGGACATTGTCCAGTCTCTTCTTCAACACTGTCAGGCTTGGGGCCGTGACACCTCCCTGGGGAGCCTGTTACAGTGGCCAGCACCCCCTGGGTGAAGAACCTTTTCCTAATGTCCAACGTAAACCTTCCCTGGCACATCTTCCTGTCATTCCCATGGGTTCTGTCATTGGTCACTAAAGAGAAGTGATCGGCTCCTACCCTTCCTTCTCCCCTTGTGAGGAAGCTGTAACCGTGATGAGGTCTCACCTCAGTCTCCTCTGGGCTGAACAAACCAAGTGATTTTAGCTGCTCCTCATACGGCTTCCTCTCCAAACCCTTCACCAACTCTGTAGCCCTCTTCTGGACATTCTGTAGTAGCTTATTATATTTTTTACCCTGTGTCCCCAGCCCTGCACACAGTGCTCCAGGTGAGGCCGCCGCAGTGCAGAGCAGAGGGGGACAATCCCCTCCCTGCCCGGCTGGCCGTGCTGTGCTGGATGCACCCAGGACACAGTTGCCCTCTTGGCTGCCAGGGCGCACTGTTGGCTCATGTTCAACTTGCCATCGAGCAGAAACCCCAGATCCCTCTCCGCGGAAGGAAGATTTAATCCCCTCTGAAGGCTGTGGCACGCACAAGGATTCAAAGGAGGAGCGGGACCTGTACGTGTGGCACAGACGTGCTGCCACGCCGTCAGAACAAAGAACACGCCAAAGCCCGGCCTTACGACGCTGGCCCTTCGCACAGGCCGTCCTGGAGCGCTAAACGCCGCCGCAGCACCTCGTGTCCCCATGTCCCCGAACCAGAGAGGCGGAAACTTCTCCTGCTGGTCACTGAGCAGCTGCTCGGGATGCGCTGAGGCGCCGTTCGCTCTGGGGCTGCTGAGCCGCAGCCCAGTGGGGGCCGCCCCCTGCTCCGGGGGCCCAGCCGGTGTCGCCCCCGCCGCGCACGGGCCTGGCCCGCTTGCCGGGGATGCCGGGGGAGGTTCCCGGGCCCCGCGGCCGCTCCGCACCGGAACGTTCGCCGCGCGGCCGCGCGTTCCGGGGGAAGGAGCCGCGCGGGGGACACCGGCGCCGCCATCATGGCGGCCTGAGGCGCGGCGGGGACGGCGCCGGGAGCCGCAGGGCGGGAGGCCCGGCGGAGAGGTAACGGCGGGGGAGGGAGGAGCCGCCCGCCCGCCCCTCCTCGCACCGGCCCCTTCCCTTCCCCGCTCCGCGGCCGCGTCTCGGCGCTGCCCGGCGTGCGGCTGCCCGAGCCCCGTGAAACGAGCGGGGCGGCGCTGAGGGGCGGGAGGGCCCCGCGGCGGGACCCCGGGGGAATCACCCGCTGCGCCGGGGCTCGGCCCGCACGGTGGGGCCCGGCTCCCGGCCCGGCGGGGCCCGAGCGCCCTCCCGGGGGTCTGTGGGGACGGCGGGTCGGGGGGCCCGGCTCCCTCCCGGGGGGTCTGCGAAACCCGTTCAGGTGCCTTGGAAGGGCCACAGCAAGGCCTGGCCGCGGGGAGGAGCTCGGTTTATCCCCGTGCGTGGGTTATTGCAGCCTTTGGGCAAGCTCCGTTAAAGTGTCTTGTGTTTGTATTTCAGTCGCTTCTCGCCAGGTTAAGTCGGGCACGGAGAGAGCAGCGGGGCAGTCCCGGTGACATGGTTGTGCAGACGGGTTGTGATAGCAACACAGTCTGAGCGTTAACGTGGAAAGGGGGAAAGAGTTTCTGTTCCTTTCCTAACAGGGCACGGGTGCAGCCAACCGGTCTTTTGTAACCTCATACACCAGCGTGTGCTTTGGCGACCTGTGAGGGAGAACAATAGCTTGGGAGCTGCAAAATCTGGATCTCATTGCCAGCTCAGTCAGTTTGTGCGCTTTCCTGAGCAAACTGTCCGTCCTCTGTGTCTGTTCCTCATCTGTGAGCGGGGAGAGCAGTACTGGGGTACCCTCAGGTGTGGTAGGAGGCCACACTGAGTGTTGTATTGCAGGGATTTCTCTCTCGAAACAGGGGTACTGTTCAGTCAGGCCGCACATGTGCCTTTGATGAAAAAAATCCCAAAGGGACTTTACACTGAGAACCGAGAAATCTTTGTGTGGAGAGCACGAAAGATTTCCCCACACTGGTCGAGACCATTTGTACCTGTAATGGGATGGAGTAAAGTGTATTTTTAGACTAATAAAGGAAGCTGACTGCGTTGCTGTCATGTCTCATGATGAAAAGGTGCAAACACCTGTGTGACTGTGCCAGCCCCACAAGGACAGATGTGGTCCCAGTGGTCACACAGAACGAGACGGGTTCTCTGGTGTCTGGTTTTCTTCACCAGAGTGAAGGTTGCCTGCTATACTTGAGAACTATTCGATATAAACCTAACAGAAAAAACCCCCTGATCTGCTATGTTCTTTGTTTGGTGTCTGAATAGTATGCTTCAGAAGGTTTTTCTTAGTTATTTGTAAACAAATAACTTGTTAATAAATAGTGGTTTACATTTCAAAAGCAGCATGTTGTGCTGGGAGACAACATTCACACCAGAAATGTCAGGCAGCAGCTGAAGACAAAGACCTCTCTTTATGGGGACTTAAATAGAGCCTTTGTAGAAAGGGTATTTTTATCACTTAAGCTTTCCAGTTAAACCAAAATACTTTAACTGTACAATGTAGACTGGTAAGCTACTTACAGGCCACAGTTCTTTTTACCTTTTAGGCTCGGAAAGTTATAGGAATTATGTATGCGTGCTTTATCTGTAGCTGATGTGAAAGGAAAAATGGCAATGGTGCAGACCTTCAAGATGGATAAATTCTTCACAAAGAATTAAATGAGTTTTGGGAAGGAGGCAGCTTTAGCTGGCCTCTAGTAGGCACAGTAATAAACATCTTTGGAGTTAGCATTATTTGGCAGCATCAGTAGAAAAAAAAGTCTGAAACCAGCATGGAATCACAGTCATAGAATAGTTTGGGTTGAAAGGAACCTTAAAGATCATCTAGTTCCAGCCCCCCTGCCATGGGCAGAGGCACCTTCCACCAGCCCCATCC
The DNA here is from genome assembly GCF_036013445.1 of Caloenas nicobarica. Classification (NCBI taxonomy): domain Eukaryota; kingdom Metazoa; phylum Chordata; class Aves; order Columbiformes; family Columbidae; genus Caloenas; species Caloenas nicobarica. The sequence goes on from NC_088252.1 coordinate 24,260,331, forward strand.
AGCCTGGCCTTGAACACTCCCAGGGATGAGCATCCACAGCTTCTCTGAGTAGACTGTTCCAGGGCCTCGCCATCCTCATGGTGAAGAATCTCTTCCTAATATCTCATTTAAATCTCTCCTCTTTCAGTTTAAAGCCATTACCCCTTCTCCTATCACTACATACCCTTGTAAAAAGTCCCTCTCCATCTTTCTTGTAGGTCCCTTTAAGTACTGAAAGGCCACAATAAGGTCTCCCCAGAGCCTTCTCCAGGCTGAAGCACCCCAACTCTCTCAGCTTTTCCTCACAGGAGAGGTGTTCCAGCCCTCTGACCATCATCATGGCCTTCTTCTGGAATCTAAACTCCTTTCCTGCCAGCAGTTGTGGATCCTTTTAGGGAACTGACCAGGCAGTCGGCAGAAATTTTGCTCAGATATTTCCTGAATTGTTTTTGCTCCCCAGATAAAGCGACATCGGAGCCTGCAGGGTTCCTGGCCTGCCCTCTGAATGCCAAAGGAAAACCTGGCTCCGCTGGCACCAAAACATTGCTATGCTGAGCGTACCTTCTGATCTGCTGGCAGACAGAATTCAGCAGAGCAGAAAGGATGTATTAATATTGTGTTCTTTTATTGACAGATTGACAACCTAGAATGGCAGGAGAACAGAAACCGTCCTGCAATCTTCTAGAGCAGTTTATTTTACTAGCCAAAGGTACAAGTGGCTCGGCTCTGACTGCTCTTATAAATCAAGTGCTGGAGGCTCCTGGGGTTTATGTCTTCGGGGAGCTATTGGAGTTAACAAATGTGCAAGAGGTAAGAGATGAGTTTCTGTCCTAATGTCCCTTCTGCACTCCCAGTGTAAGGGATCCCCAGAAGTTTCCACAGACAGCCTGTGCATTAAATTTCTGTGCCAGCAAGGGCCTGGTGTGACTTATCTTGGTTCTGAGATGTTAGTATATGAAAGATTGATGTTGCTTTTGCCTTTATATATTAGGCGTTTAAAAATACCTATATAAAGTTTTGCTACCTTAATGTGATTGCTAATGCAGCAAAAACCTGGCAGCAGCGCAGTGACAATTTTAAGAAGGCACCTAGCCAGGCAACAGTGAAAAAATCCCTTTCTACTCCTTCGTTGTCCTGGAAAGCATAACTTCAATGCTCTCCAAAAGTCTTTGTGAACAGATGTCTAGCGTATCAGGCCTGGGTGGTAACCAAATCCAAACCATTTCAAACCAAGGTGGAAAGTAAGTTCCAGAGCTTTTATTGAGAGAGGCTCACCAGCACCCCCCTCTACTGTAATAAGGGAATCGAGGTTGAGTATCTCTGCAGCTGTGGTAACGTGGCATACAGCAATTTTGGCTTTCCAAACAGGCTCTTAGATATGCCGAAAAATGCCTCTATGGTTATTCAGCATCAAATCACAAGTATGTTTTTTTTCTTTTCCTGACTTTGTGTGCAGCAAATCGTATTGAAAAAAACCGAATAAAAGTCTCTGCTTGGTGCTGCCGTTATTCCAGGGAGGTGTTTGCATATGAGAGGAGTGCTGTTACCTTCAAATGCACTCAACTTAAAATGTTCTAGCTTGTTCTGCTTTGAAGTTTTTGTGGCTCTGCAGGTGAGCTGTCTTAGCTTTCCCAATAATAGCAAGGATGCTCAACCAGCCAACACCTTCGCCTGCTTGCTTGTCACATGATGAGAAGAGCTGGCCCTGTAGGATGTCAGCTGAAATTAAAAGCCACCTTTTTCTTCTGCCTCCTGAGGTGCTGCACAAAGCAGTTGACAGTCGAAACTGTAGTTAAGTTCCAGTGCATAGAAACGGCTGGATCATCTTGACTCTAAAACTGTGAAATTTGCTGCTGCTCCTGAGGCCTTAGAAAGGGTCCAGCTCTTTAAGATCAGGACAGAATTGCTTTTCTGGGTACTGCTTGTCCTATGTAGACTTAAAACGTTCTCTGGAGAAGCTGCCTACCAGGGTCATGTTGACTGTTACTGTGTTACATGGAATTTCTTTTGTTTTCTTCCCATCCAGCTTGCTGAAGGGTCTAGTGCTGCTTATTTCCAGTTGCTGAAACTGTTTGCATACGGAACGTACCCAGACTATGTAGGTAAGAGACTGGGTTGCCCTTTAGAATTGTCAGAGGCAGTTTTTTGCTTTCTGTGATACCTGGTATAGTGTGGCTGAGTCCAAGAACAGAATTTGCTTGGGAGGAGAATTGTTTGTAGAGGATCTCTGGGTCATATGTGCTTTTTAATTGCTAAAATGTGGAGGAAGGGCTAGAGACTATGGTGTCTGACTGGTTTGGACTGGACTGCAGTACTGCATTGAATTGACCTGTAGCAGTATTGATCGATGTTCAGAGGCCACTTACCTCTGTGCGGTGCAAGTTCAGACATCTGTTTTGAAATTTAAATGACACTGGTTATGGAAGCTGCAGGAAACTTAGACAAAATTGTTCTGCATTATTTATAAAAGCCTGTATAGTTTACGGGGTAACTTTTTATTCTATGACGGCATTGCTGAAACAAAACGAAGCATTTCTTAGCTAGAATAGAAATTGAAATAATGACTTTTATACAGCTTCAGAAAGACTATGTGTGAATCATCTTAGTATCTGTTGAGATGTGCTTTTATCTCTGGTGCTTATGCTTCCATTCTGCTACAATTTACTAGTTCATTTGTGGGTAGCAGCCTAATCCAGACCATTACATGGTGTGACAAATAATTCTGTCATAGTGCTGGCTATCACTGTGGTGCATGAGCTGTCTAGTTCCTGTAAGGAGAAGTGGCATCTGTAAGTGCAAGGACTGGAAATTCCAGTGGCTGTGGAGCAACAGGAGCCTCATGAATTCTGTGACTGATTAAAGGATGTGTTTGCTATGCATGGGCCTTGTGCCCCAGCACGTGACAGCACAGTTTGTTCTTTTTTTCTAGTGAGGAAAGAGAAAGGAGGGAAAGTAGTAAAAATGTAGAGCATTGAATGAGGTGGAGTGGATGGAAGAACTTGAATGGCCCTGAAACACTAATTTCCATTAAAGCAGATATTTTAAAGAGTTTGTTTTTCGCTTTGGAAAGCTGTCAATTTCCTTTCTGTTTTTAAATTTTCATGGGGCATATGAATATAATACAATGAAAGTGAGGCCATGTAAGTATCTAGATTAATAATTTCTCCTCTCTTCCTCAGCCTGGTACTTTACACCAAATTCTGCGGCTCTTCAGAGAAATTAAACCAGCTGTATTTACAACCAGATCAGCAAAGGGGAAAGATTTTGTTCTGTCAGCTCGTTAATGAAATAATGAGATGGTGGTAGAAGCAAAGCAATGACCCGCTATTTTGGCAGGACACCACTTGTGTAGATGTGAATTGCGTTCTAATTCAAAAATCAGAATTACTAAAGAAGCAGAAAAGAACGGAATTGCCAACTTGGTTTTTACTTTTTCCTTTCTCCTGGATGTGCTAATCTATCAGCAGCAGCAGCTTTCTCTGCTCACCAGCACCCACAGTAGCTGGAGCAGTTCAGCCTTTCAGGGTTTAGTAACTAGGCTGCAGTTCTGCAGCCTGGATCATATAATTCTTGAAAGAAAGTCCTGAATCTTGTGTCTTTTTAATATTAACAGCAAACAAAGATAACCTGCCTGAATTAACAGCGACTCAGAAAAACAAGCTGAAACACTTGACGATTGTAAGCCTGGCTTCCAGAATGAAGGTAAAGTACACTGTGTATGATAGCAGTTGTCTTTTTCTTTGTTTTTGAAAATGACATCAATTCCATAGTGTTGAAGTTGTATCAGACTGCATGAGTACTCACAAAAAATCCTGCAGCTGGGAAAGTAACTGTAGTGTGCAGTGTTCTCTCATGGTGCATTTGGGATATGAGCTTAGTGGACTTCCATGGATGAGATAGTGGGAGTGTCAGAACTGCCATGCAAACTGGTCAGTAAGGCCTATGAAACTTTGTATGGCTTCTTTCACTGCTGGAGGTGGAGAATCACCTTAACATCACTTTTTGTTCTAGTAAAAAAACTAAGCAACACTCTTAATTTATTCTACAATCCCATTACATTTTTTCCTCCAGAACACGCTGTGCCAAAGCTTTAGGAACTACCAGAGTTGTGTCAGAGTAATATGTAGCCTAGTAGCAGGTGTTTGTTCTGCCATGGTCAGTCACCGCTGTACCTGCAGGCTAAAGTGTAGGATGCAATAAACATTTGGGTCTTGACCCTCTGAGACTTAGCTGTTCGTTTTCGGTGTAGGACTGTTAACTCATTCTTGGACTTGCTGTTTTTAGTGCATTCCCTATTCTGTGTTGCTGAAGGACCTGGATATGAGGAATCTGAGGGAGCTGGAAGATTTGATTATTGAAGCGGTTTATACAGATATTATCCAGGGGAAGCTGGATCAACGAAACCAGGTGCTAGAAGTAGATTTTTGTATCGGCAGAGACATTCAGAAGAAGGACATCAGCAACATTGTCAAAACACTCCAGGAATGGTGAGGCAGTCTCTCTACATTCCTTGTTCTTGTACATAGCTTGTCCTGTCTTATTCCTCAAAGTTTTAAGTGCTGGCTCAATTTTGCTGTGTTCCATTATCAGGAATCTTATGCTGTAAGTGCGCGCTTGTAGGAGTCTATTGAGCAAGTTTTCCAAGATCCCATCTGGGATTCAATTTCTGTTATGTATCAAGTCAGACTATACTGGGTGTTGAGATTCTGCTCTCTCTGTAACTTTTACATGGCAGAACCCCAACGAGAAGTCAAGGCCTTTTCAAACAAACGTACAAAACTGCACTCACGGTCTTATGGTGGGAGCTACTCCTCTTTCTGCTGTTACACTTGATAACAAAACCAGAACCGTCCATTAGTTTTCAGCCTTTTTTTACTGTGATGAAAATGGCATGAGCAAATTCTAGAGAATCAGAGTTCTTTGGAGGGGATGTCTCAGATGCCTTTGTTTGCCTTCTCCTTGTTCCTGCAAATACAGGCTGTGTGCAGCCGGATTGGGACTGTGATACCATCTTTTTGTACCTTTGCCAGGAAGCTGCTTCTCATCGTTTTGTAGGATTCCCTTCTCACCCCAAGAAATTCCCCTATAGACTCTGGAGCCTGTAGCAAGTTCTGAGCTGAGTAGGAGTCGCTTTCTAGTTGCTATGCTAATGGGTGCATGAAAAGTAATTAAACTGCTGAGCAAATATGCTGTCCTGAGGTGGGGGCAGGCTTTTTGCTTCTCTACTCCAACTCCCTCAATCCCATCTCAGCGGGAGAGCTCTGGCAGCTTCCAGGACCTTATGGCATTGGCTGGAAGGTAACGATGAGCCCACTGCCAATTCCCTTTCTGTCCTCTCCAGTTACAAGTTCTGTGTTGGAGGAGTGCTCTTGTCTTTTGAACGCTTAACAGGCTGGGGGATTCTTTGTCTGACTTTTTTAATTTTAAAATTTTACTTTTGAAAAATGCGTTACATCCCCATTTAAACAGTAATTCTGATTGAAAAGGAAGTTGAAAATGCATTGAACCTGCACTTACTTCTTGATGGGCAGGTAAGAGTAATATGGACTATCTAAAGAATGCTGTGAAATACGTTGAGTAAACAGCAAAGCTTTTTCTTGCCAGCTTTTTGGAACTCTTAATCTTTAAGCGGGAAGTATAAATTTCATAATCTCCTAAACTTTTAGGCGAGCATGACTTTTCAAATTGCCTGATTGAGCTGCTCCACAGAGAACTTGTAAACACTGTTTGGCATTGTTTGTATCTTGCAGGTGCGATGGTTGTGAAGCGGTTCTTTTAGGAATTGAGCAGCAAGTACTTAGAGCTAACCAATACAAAGAGAACCATCATCGAACTCTACAGCAGGTAGAGATGGAGGTGGGTACAGAATCACTTCAGACCATTCTATGCTTTTTGATAAATGTTTGTTCACTGAAAAAAACACCTGGTAGCACCTGGTTAATGGTTGTGGCTTGTCTGAAGTAGGCTAGCAAACATGCAAATCAGATGTGCTGGTTTGGGGTAGGAAGAAAACACATCTGCTTCCAGATACTAGTAACACCATAAACATCAAATTTGCTCACTCTGAGCGGGTTGGAACTTTTATTTATAAATTTTTATAAGTTTAGACTAGATGGCTGCACTAGCTATTTTTTGGTATTAATTGATTTGTTTAGGAAAAGTATGTTTTTAACACAGAGCTTGAATGCAATTCTGTTCCTTTTAGGCAAGGGAGGCAGGAAGGAAAAAACCAGTTCACTTTGTTTTAAACCTGGAAGTGTAGTTAACAAAAATCTCTGTAGTCTCATTGCTTTTGCAAAAAGTGCCCTCAGCAGCTTCCGTCGGGGTCTTGGGATCAAGTTGAGCACCCAGAGCAGATTCTCTGACATTCTTCTTCAGCTCCTGCCCCTGTTGCGTTTGAGCTGGGCGGTAGATGGCAGCACGGGAACGCCATCCGAGCCCCTGCTGATGTGTATTTACTTGTGAGAACAAATCTTGGCTAATACAGCTGTAAAGGTGAAAATGGTCCTCCCGAGACACTTGCTCAGGGTTTATTTCTTGCAGAGTGCTGCATCCCTGCAGGTTTACGTTCACCTTCTGAAGCAGCATATGCTTGGCGGCTTGATTGGCATCCAGTAGCACATTTGCTTTGCCAGATGCCTTTGGCCTGGAGTTGGCACACCTGACTCCCAAACTTGTTTTGGCCTGTGGTTGGTTGTTTTGTTTTGTTTTGTTTTTAAGGTTTGCTCGTTGTATTTCTGTTGAACCCTACAGGGTTCCAGGGGACAGAGCGCGGTGCCTGGTTCTGTCTCTCCTTTTCACCCAGAGTAGCAGAAGCACTACTGCTGCCTCCCACAAAACCAATTTCTGTTCCTACTTCTAGCGAATATCTGTGGCTCAGCCAGCCAGCCAGGCCAAATGGCATTTTCCCTTTTCGAGCGCTGTCCTAAGTACAAGTTTGTTTCTTTCACAATCCCCTTTGTCCTTCCTACTTCTGGCCAACAGAATGGTAGGATGGCTGCCTTCTGCACCAAGGCAGTAGTAGGTGCCTCCAGACAGCCCAAAAACTGGTACAATATTGTGCTGTTGTTTTTTAGAAAAAAAAAAAAATAGTAATCTCTGGTTATTCCATATTGGACCCAGACTGGAAACATTAACAACTCTGACACTAAGTGAGGATGAAACATAACATTTCATGAACTCAAGTGCAGAGCTTGTTTCTGGTGGGAGAGTTTATTGTATAATCTTCACTTTATACTCCAGAGGTTTTTCAATATGTTTATGAACAGCGTTTCTGCTGCAAGGGGAGGAAGAAGCAGGTGCTGATTCACTGTCTCTTCTTGGCCAGGTCACAAACATAAAGAAAACATTAAAAGCTACAGCCTCATCGTCGGCACAGGAGATGGAACAGCAACTGGTAGAGCGAGAGTGCCCTCCACACACAGAACAAAGACAGCCCACAAAGAAGATGTCCAAAGTCAAAGGGCTGGTCTCCAGCCGTCACTAGAACATACCATCTAAATGGCATTCAGCTACAAATGACAACAGGAGGAACAAAAAAGGACCTGCGTCTCCTTTTTCAGTGGGTTCTGGGCCAGTCCCTTCCAGGCTGGGAAATAAAAGCCCTGTTTGAATACAGCTCCCAGTTAGCAGCACCTGGCTAAGTTACGCTGTGCAGCCCCTTTTAATTTCCAGGGTGTCCCTGTTTTGGTCCTATACAGAGGGACTTATAAAGAGAGGGACTAACCAAAAAGGGCAGGAAAAAAAAAGTATCTGTGGATAGTTTTGCTCCCTCCCAGCCAGTCTCATTGCTGCTTAACCTTGAGGAAGCTGCTGTACTAAGTCAGATCTTGGGAGAACTTCTATAGCAAGTGTCTGAATCCCAGGGTTGAAGTGTGGCTACCCAAGCCAGGCTGGGAGCGAGGAAGCCATCAACTCAGATCTTTTCATTCCCAAAGGGAGCGCAGAAAGGTTTCTAGGCCGGGAACTGCTTTACATGGAAGTCTTCAGCCTTTCCACTACCCCTGGCTATTTTAAACTGGGGTGAAATTCACACTACCTCGCTCTGTGAAGATGAGATCCAGTGCTGGGCTGTTTACTTAACTGTCTGTTTACTGCCCTTACCAAGCCCGTTAATCTCTCACAGATTTAAAGCACTGTTCTGCATCTCCGAGGCACCAATACAATAAGGAGGAAGCAGGCTGCTCTTCGGAGCCTTCCTTCTTGCAGGTAGTTAGTGGCATATTAGAAACTGTGTTCCTTCTGAATGTGATGTGTCCTCCCAGAGCTGCTTGTGAGTGGTTTCCCCCACTGATACCTTCAAAGGGTAACGCATTTGCTCTTCCTTGGATGCTCGCGACAGCCGTCAGCATAGGAGAAGAGCCCGTTTAGCATCGTGGCAGGCTGGGGGCCCAGGACCCACTGGCAGGGGTCGCAGCAGCATCCCCTTGCTGAAGCAATGGACTTGACTTAGTCTTTCTGAATTTTGAACACTTTCAGGTTGTATTTTCCTCCCCTCTTTTTTTTTTTTTTTTTTTTTTGTACATTGTTGTGATTCTAAAGCATTTCAGCCTTTGTTTCGTGTCTTTTTTTTATTTGTTACAGTCTAACTTCAGGTGATTTGCACCTATTTTGGCAAGGTGTGGGTGTTTTTTTTAAGAGGGAGGATGGGGTTGGCATTGAAACAGCAATTCACAAAAAAGCACATTTTAGAAAAAAATTAAAAATGCTGATTTAATGTTGGAGTCTGGAGTCTTGGCTTTGGGGCTGCTTTAGGCTTGTAGTCCAACAGCACTTGTTCACTTGAGCGTTTACTCAGTTCTTGATGTTATGTTGTCAGAAGGTCCAACTCATCTCCCTGGTGCACCCAGGAGGCAGGGAAGTGCTCTTCCTGGTTTGTTAGTGGTTTGTCCAAATTTGTGCAGAAGGGTTTGCGACAAAGCCAGTAGCTGAGCCCAGTGTCCTGAGCCTAAACACCTCTGATGCCTGATTGTAGAAGGCTTGTAGTTGTGCTCAGTATTAGGCTGGTCGGTTCCTTCCTCTGGGTCTAGCAAGGTCCTGCTTTGTAGTTTGGCTGCTGTATTTCACTCCATGCTGTAAAGAGAAGGGCTTTCTGTGAGTGGGCAGGGGAGCTGTTCAAGCTGAGGACTGTGACAATGCTCCAGTCCTGCAGCCAGCTGTCACCTGCCCGCACTTGTGCAATGCATGTGCCTCCCTCTTATTGCTACCAGAATTCTTTGCTGCCTGTGTGTTTTCAGTCCTCAGTCACACGACTTGTACACTTGTGAAAGTAAATCTCTCTCCATTTCTTCTCCTGCACTGCAGGCACACCAGCTTTCGGTCTTGAGAGGTGGATCTAAATACCTCCCATCCAGTTGCCTCTGGATCAAGTCCCTTGGTTTCTCATTCTTCATCAGCTCTCTGCCCGCTAGAAATGCCAGCCAAAAAGCTCCCAGTGAAGGATGAGAAGTGAATAAGGCCGGAGCACGAAGCCATCCCCTGGATCTCAAGGGAACTGTTTCCCGAGCGGTGGCAGTTCTACTTTCTGTACTAGCTTCTCCCCGCTGACAGCTGCTCAGGGGTGTAGGTGGACTGCGTGTACCCAAGTATAATAGATCTGTGTGACAGAGATGGAGTGAGTCTGTTTCTGGCTTCCCACGTGGGTGGCTGCAGTGTACTGGTCATCCAGTTCCTCACTAGGTTTGACTAGTGAGGAGAGGTTCTGTAGCCCTCACTAGCTCTTTTCTTTCCTTCCTATATTTAATAAGAGGCAGGAGGAACGCAAATGCCTTTGGAAATCGTTTTGCCTCCTCGGCAAGCCACAGTGTGCTGGGGAAATAGACGTGAATTTGGCATCCTTGGTGTTTATTCCCTGCCAGTTACAGGAGTCACATTAGTTTGCTGAAGCTTCTTCAGTATGTTGGAAGTTTTTGAGTTTGTTCTTACGTTTATGCTGTTCTCAAAGCCTGGCTGGGGATGAAGATCTTATTTATGCTTTGGTACACATTGCCTTTGATCAGCGAAGATGCAAGGGAGGAAATAGCACTTGGAATAAAGAGCTGTCCCATGCTTGATGGTGAGAGAGGACAGAGAAGGGAATGGGGTGTTGAGGAGAGCTGATCTGTTTGCATGTTTGGCTTTCTTGGTGTGCCAGCGATGCGCTTAGTGCCGCAAAAGGAGGGGGGCATCTTTGTAACGAGCCCAGTCTGAGATGAGTCATTAACAGATGACATGCACAGAGTACCTGGGGGAGGCAAACAGCTCTGCAGCAGCTGGTTAATGAATCTGGCTTGAAGGAAAGAGTTAGAAGCTATTCCAGGAATGAAGCAGAAGGCACAGTTGTTAACAGGGAAGGGTGCAGGGGGTGCTATGCTGGTTGAGAAGGACAACAGATAAAGACTGCATTGGGTTAGCATGACTGCAGGGAGGGCAGCAACTCAGAGCAAAAGTTGTGTGAATTGGGGGCTGAATTGCAGACAGTTTCAAGTGGGGAGTGCCTGGGGAGCTTTATTGTGCTATGGGAATGAGAGGGACATGGAGTCAGAGGTGGATTTGATGCAGACTCCCATGTGCGGCATTGTGCCTGCTGGAGGCAGCTACCGCAGCTGGACACTGACTGCTCCCTGATGTGGGGAGAGCATCCCACCCTACTTTATTTTATAGCAGCACCGGGCTGCTCCAGCTGCAGCTCACTTCAGGATCGCAGAGGGACAGACTTTGAGCTATTGAACTGCTCTTCCACCCAGAGGGAGACAAAGTAGATGGAGCTGCCTCCCCTCTGCTCTTCAGGACTTTATTGTCTGGCTTCGTGTTCTGCAGCTCCACTTGTACCAGCGCTTGTTTAATATGGCATTGAGCACTGAGCTGGAAAATGGGAGCGAGGATCTCAGCTGATTGCAGTGCTGGTAGGCTGCCCTAGCCCTAAAGCTGTACCTCATGCTAACAAATGTCCCTGGCATTCCTGCTGTTACTCAGTTAATACCAGCTAACATCAGGCAATTCTGGAACATGCTAAAGCAATGCCGATGTCAATCTTTTTACAGAAAAAAAGTTTTTACTTGAAATCTATTCTTATACTTCCCTCCTCACCTCCTTAGGTAAGTTGAATGCCAGCTTAGTCTTTTGTTGAGAGCAGGAGGGGAAATAAGTGATGCTGACAGACCATTCTATGTTCAGATTTGAGACCCGTCCTGCAATCAGTCTTGCGCAGACTTCTGAAATCTCATAGGTGCTTGTGGAGCTGCATGCAGGTGTGTCTCTGTGGGTCGGGTACAGGAGTAGGACCTGCAGAGCTGCTCTCCCGGGTGAGGCTGGGGAAAATGAAGCTTTTTTTCCCATAGAAGAGAACGGTAGTAAGACACAGCCATTTTCCCACCAGCCCTGCAAAGTGAATTTTGCTGAGCAGCTTTCTGTTCTTGGAAGAATGGAAAATGATACAAAACCCAATGGGCGTTTTTGATTTTGCTTTTAGCGTTCTGCTTATCCCATGATGGGAAAATGCATCAGTCCATGTGTGTTTTCCCATTGCAGGGGAGGCAGAAGGGAAAGTGCCATCAGCTTTGATAGCTGTATTAGAATGTAAAAAACCACATGGGTAAACAGACTTTTCCTAAACTTTCAGTTCTGTACAGGTTTATGTGAGTGCATCTAAGCTGATTAAAGGCTTCTGATTTTTGAAAACCACATAAAACCCACGTCCTGCTGAGGTAAAACAGTCAAAACTTGTGCATTCCTGGGTGTGTTGGTGCTGCTGCTTGTTACTTCAGTGTCTGAGCCTGTTGCAAGCTTTGCAATGGAGAGGAACAGTGTTGCTCTTTGTTATTCTTAATAATGGGGAAATGGAGAAATTAAAGAACCCCCCCCAAGTATATAGACCCAGCTATCCAGATCTCTGGCACCTACTCCCACACAAAGTTTTCTGGTGTTTTTTCCCTCCCACAGTAAGTCCTCTGTAGCACCTGACTTAATGCGAGGGAACCAAAACCTGAATCTGCGTAGCTTGTTTTTGTGTAATCTGAGAGAGAATAACCCAAGGGCATCAAGAAAGGTAAATTAAAGTTTAGAGGCATCTCGGTTCCTACTTGTAACCTCAGCCTTGTATTTTTATTGTGGAATTTTAACCTGACAGTCCGATTGAATTTTTTGACAGAATTTTTAGAAATATGTCATTGTTTCACTCCGCTCCGTGATGAAGGTTGGTGTCTCTCGGGGACTGTTGATATTTTGCTGATATTTCATCAAGTTGGGCCCTACCACAGAGCTACCAAAGGTAAGTGATAGGAGCGAGAGAGGTGGACTGTAAAGAGAGTGTGTGTTTTCCCCCTCGCCTGATTTGCTGCACCCTGTTTCTTAGTGGCACTGAGGTGGTACCCCCACCTCTGACAGCGAACCAGGCAAAAGTTTAGGCAAAGCAGCGTTTTGCTTCCTTTCTCCAAGTACAGAGGCACGCATGCTTCTTTTTGCCACAGTGTGTAGACCTCGTGAGATGCCCTGACGTATTTGCTCCAGGTTGCAAATTGCCTGAGTGTGATAGCTGTGACCATGGCTTTTTCTTGTTGAGAAGAAGAGATGTCCCTGCTCTAGTGAATGGACATTCACGCTGGAAATTCTAGGTAGTAATAGGATGCCATAAGGTCATTTCACAGTCCTGAAATGTGTATTTCCCCACAGAGTGCAAAAGAATTTTTGCCAGTAGTCATCACTTGGTGTAATTTTAGTAGACAGCTCTGGGTCTCCTAGAGAGGGTTGTGCATCTCGGTATCATTAGGGCATTTTTTCAAATGCTCGTGCACACACGATACCTCTCTGTTTCCAGAAGAACTGATTGTGGTGGGTAAGGGAAACCTCACTCCATCAGATTGGCCTTTTTGTGAATATTTTGAGCTAGTCTGACCACAGGGCCATGGGTATAAAGTTTGTCCAGCCCTCCAGACTCTTCCTGAAGATGCTGTTTGTCTCACCGGCCCTGGTGTTTCAGTTGACGCCTCTTCATCAGCACAGCCCTAAGGCTGCCCTGCGCTGATACAATAAGTAATATCTTGGTGTTTCATTGTCACCTTTGCAGCTGTTAGAGAGCAGCAGTTCCTACAGGATCACCTGCCCGCTGTGATGCTGTTTCTTTTACATCGTGACTATGAGATGACACCTCTCCTTGTTGGCAGACAAGCCAGGTGGGCAGGCGTTGCTCCTCAGAGCTGTTCTGCGCCTAGGGGGGCACAGGCTGTTGCCTGGTTTAGCATGATGGAAATCAAGGACAAGGACAGTGATATAAATAAGGGGCAAAGTGCAGAGCTGTGTCCTATTCCAGCTCTGCTACAGCTGCTGAAAGCAACCTTGGGCTCATCAGCTCCTCTGCAGCTGAGTTTCGCAGGACAGCCTGTCTCACGTGTGCTGACTTTGTGACAGAGGTTTGTGAAGTGCTTTGGTCTGGCTGGGCAGAGGTTCGTTGCTGATGGAATTGAAGATGCATGTGGGTAGGAGGGGGGAATCTTAAAGCTTTTAAGCTTTTCTAGCCGTCATCTTCCTCCTGTGTACCATACCCTTCTTTTTCCCTGGTGCAGATAAGGTGGTCCACGGTGGGAATATCAGCCTGGAGTTATATGGGTAATACACCAGGTTAATTATGGAGCGGACAGGAAAAATAGCCTGTGCCGTTTTCAACAGTATCAAAGGGATGCTATCTAATGATTTTCCTATTAGCTCTTTTCCCAGCCTGCCACAGCCACTGCAGAAATGTCATTTACAAAGGCAGTTTGCAACTCATTACCCTGGATTTTCACTGTAGTTCTGCTCTGGAGAACGTGGGCTTTTGCTGTGTGCCCCAACCTAATGAATTGCCTGATTTGGTTAGCGCTGCCATCCCTTCTGACAAGGTTAGTTGCTGACTGACAGGAAGGGGCCTCGATTCAATTCCCTCCTTGTTTTTGACTTGTGCTTGTGTCAGGTGCAGGCTCCCTCTGGAAGCTGCCCTGTGATCCCTTCCCTTTGTTTTCTCTGCCTTCTGAGGGAAGCAGCCCATGCTTGGAGAAGTCCTAGAGCAAGAGGCAGGGGCGTGTGTGCCGCTGCCCCCGGCAGTCCCTGCTCAATGCCTCAAGTCTCTTTCCAGCTGGAAAATTCCACTGCTCTCCTGCTCTGGGGCTCTGGGCTTTTCTTTTTCTTCATTGGTTTGGGATTTGCTGTCACCTGAGCTGGGCTTTGTAACTCTTCAGCAATAAATACTTTGGAAAAGCTGCTTTAATGGTACCAGGGAAAAACATGCAATGCGGGCTGGGGGAACAGAACTGATTTCCCACACATTGGAGGGCAACCGTGTCCCTGTTGTGGGAGCTCCAAGGTCTGCTCCGGCCCGTTTGGGCTTTGCAAGGCACTTGTACAGCAAAGCTGGAGAAAGCACTTGTCCTTTTTCACTAGAGAGCAGTGTGCTTTTCCAGGCTGGGGGCTAGGGCTCATCTCACGCTAGGAATAGCTCCTGGAGAGGGGAAATCGAGGCTGTTCCCGTGTCATTTCATGAGCGCTCCCATTTGGAAGCTGAATGTGTCTACTGCTTGTTGAGCTGGTAAAGCAGGAAGTGTGTAGGTCCCATGGGTGCTTGTTTGACCTGACTGTGGACAGAGGAGCTCGGGACTCGATGATCCTTGTTGGTCCCTTCCAACTCAGGACATTCTGTGATTCTGTGACTCCCGCCGCCCTCGCTGCCAGGTGTGTACACACTCCTCTGCTAAATGCCATTCTCTGAGTCCACTGTTGAGACATGGGATGCCACCCCCGAGGCTGCAGCTTGCACCCAGGCCAGCCCTTGCTGTTCAGTTGTGCTGTCTCCAGGCTGGGATGTGGCGAGGGAGTTTTCCAGCGCTGGTCCTGCATCCTTTTACTTGATGTTGTGAGGATTTGACCTAGCTGGCCCCCAGGGGAGGCGGTGACACGAGGTCAATTTGTTTCTGCTGCACATGAGGCCTCTTCCCCTCTTAATTACATTCCTGTGGCCCCCCTCTTTCCTGCCGGCCTTGTTTCCTACTGATCCTCTGTCAGGGAGACCCACCTGTGGCCTTATCAGGTGCTCACTGTGCTCTGATGAGCCGTTTCTGTTCCCCGTTCTCGCCTGTCCGATGAACCGAGGAAGGGGCTTGTCAGCGCTCTGATAACTGACCTCTGCCCGTCAGACCCTCCTCTGACCCCGCTGGTGGGTGCTGAGGTTGAGTGGATCTGAAAGTGTTCCCAGGTGCCCTTTCACCCCTCCTCTCTTGCACATCAGCTCGCACCCTCACGTGGGCACGATGTTCCTGTCCTGCATTTGGGAAACCAGCACACCGAGGGACAGGGTGACTTATCCCTGGTCAGAGCAGAAGCAGCAAAGCGAGGAACCAAGCTGTTATCCCCTCCCTCTGTGCAGGGAGCTTTCACTCTGATCGCTCTCCTTCTGCCAAATTAGTGTCCTTTTGCAGTGCAGCTTTGTCCTTTTCCTTGGGCTTGCTCTTTTCCAGGAAGCCCAGCGGGCGGAAGGGACTCGTGATGCGGGGCTGTACTTTTCCCCTCGGACTGCGGTGCAGAGGAGAGCTGGAAATCCAGACCATATGCAACCCCAGGCTATGACCTCCAAGATCTCTCCCAGCCTGAGCTCAGGTTGTGCCTCACATAAATTGTCCAGTTTTAGGGACTGAATTCCTGAGACCAATCTGCTCTGTTGAGGAGGGGCCTTGTCACCAGGCAGATGGTTTCATTTGATTCATTTGGCTTTGCAGCAAAAAGCCAAAGCTGGAAGGAGATTCGCCCCTACCTTGGTCCCAGCCTGGCGCTCTGTTCTGGTCACTACTCTGGCTTCTTGCTCAAGGACCGGGACCCTGAGGGGGACCTACAGTACCATCTTCTTACACCGCTGTTCAGAACTGATGTGCAAGGTCTGGACAGCAGGCAATTCCTTACTGTCCCCTAGGTGTGCTGGGTGACAGTGGACAGTCCCCTCTGATGGGCATCTCTTTGGGAGCTCCTGGTACAGCCCCTCTTTTCCTCTACAGCTGTGTGGAGCTGGCAGGGTGACCTTCGCGGGTGTTTGTCTTACAGACCCCTGACAGCGGGTTGTTGTTGCCTACAGACATCTCTGGAGGGCTCTAGCTGACCCTTGGGCAGAGCATGTTGCTGCTGGATGCCCTTGTCCTGCCTCCCTCCCTCCCAGGGTGTTGATTTTGTTCTCCATAGGTGACTTCTTACGTGGTCCGTCCACTGCTGCTCCCCATCCAGTTGGACTGTGTGGGCACCGTGAGGTGGGTACCTGTCTCTGATGGAGGCTTTGCTCACATGAGGCTAGAAACGTCACATGCGCCCTCCTAACCTGATGACTGAGTTGTGGAGTGTCTGGATGAATCCTCTTGTTCTCTAAACCTAATGTTCGCTAAGAGTTGAGGAGAATCTGGCTGGAGGTTTCTATGGTTTCCTGGTGGTTGCTAAGGAAAAGGATCTCTTTGCCTCTAGGTCCCGGTGATTTTCTTTTTGCCCTGTCCTAGGCACTGGAGCCCAGCAGAACATAACGCTCCTTGTTTCCCAGCCCGCTACAATGGTCAGAGCGTAATTTGTGACTCCTGTCACGGCTGGGCTGGGCGCCTGCCGCTCTTTTTTTTCTAAGGCCTCTTTGAAGAATAAGACCAAAGAGCCTCCGTGCAGGAGTTTGTGTGTTTGCTGCTCTCCCTGCCCCCTCGCTTGCTGTTTCTTTTAGAGCTCCAAGTCATTTTAACGATTTATTTCATGCACTTTACATAGCAAGAAGCTGTAGCAACAGCTGTGTCCGTGAATCCTTACAGGCAGCCCTCAGTATATTTTGGTCTATGTATTGTCCCAGGCACAGTTAAACAAATCTCTGCCGGAGGAAGGGACTTTACAGCTTACCGGTGAAGGTTTGGCAAATGGGAATATCAAGAAGATACTTAGTGAGCTGCTGGATCCTGAGAATAACAGCGCCTTTGGCATAAAGCTTGGTTCCCACTAGCGCAGCCGGGGGCCGGATCCAGCGCGGTCTCTTTGTTGCTGTCGGCAGGGACTGCGTCTCCGTACAGCGCCCAGTGACACAGCCAGAGTCACGGGCTGGAATTTGGACCCAAACCTGCAGACCGGAAGCGGTTAAAACGCGTCCAGGCCAAACGCTGCTCTTGTCGCCCTGCTATCGATGCCGGTCTAGGCTTGAACACGATGGGCTTATTTCCACAGGTGCCATTCGGGGTCTGGGCACAGAGTTGCTCTCGCAGTTTCTCAGCTGGGTTCTGCAGAGGTTTGCAGCTGCACGCAGCGCCGGGCGGGATTCGGTCCGTCAGAACATCACAGGATCGGGTGCAAGTTTACTTTTGCATACGGGATCAAAGCTTAAAATATCAGCTGGCCTTTCTCTCGCTCCTGACTTTTCTAAAACATCTGAACAATTTCTTCTTTAACTCGGTTAAAATCAATCAATCTGACACTTAAATTGTATGTGAATTTGATAAATAAAGACAAGTTACAAAATGCCACACGGAATGATTTTTTTTTTTTTAAGTTTTTCAACTACTTAGGACAAAAAAAATGTTACAATGCCTGACTTTTCATTTAGTTACATAAATAATTTTTTTATAAATATCTCTTTATAAACAATATATAAATAGCTTTACAACATAAATACATTTATGCATGACATGAATTTACAAACAGCAACGTTATACAGCTGGCTTCATCAGTCTCTTGGAAAAGCACTGTCCCTTGTCTTGTTGAGTGTTTGTATATATATAATATATATAAGATAGAGAGCGCTTTTTAAAAAAATAACAAAACCAAAACAGCTGGTGCCATGACTCCTCGTACCAAAAAGAAAAAACACAGCCACATCTTTTGTCCATTCCGGGGAGGGTCTCTGCTCTTCTAGGCGTTGCCTGGGGGACGGCCCTGCCTGGCCACGGCAGGAGAAAATGGACTACGGATTCGAAGGCCTGCGAGGAACGAGAACAAAGTGCCTGTTAGTGTTTGCCGTACAACAGCCCTTACCCATCCCAAGGTGAAACCCCCACGAGAATAATGCTGCTGTGGGGCTGGGGGATGTTGAAGTCAGCAGAACCCCTCCCTGAGCTTTTTGCTTGTGCTAAAGCAAGGAAGCAGCTCACCCTTCGCTGTTTGGTATTTAGGGGAGAGGCTGGGGAAAGTGTGCTGCTCCCCCTGGGTCTAGCAGAAATCTTTTTTTTTTTTTTCCTGATGATAATTTAATGAGAGAGGATGGGTGTGAGCCGACTGTGCAGCATGTTTGTGCTTCTCAGAGCCCTGAGCTGGGTGATTCCTTGGGAACACTGAGGAGCTGCTGCAGGAGGGAGCAGCGGAGCAGCACCCATCCCTCCGGGCAGGGCCATGGACCAGCGCTGATATCCTGCGGGACCCGTTGGGCCTTGCTCTTCCCATTGCTCTGCAGAGCAGCGGGAGGCCTGGATCTGGTCCCCTCCATGCCCGACTATCTGAATGCAGGGCCAAGGCACGTTCCTTTGAGTAGGGCCGTGGGCAGAAGAGTGGCCTGGGCTGCAGTGGGCAGGTTCTTCCCCAGGTGTGAGCTCAGGAGTGAGCGGCTGCCGGCAGGAACCAGGCCAGAGCGCTGCCTCACCCCCAGCAACCCTGGGGAGAGCTGGCAGGGGAGGAGCTGCCCTGCTTCTCCCAAACCGGTCCCTGCAAGGAGTTGATGCTTCTCTTGCTCATCAGTCCCTAAGCACAATGGCCACGGAGCGCTGCGGAAAGAACTTCTCCCAGCATTGCGTAACTTGCACGGAGGCATAAACCTAAGTTAGGAAAGCATCACCCTTGGCTGTCACCACACCTAAGAGACACCTGGGGAGCTTGTGCACTGTTTTCCCTTAAATTAAAAGAATTAGAGCACAGCTGAGACAGGTGCTTCACTAATCCTCCCATGCATGTGGTGGGTACCCTGCTCTCCTAGGACATGTCCATAGATCACCTTATGTCGGTCAAGTGTAGGGGGCTCAGAGCAACTGGGAATGTATTGCTACACCAGAGCTCCTTCTGCATCCTTCCTGGAGCTACGGGTCTGGCTCACGCGGAAAGGGGAATCCAGCCCGAGATGAGCAAGAGCCGGGATCTCTGACCCTTCTGCAGGGGCAGGCAAGGCAGCCGGGGGTGGTAGGAAGGACGGGAGTGCCATTAAAGCCAACTTCGGGGTCCTGCTCTCTTCCCACCAGCAGCACCGGGGGCTGCGGGTGGCTCAGCCGGCTACCTGCCCCCCGCCAGCCGGCACCGCGCTCCGCTGGGGCAGCGCATCCTCCCCCGAGCGCCCCCGCCCCGCCGGCCGCGCACTCACCGCCAGGGGTCCCTCAGCAGCCGAGGCCGCTCATGGCGCCGATCCGGTCCAGCTTGAGCCCGAAGCAGCCCTTGCCCAGGCCCTTCTTATGGAGGCCCTTGTGGCGGCGGCCCGGCGGGTCCTGCAGCAGCCGCGTCCAGCCCGCCCGCGGCCGCCCCTCGGCCCGCGTCTCCCTCGCCTCCCGCGGGCCCGACCCGCCGCCTCCGCCGCCGCTGCTGCTGCGCTCCTTGTCCCGCTCCTTGTCCCGCTCCTTGTCCCGCTCCGCCGCCGCCTCGGGCGGACCCGCTGCCGAGCCGCGGGAGGCCTGTGGGGAGGGACGGGGTCAGAGCACCGCCGCCCGCCGGTGTCCGTCCCCGCCGCCCCGCTCGGGGCTACGCGCTCAGGACAGCCCCCTCCCCGCGCATCAGGGTTGCGGACCCTCTACCGGCGCTGTCCTGGTCACTGCACTCCCCCCCAAAAAAAGTGCCGGTGGCGCTGCGCCCCGCGGCTGTCCTGCTGTCACTGCACTCCCCTCCCCCGGTAATCTGAAGGGACCTGAAAGCTGGCAGGGGACGCAGTGACCCCAATAGGGGGGTCCCCTGCCACCTTTCAGGTCCCTGCGGTCACTATGTCCCCTGCCGGCTTTCAGGCCCCTTCAGATTATGGGGCGGCTGTTCCTGCCCCCCAGCCCAGCGCCAGGGGGTCACACAACTCTGAGCAGCCCCCTCGTTGCACCCCTGCCTTGCAGAGTGTCCCCAGAAGCAGTGAGGAGATCAGGGCTCCCCACCCTTGTTCCCCCCGGTAGTTAATGCTCTCGGGGTCCCCTCACTCTTCTAGTTCTGACTCACAATTATGGGGGGCACAACCCCTTCCTCACCGCACCCCCATTTCCCAGCCCCTCCCCGTCTCTCTCCCTGCTCAGGGCTGCTGCCCAACAAGCCCTGGGGTTGCTCATCCCCATTCACCTCCCTGACCCCCCTCCCACCACCCCTTTCTCTGCAGTCTGCACCCCAGTTCCTCACAGGGACACCCCCAGTTCTGTCCCATCACTGTCCTGGGGTGCCCCTCAGTCCGTGTCCCCGTCTCTGTGCCAAGCCCTCCGAGCAGTGCCACCCAGTGTCGGTGGCCTCCGGTGCATCCCTCCTCCTCAGCATCCCGGGACACCCGGCTCCTTGGGGCACCCCGATTTGGGGTGCCCTTTCCCCGGGGGACACCCCAGGTGGCCCTGCCTGGCCTGTTTGGGGAGGGCTCTGGCCTCGCACCCTGCCAGCCATGCACCTGCTGCCCACCCCGCTCTGGGTCTGCTCCCCTTCCCCAGTGCCCAGCACAGAGGGGGTCCCCGGGGTGACACCGGGGAGCAGACTGCCACCCTCCCCGGCCCCGATCCTACAGGCTACGGGACACACGGCGTCCCCCTCCAGCCCTGGTTTGGGCTGACATCCCCAGGACACGCACGCCTGGGACAAGCTGGAGAAGCAGGGGGTCCCCTGGCACCCAAAAAGCCCGTGGGGAAGGAGGACCCTGCTTCGCACTAACTCTGCCACCCCAAAGTCACCCCCGCGTCTCCCCCCTGTGCCCTTAGGACCCTCAGCGGGACGGGGAGAGGAGGGAGAGCCGGGGGCAGCTCCGGCCGTACCTTCTGTGGGAGCTGAGAGGCCGGCTTCGCCTCCAGCCTGACGGAGAGCAGAGCGAGTAAAAGTCCTCCAGCCAGCAAGGGTGAGATCTGCATCCTGCGCGGCCGAGCGAGAGGGGTCCGGGGGGCAGCGGGGAGCCAGGGGGAGCCCCGGGGAGAGGCCGGGACCACCGCGAGTCAAAGTTCAGAGCGGAGCCCCGAGGTCCCTCCTGCCGCCCGCGAAGTGCCGAGCTAGTGAACTTGGGCTTTCTGCTTCATTCATTTTATAACCCAACCTGCTCGGTGATGTCATCTAAACAACCAGGTCCAACCCGGCCTCCCACTCCACAATAGCAGGAATTTAAAGGGGGGGGGGTGTCCCCTCTCCCCTGGCAGGAATAAATGACACATCAGCCCAAGGCAACCGGCTCAGGGAGCTGGAGAGCAGAAAGGGAAAGCGGGGAGCATTTGGTTCCATGCCCACCCCCCAAACACTCCCGGACCCCCCCCTGCAAGTTGTCTGCCCTCCCCTCACCCAGCTGCCCCACGGCCCCTCTGCTCCCCCCCACTTCCCCAGGGACCCCCCGCAGAAGGACATGGGCCAGCCTGGGGTGGCTGTTGTGGGGGCGTGGGGGTCCTGGCAGGGGGTTGAGCCCAAAAGACGGGAATGAGCACAAAAAGCACTTTTTTTTTTTTTTTTCACATCCAGGATTAAATCAGAACCTGCTCATCTCCCAACTTCCCTCCCAGGCAAGAGAGGGGACACTGCCCTCCCTGGCTGGGTGTTGGGGACACAGGGGGATGCGTGGGACAGTGGTGCTGCTTAAGTGCACCCAGGTGGGTCACCTGGCTTGGAGGGGGTGACCTGGTTCCTTTGCTCTCCTGGTGGGACCGGATGGTGTCCCTGGCCCTGGCCCTGGAGATGGGACTCTTCACACACCCTGGGGATGTCTTCTGCAGGGCACAGACAGTGTCACAGGGTCCCTGCTGGGGACAGGACCCCAAGCGCTGACCCACCGCAGGGCTGCGCAGCCTGCCCTCCTCCCACCTGCTCCCGGAGCTGGAGGATGCAGGAGAGGGATGTGATCCTGGGATTAACCCCAGTGGCTCGCAGGGGCTCTGGGGACACAGTGGGGACCCTCCTGCCCTCACCCTTCCCCTTCTGCAGCCGGGAGGGCAGGATTTGTGCCGCTGCTGCTGGTGTGCCTGGCACCGGGCAGCTCTGGGGCTCTGGTTACTTTTTGCCAGTGGAACTGGGCACCATCCGGGCAGCCTGGCTGGAGGGGATGCTCTAACTGGGATCAAGCCTGTGGAAACACCCACCCTCCCTTTGCAGAAGCATGCAGGGCAGGATTGCACCAGGTTGGATTTGCTCCCCAAATCCCTTCCCCGGGACCAGGGAAATGCTCTCTGCTCTCCCTCCTCTTCCTGAGGTCAGCTCCAGGCTGGTCCCTCCCTCCTGCTCTTTTTCTTGGACTTTCTGGGCTCTGCTGCTCCCCAAATCCTTGGGAAGCTGTCCCTCCTGAGGGGCTATGGCTCTTTGGGGGTCCGTGGTTTCCCAGCTCTGGAGCAGGGAGATGTTTCCTTCTCCACAGCTCCGGCTACTGGGCACGGGACACTTCAAAGGAGATTGGCTTTTCAGCTCCATGTGAACAGGAGCTGGAAGGAGAAGGTCTTGGTGGTTTTTCCATCGTGCCTGCCAGGTGGAGACAACTTGGAGTTTTTGGAGTGTAAAGTTGTGCTTGGGCATTTGTCTGCGTGCAGGCAGAGCGAGGCGATGGAGTCGGGATTAGAGCCAACCCCGGGTTCCAGGGAGCTGTGGGTGCCGGCGAGGAGCAGAGAGAGGCCCCTTCTCTTGGGGTTCCATTCTCAATCCCCCCAAAAACGTGCCAAGATGTGACGTGCAGCCTCCCCGGGGTGTGAGGAGAGGGTCTCTGCAGCACTACCCCCTTCAGCCGGGCTGGTGCAGGGGAAAGGGGAGCAGCGGGGAGCTGAGCCCTGGGTCTCTGCAACATAGGGCTGTTGGGGTGCCTGGGGACACCAGTGGTGCGGCAGCCAACACACGGTCCAGCCGTCACCGTCCCAGCTCCTGATGCTGCAGGCAGCCCTGCCCGGTGGCTTCTCCCAGGGGGGACCCGTGATGGGGAAGGAGACAGGGGGACAGCTGGGGTGAGATGTCACAGCACGGGGGGCAAGGGCTGCCTTGCTTGCCCGCAGCCTCCTGCAAGCTGCGGGACATGGGGTCAGGAGCAATATCAGAGCTTCTCCACCAGCTCTGTTGCTACAAATGCCACAAGACCGTCAGGTCTCAGCCAGCGCCTGCCTGCAGGAGGCTCGTCCCTCACCCTTGGCTTTCACCAGAGTGGTTTTCATTAGCGTGTTTTCTTTGTCACACTGTGCAGAGCCTCGGGTTTGGTGGGGGGGCGAGGGGGGGCTGTGCTTTATAAATCCAATTAGTCTTGTTATTCAAATTACTCTGCCTTTTCTGCTGGAAGTCGCTGGAGTCAGAGCGGAGGCGCACAAAGCCTTTCCCTTAACTCAAACCAGATCGGATCCACCTCCGGGGTGGCAAAAGCTCAGAGTGGGGAGAAGAGGTGGGCAGGAGCGGGTTAAGAGCATGAAACTCTTTTGCTTCTGGGGATGGGGGCCTGAAAGCTTTTAACCCTTGAAGGAATGTGCCTGCCTTAGCCCACTGCCCTGCGGGATGCTCACACGGGCTGAGAACTGGCACACTTGGGGCAGGTGTGGAAGCCAGAGTGTGGGGTGGAGGGAGCTGCGCTTGCTGGGGCTTCCAGTGGGTGCTGGAGAGCAAAGCAGATCCTGCACAGTGGGATGAGGAGACCTGTGGCATGGGCTGGAGGGGGAGACACCCCTCCCCATGGCACCCAGGGGCCTGGGGGACAGGGGGGCTCTGGGGCTGGTCCTGCCCTGAGGGACGCCAGCGTTGAAACAGGGGTCATGGGGTGATGGGCTGTGGTGTGTTTGGTGAGTGGGCGGCTCAGGGTGACCTAAGAAAAATGTGAAAAAACGTATTTGACTGCTCTTCATGTCTCACATAATGTCCCCTGCACCCTTTCCCGTGTGACAGCAGACTAAGGGCTGTTCAGAGGTGTCCGAACGCTGGCAGTGGTGCTGGCTCCATCCAGCCCAAGCCTGAGCCTCTCGCACCTTTAGATCCTCCTGGGCATCACTCAAAGCCAGGATGTAACCTGCTCTGCCTGAAAGCAGAGAATATTGCTGCTGTAGGGCTGAAAACGGGGAGGTTCTGCCAAGCCTTACCAAAGCGGGGGTGACCCCTGCGAAGGGGGCTTGGGCAGGTTGGGGCTGTCAGCGTGTAGGGAGCAGGTGTGTGTGCGAGATGGCACATGGGTCCCTGTGCCCGAGGATGGGGAGGGATTCATCCCAGTGTGACTGGTGCCAGCATGATTTGGAGGGTGGGAGGAGACAGCTCACGGGGGTACGTGTGACAGCAGCATGGGGTGTTTCGGCCCCATCACAAGGAAGGGGTGAGCGATGCCTGTGGGTGAGGCTGGATCTTGCTGGGCAGCGCTTGGGCCCTGGCCCTCCTGGCTGAATTCAGGAACCAGGTTTCGGGCACCTTCCTGTGGATGACCCCAAGAAGGTTTAAAACCTGACCAAGGTCTGCCCACCTCAGCCTGCTTAGACGCAGGACAGAAACGCGGACTTCAGCCTGAAGAAAGCCATGCCACCACAGCAGTGAAATCTATCCCCTTTTTCTTCCACTTGCTATTCATTAGAGAGTGTGTTTCTGTATCGATTTGGGGAAATCACCGCCCTGATTGATGTCTCTTCCCCTGCCATGGGCCGGGGAGCTTTTCCTGACGGAGCGATGGATAACTGCAGTGTGAGGATTTCCAGCTGATGTTGTGCAAGGGCTGGTTGTCCCTTTGCAATAAGAGACATCAGAAAGCTGCCTGTGTGTGATGGAAATGCCAGAGCAGTTAATATTTTCCCACAATCAGTGGCCAACCCAAGGATCTATTGGTTAAGCATTGTCCCAAAGTCCATTGGTGGCTTTGGAACAAGCCCCAAAACATTGCTGCCCTCTGCTCCTCCTGCCCACATTGCTCAGTACCCACCTGGGGCAGGGCCAGGGCAGTGAGGCAGGTACAAGGATGGAGGAGGTACGAGGATGCAGCAGGTACAAGGATGGAGCAGGTACGAGGATGGAGGAGCCACTTCCCCTCCAGCACAACCACCAGCAGTCTGCAGGAACAAGACGTGTCCTGGTGTTTGCCAAGAGAATGCCACTGAGGGTTTGAAGTGCCACAACAGGAACTATTTTACAGTTTATGAGTTTTTTACAGGTTTTACAGTGCCTCTCTAGAGGTCTGGTGATAGCAGGCTCAGCGAGATGCTGTTTTGAGGGAGGGATTACAGTTTGGCTGCAGGGGTGAATGAGCAGCTACCGGCGCATGCCGTGGCAGGGGACGGTCTGGTCCCACCACTGTGGCAGGATGCAGCAGGCGGTGTTCCCCCTGGGGATGCTTTGGAACAAGCTGTTCTGGGGAACAACCCCCGAGGACAGGAGCACCAGGAGCCGGGGAACTCAGACGTGGCTGCCAATAACCCCAGAGCCCGAGCAGCCACCAGTCTGTCGTGGGGACAGGGTGGCCCCCCACGCCGGGGTGCGATGCTCCTGGGGTGCTGTGGCAGCACAGATGCCTGCTTCACCTCTGGGTCCCCATGTCTGAAACGCAGATGGAGCTTTCTGCCTGTGTGAACATCCCTGGTGTTTATTTTGGATGTTGCTGCTGAATGAGGCATTACAGGAAACACTACACAATTTTATGTTTCCCCCGTCTCCTTTGGGTCTGGGAGAGGGCTCTGGCCAACAGAGCCAACATCCCCTCTTCCCAAACTGGGATTGTGATGGGGAGAGTCCCCGCAGAGCTGCACTGATGGGGCAGGCAGAGATGGGGCTGTAGGTGCAGCAAGGGCATGGGGACCAAGAGAGCATCTCTGTCTCTTCCCGAAACTCCCAGGACAGTGAGGGTGAGGAGACAAGGGAAAACCCCAGGCAGAGACTCCTGGGTCTTTGCTAGTGAAGTGCTGGTGTCCTGGCAGGAACTGCGTGTTTTCCCCTTGGGACTTGCTTTGGGGTTTCCCTGTTGGGATTTGCAAAGTTGCCTGGGGCTCCCCGGGATGCTCCACTCTCCTCCCGACTTTCTGGGTGTTTCTTTTCCCCAGGGCTGTGCTGGGATGGCCGTGCTCCAGGGCTGGCGGCTGCAAGAACACAACATCTCAGGCTTTTGCTGAACATCGAGAAAATGAAGCAATTCCAACGCACGGATGAGTCCACACCATGAGCCTCCCTCTGTGTTGGTCCTCAGAGGATACAAATTGCATCGCATCCAGCTGCTGGCAGCCTCGGCCCTGCAGCTAACATAGAAGCAGGTTGGTGGAATTTTCCAAGCTAAATGCCACGGTCATCTTTATCCTCCCTTTCTCAGATGTGTCTCCCCCAGAAATGGGTGTCTGGGAGCATTTCACCCACAGCCAGGAGGTTGTAACATCACCCCAGGCTTGTTAGTTTTCGCGCTGAGCACCCTTTTGGGAAGAGGAACTGCCCAGAGAGGTGATGGCCCAGAAAGGCTGAAGGATGAGTTATCGTCATCATGTTCATCCCCATGGAATCCGTGTCTTGTGCAGTTCCCGAGCAGCGATCCAGTGCAGACAGAGTCCCAGCCTGTACCCAACGGGGACCCCACGGCGGTGCCGGAGCCGGATGCCACCGCTGCACCACGTCACCCTGCGCAGCCCCGGGGGGATTTGTGCCCCAACGCGCTACGTGTGCACCGAGCCGGGTGAGCACGTCCTCACCAGCCCCGCGGCTCTGGCGGCGACGCACACCCCGGCTTGGCAGCGGCTTGTTCCACCTGGCTCGGCTGGTGAAACCCCGTCACCCTTGGAGGTGCTGTCAGCAGCTCCCTGGTGGCCCCACCACCGGGCCCAAACGCCTCCCAGCCTCTCTGAGCCGGCTTCCCAGGAACCCAGTGCCAAGTGGTGGGAAGTCCCTTTCGGCAGAAGCACTTTGGGACAAAACCTTTGGGCTTCCCGGGCCTTTCACCGGAGCATCCTGGATGTGGGAAACCCCAGGGGATCGCTGGGATGAAGGGAGCCAAATCTGTGCTGGTCTCGGGGATGCTGGTGGTCAAGCCTCCTGCCAGGGCTGTGATCCTGCTGAAGCCAAATTTGGGGTTTCTGTCCTTTTTCTTTCTTTTTGGGAGGGGGTCTGGTTGTCTCCCACGGGAGCATTTGTGCAGGCTGAGCAGCACAGGGTGGCCCCGGGCAGGATGAGGGGACAGTGAGGGCAGGGGCAGATTTGGGCATGACGGATGGCTGGGCAGCCCTGAGGAGCAGATGACGGCTCGTCCATGCCTGGGAATAGCGGGGGCCGCTGCTCCTGCATTCGGGGAGCGCTGCCGGCTGCAGGGTGTCACGGCGGCCCCACGGGCAGCCGGTGTGGACGTGCGGGGCTCCACAGCCCTAACCTTTTGCTACCAGACAGAATAACAATACCGGCTCGCTGGGGTATAATGGCCGGTGTTTGCTTGAGATATAAAGGCACAGAGCTTTCACATGAGCTAATACTGATAAGTTACGCTCTCACTCATGGCTCCGCCTGCCAGCCGGCACTGGGGCTG
Organism: Caloenas nicobarica; assembly: GCF_036013445.1. Lineage (NCBI taxonomy): Eukaryota > Metazoa > Chordata > Aves > Columbiformes > Columbidae > Caloenas > Caloenas nicobarica. The sequence goes on from NC_088252.1 coordinate 24,287,854, forward strand.
GCAGTGGCTTCCACTTGCCTTCGCTGAGCCGGGATGTGCTCCCGGCCCCTCCGTCACGCGGTCTCTGCTGGAGCATCACCCCTGTTTGCCCTCGGCATGGTGTCCCCAGCCAGCCCATAGCCCCAAAGTGGCCCCTGCAGGGGCTGTTCAGACCCCAGCCCATGTGTATGGGGTGGGGGTGGCAGCGATGTGGGGTTGCGGGGTGAGTACCTAACCCCAGGACTGTGGAGCAGTGTGGTCTGTTAGTCCCTGACTGCCTCAAAGGTGCCTTTTCCATCCCCGTGGGGGTATCAGGCGGGGATTGAACTCACTGCATGTCCCCTGTCCCATGTGCGCTGTCCCCAGGTCTCGCTGCCCACAAGCTCAGTACCCTGTTTCCCCGAAAATAAGACAGGGTCTTATACAATTTTTGCTCCAAAAGATGCTTACTTTTCTACATGTATATCTGCCTGCACACTATCTAAATTGACTTTTTAAATGAACTGTAACTAGGGCTTATTTTTGGAGTAGGGCTTGTATTTCAAGCATCCTCATAAATCCTGAAAAATCATGCTAGGGCTTATTTTCAGGGTAGGTTTTATTTTCAGGGAAATGGGGTAGGTGCAGGGTAGCTACCTGCCTGGGTTTCCTGGTGGGCCCATGGATCTATGTCCCATCATGTGCCCCAGCACCCTGGGACCTCAGAGCTTTCTCACCTGAAACTCCTTTGAGCACCTTTGGGACAGTGCAGGGAAACCGAGCACCAGGTTTTAAAAGAGATTTGGCCATCTATAAGCAGGGAGGAAGAGCCTTGAAGGTATCCAGGAGGCAAAGCCAGGAGAGCCCAGCTGAATCGGGAGCAAAGCACTGACGCTGCTGCTTTGATGTCCCACCCTGGCACCCCACCTCTTTCCTCCGCTGCCTCCTTCACCTCTTTCTTGGCTGCCTGTCCTTCTGTGCTGGGGTCTGGTTCTCCCTTTACCGGATAAACATACCCAAACCAGACCTTTCCCCTGGCCTGGGGGGAGCTGCAGGCGTTCCTCCAGGCATTTGAGGGAGATGGGAACCCATCAGTCCTGATCTTGGGTGGCTTGTTTCCCAACCAGAGGTATGGAGGGCTCAGGAGAAGACTGGAGAAGCTGAAGGACGGGTGGGGCAAGACCACATGCGTTGTGACACAGCAGATGGGTATCTACTGTGGAGAGAGATGTTTTTGGCATATTTATGGTAATAAATCTGTCTCCCTCCCCTCTGTCCCCCCCCGAGCATGGCTTGTGTCCTCAGGTCAAGTGCCCAGAAGGCTCCCAGTGCCTGAGCGATGTCAAAGCAAGTGAGACTCTGGCTGAACTCTGGGTGCTTCTGCCGCAATCGAGACATTTCCAAGAGTGCTCAGAGGCTCCAGAGCGAACCCTCGGTCCCGCTCTGCCTTCAAGCATATCCTTGTGCCCTGTGGGTCTATCCTCTGGACAACAGCAGGGAGAGCACCCCTCTGCCCTCCATGCCCCTGCCACAACCCGCAACCTGAAATATTCAGCATCAACGAGAGGTGACAGGTTGGCAGGGGCGATGTTTCCACCTGCAGTGCCGCTTTGTGCCGGGTGGGCTGCGGGAAGCAGGTGGAGGCACCAGAGGAACCAATCTGCTCCATCCAGGGTTCCCCTCACCGAGTCATTTTGGGGAGGCTCCAGCCCCTTGGCCAGTCACTCCTGATTAACACTGATGTAAATGAGCACCGGGTGGGCCCTTAACTCCTCGCTGAAACCACAAGCAGAGGAGCCAAAGCCTTCGTAAGCGGGGTGCTCCCAGCCAAGGAGCCACGCGGTGCTCTCGCCTCAGCCGAGGTGCCGCAACACGTTCCAGCCTCCAGCTTCGTCGGGGAGCAGCTACCAGTTACTGCCCCGGGGGAGATGGTGAGATAATCCTGCGCTGTGGGAAAGCAAGCCGGGACACCAGGCTGGGCTTGCTGCTACAGGACCCCAGGAAACGAGAGCACAGGGGAAAAATCTGCCCTTTTAGAAAGCCCAGGAGTCGCCATGGAGGGTTGCAGAAGCAGCAGTGAGGCAACTGCTTCTTTCTGCTCTGCAGCCACGAGGACAGCATGGATGGAAGGTGGTGCCAAAGGCAAGACTGAAGCAGTCCAGCCCTTCCCTGGGAGGGATTGTGTTTGGTGAGAACCTGCACGAGGCTTCAGCTTGCTGCCACGTTTGCACGTGGCCTCTTTCGAAGGGTGCGAAGGACAGGAACGCAGCTGGTGCCAGCCACACGGGGATCTGCTGCGTGTCCACGGGCCACTGGGAGGGCGACATGTATTCTCTGTATCTCTTCTTTGTCTGGGCCAGTGATGGGGCAGAACAAAAGGAGACACAAATGCAGGCTCTGCCCCACGGACCAGACCAGATTTCCAGATCTCCAGCTGCTGGCAGGAGAAGAGGGATGAGAAATGCTCTGCCAGTCTGCTGGGGCTCGTGGCCCTGTGTGCAGCAGGGCCCCAGCTGGAAGCAGGAGGTGAGGATGGCAGAGCCGTCCAGCCGAGGAGCCATATCCCTCTCGTCACGCATGATATCACTGCGAAACCGCAGGCTCCAGTGCCGGCAGCGGCGCTAACAAACCCCGAATCCCCCCAGCTTCCTCCCTTCATCTATCGTGTCCTGTGGAAGGAACAGACACGCTGAAGCTGCTGCAGCCAGTGGCACCACCTGGTGCAGGAGGGAACCTGTCCAAGCTCTGGGTTTGGCTTCACCCACGTGGGGAACGAAGAAGAGCAGAGATATGATGTGACTTTAGTGAGTGGCACAGAGAGGAGCTGCTGGTACCACCTGGCTTGCACGGGGAGAGGGGCAGAAGGGTTGAGGGCTCCTGCGTCCCCTCTGCCCCATCTCCTGCTCTTCTGGGTGGGTGAGCTCCCCAGTGCAGCAAGAGCAGCCCGGAGGGACAGCGCGGGCCAGCCCTGCACCGCTGGGGACGTGCCACGGCCGAGCCTTAGCAGAGCAGGTGCCAACCGCCTCGCTTTGGCAGTAGCTGGGTGAGCAGGACACGGGGGTGCGTGCGCCCTCCCACTCGAAATGTGATCCCCTGCGGCCATGCTCCCCCTGGGGCCAGCTCCAGTGGAAACGGCGTCCACCCTCCGTTTTTGGGGCCGGTGGGGAGCAGCTCCTGTGCAGCTGGAGGCTCTGCTCGCTCGGAGGAGGGCTGCTCCCCTCCTTGCTGCCTGATAAGTGGCAGCTGCGTGGCTGGTGTTTGCCTTCAGCAGCTCCATCTCAGAGGGGTCACCGCGGCTTCGTGGAGGCTCAGCAGTGCTGGATGGGAGCGTGGCTGCGGGGCCGGTTTGTGTCTTGGCGGGGCTGGTGGCCACGGGTTGTGCTACACGCTGAGCAGATGCGGCCTCGTGGGCTTTAGAGGTAACCAGGACCGTGGCAGCGACCCGCAGGGGGAGGAACAACCACCACGGGTCAGGTGTCCTCCCCATCCCAAGTGAAGGGGCAGCACAGACAGCCTGCTCAGACCCATGTTCCTGCTGAACTGGGGGCTCCACACAGCCTTTCCCCACCAAAGCCCTGCTTCCCCCCTCCCCGGCGGGGCTGCTCCGGGCAGACAGCTCAAACAGGGTTGATTGAGGGTGCCGTGAGGCCAGTTTATCGCTCTCCAGTTCTTCTTCTGGCTGAAGTTCTTTGGCAAACCCAGCCTGAGTTTGCAGGTACCACCAGGGTGACCAAACTCCCTACTCCCAGCCAGCCCCTGGGTCTGACTCTGCTGGGAAGCCCCGTGGGAGCTCTGCAGCCACAGGAGGAGTGGGGAGCAACAAGTCCCAGCTCCTGACTCTGGTCTCATGCTTTAACGTCACCTTGTGACACAAAGGCTCTGACTTATCCTGCAGGGGATCAGGCCACTGCCACTCGGCACCACGAGCTGGTCATTACCCGGGTGGGCGGGCTGGAGGACCGGCAGGTTCCCTGGTGCCCAACCCCAGCGCTGGGGCAGCGTGAGGGGCACGGGGACAGGAGCCGGTGCCCGCTGTCCCCTGCGGTGGCGGTGATGCCGTGTGGGTCTGGAGGGACGCTTATCCGCGCTGCCTTTGGAGGGACAGGTGCGAAGTTCTGAGGGTTTCCAATGGGTCAATACCAGTCTCAGCTCTTCACAATATCAAATTGGCTGAACTATATATATGTATATACACATATAATTTTTTTTTTTCGCCTATCTGGCTGGACACTTTGGCTGAAGCAGGAGAGCTGGCGGAGAACTGGAAGAAGCCATCACGGAGGCGTCGGCCGGGCTGGAAGGAGGGGAGGGGCCTGCCAACCCCAGGGACCAGGGTGACCTTGCCGGCTGGTGACAACCCGTGGGGACCTGCCGGGGTGACAGCACCTCCCGTCTCCACCGCCCCGGCCCCGCGGGGACCCCGGGCGAGGTCCCTGCTCAGCCCCCGCAGGAGCTGCCCCAGCCGGGGTGCCTGACCCGGGGACACCGGCCTCAGCCCCTCTGGGGGCCGCGGAGACCCCTGCGCCCCGCCCCGCGGCAGTGCCCCCTTCGCAGGGCCCCTCCCGAGGCCGGTCCCCAGGCCCGGTGCTGCACAAGCGGACCCGGAGGATGTCACCGGAGGCCGCCCGGGTGTCCCCCCGCCCGGGGTGCGAGGGGCCGCGGCTGCGCTGTCAGGGAAGGGAGCGAGCGCTTCGCGCGTGAGGCCTTCTGAGCCCTGCCGCGGCCCGTAGGCCGCCCTGACCCGGAAGTGGACGGCGGGGGCGTTGGGACATTTAAACGGCGCGGTCGGCGCGGCGGGGGGAGCGGCGCGGCCGGTGAGTGGCGGGGCCGGGCCGGGGCCCCCTCGGCGGGACCGGCACCGGGGGTCCGGGCAGGGAGCGGCTTCCCGGCTGGTCCCGGCGGCGCTCAGGCCCTGTCAGCCCCGCGTTAGTGCTGCGGCGCGGGGCCGGGCCCGGCGGTTTGCGGGCTGGTGGGGCGGGCGCCGCCGGCTCCTGCCCCGGGCCCCGCGGCGGGGCGGTGACAGCCCGGGGGGCGGCGGGGGCTGCGGGCGGGAGCGGCGCTGGTGGTGCCCGGCTGGCGAGGAGGCGGGCGAGGGGCTGCCGCTGGGCCCGCGGGTGCGGCCGCACAGCCCCGTCCCGGCCGCGCTGCCGGTGCTGGGGGCGGTTGTGGCGCTGGGACACCCCAGGGCCGGGCGGGCGGGGGAGCCCCGGGCCGCTCCTCCCAACCGGCCGGGGGAAAATAAGCGGGACGGCTTCCGTGTCGGGCCCCGCTGAGCGAGCGTCTCCCCCCCGGCGCTGCCGTCCGTCTGTTCGCCGGTTCCCGCTGTCCCGGCGGGGGCGGCTGTGCCCGCGGCCCCTGCCCGCCCGGCTCTGGGGGAGCGCTCCGTTCCGGGCTGCCTGTGGAAAATGAAACTATAACGTGTGGGGGCTTGTAAGTCCATCCCCCCCCCCTTTTATTTTTTTTGTCTATGCTCCAATTCCAAACTACTAACGTAATTAAAGTTGCAGAAATTACAGTGGAGGCGACGTGCAAATGTTTATTCTTTGCTTGTAAATAAAGATGGCAAAGTCCTGTATACCGGAACCAGTGTTTGGACAGTAGCCTTGCTGGCTTTTATGAATGTTATCTACTTCTGTTGGCAACGGCAGAAGGTGACGTTAAAAGCAAGCTTGCTGTAGACCTACCCGCATGAGGGTTTTGTAATAGCACTGTAGCAGGTCAGTCTATTAGAAAAGTTTAGCTATTGGCCAGCACCGATGGAAAATCTTAGGAACAAGAATCACAAACCACACAAAGAATTTTTCCTATTTATTCAGGGATTTTTAATTTTTTGCTTTGTGTTGTGAAGCCCATTCACATCCGTGCTCAATTACTTAGGTAAATCTCACTGCAGCATGTGTTGTTTCTCCGAAAGGGCCAGAGCAGGGACTGTGGGGAGGAGCTGGTGCTGCGGTTCTTGGTCCATGTTGATTGATGCTCCGTTCCCAGGCAGCGTGTGCATGGAGGAGACTGCCTGGGTGCTGGTCTGTGCAACTGCAGCAGAAGGGAGAGAACGGCTGGGTTGGGTTGAAGCAAAATTCCAAGCGTGGTGGGATTGGAGAAGGGAATATAAATTTCTCATCTGCTGAACTCTGTTTTCTGCCCTGCCAACACCCCTGTGCTTACAGAATTGAAGAGAGAGAGGTTTAATGGACAGTATCCTTTATTTTAGAGTCCGGTGCCCCTCAGTTCTGGCATAGAAGAGATGATGGTGAGCCCTGAAGTTCTCAATGTACCAGCCAGGGCAAAGTTCAGCTTCAAACATGTCTTGAAAGAAAAAATGAGGCATTTTAATGAAAACTTGCACAAGACAGCAGTTGCACTGGGCTCCACTATCAATATATTTTTATTTTGCTCTTTGATGTTAGCTACAGCAAAAGGCACTGCTATGTCCTGTCCATACCTATAATTTACGTTAATAGTAGCTGAGGACAATTTCCTATGTTGTTTCACTCCAAAAACTTAAAAGCTAGAGCAGGTGAAACAGGATTGGAAGACGCTTGATCTACTTAAGTTCCGCACTTGTGTGGCAAAGGCGGAGGCGTAAAAACCATCTACAGAAACTGGTGCTGGATGGAGCAGCAGCCAATGTGTCTCAATCACTAAGAATTATGAGGTCTTGCAAGATATTTAGCTGTGCTAGGGAATTTATTGTATGTCAGTTGCACCAAGAGTGAGTTTATGGCTAGAAAGATGTGCTGAAATGATTTGTCTTGGTATTTGAAGCAAATGTTCTATATAATCTAGAAGCATCAGTCGCTGTTGGGGGAGGTAACAGGCGGTGTATGCTTTTCACTGCAACGCTGAAGCCCTTCAGTAAGGATGCGGTTATTTTTGAAGACTCCAGGTTGGACATGACAAGATTTTACTTCTGATAACTGCTAAACTGATGCATCTGATACAGTCTGTCAGTCACTGCCTTAATTTACCCGGCTTTTTCAAAGGCGAGGGAGAGTGGATTAAAGGCATCCCTTATATTTTGGGCGTCTGCATCAGGACAAAAATTCTCGTTGTGTGTGGCGTATGGGCAGGTACGGCTTACGGGCCATGGTCACTGATGGGGATTCAGTGCAGGGCAGATGTTGAGCACATGGTGAAACCCCTTCCTCCAGTTGAGTGACTCGCCAGCCCAGAATTTCTGCAAAGGTCAATACATTCTTATTTAGTACATTTTTCTTTTAGCTTAACCAATTATTTGACACTTTGTTCCAAAAAAATAACCCTTTTTTTCCCCCTGTGTCTATTTATAACTCTTTGAAGTCTGGCCCTTTTACTGCTCTATGGATCAGCCGGGGTACGTGAGAAGTTCTCCTTCTGCCCAAGGTGCCAGAGAGGGGGTGAGCAAGCCCGCCGCTCCCCAGAAGAATGCGTATGCCAGGCTTGTGCAGAAGCACCACAGCAGCCGGTTCCGCTCCTATTTGAACCACATTGCGCAGAAGATGCAGCTGGAGGAGAGCACGTCCAACGAGCCCAGCTCGGATCTGGACTCACCGCTGAGGAGAGGCCTGGGGAAGGACAATCCAGCCAGGAATGGGTTGAACGTGCACAGCTACTCACCGGTCAGAACATCTCACCTGGAACAGCCCATGCCTGGAGGATTTGAGAATGATAAACCCCAAACCGCTCTGAACAGATATCCTCATAAAAAAAATGCAATCGTTAGCCCAGAAGGAGACTTGGAGGTGGAGGAAGACGACTATGTGCATCAGCATGGAGCTGCAGCCGACTTGTTAAATATGAGCGACGCCCTGGGTGGGAGAGTGTCGAACAGCCTGAGGCATCGTGCGGCTCCGCAGAAGTCCTCCGGTTCTGATGAAAAGGAAGAGGAGGACACATGGAGGAGGAAACACAAGAAACGAGGCAGGTGTCCTGCCAACACGGATACAGCAGCTAGACACTTGTTGACTGAGCAGTTTAGTGAGGATGTGCCGGCAATAAATTCCAGGAGAAACAGTCACTTGTCTCCAGGTCAAGTCCAAGGTGAGTTCCTGCTAATGAACTGTTTGGTCCATTTGCTACAATTACTGTGGGATTGAATGGGATGTTTTAGTCATGAGTGAGTTAACATGAGCCAGTTCTACTCTGTCCAAGTTAGTCAGCCCTTAGTTACCTGTGGGTGGCTTTGTCCTGGTTTACAAGTAAGCCGTCGGCATGTGCGAATGGCTTTGTGTGGAGCCAGCTCAGTGCTGGCAGGACCTAATCCCCTGGCCTGGGCTCTGTGAATGTGGCTGTGCTGCTTCCAGGATCAGCTCAAGACCAGGAGAGCCCAATTTCTGTGTTGTAGAGTCCAAATTAAGAAGACTGCTGGGTCTGAGCTGACTCAGAGCAGAGTCACGCTTTCCTCTGCGTTGCCTCTTTGTATCTGGAGTGCTGCTTTGCCTTCGTGGAGGGTCCAAGTCCATCTGATGCGCAGGAGCTAAGGTGCCTGCATAATATCTAATTCCTGATACAGAGTGTTGACTCCAGTAGATTTTGCTGCTAGGAACAAAGAGACCACATCTTGCAGTAGTAAAGTGAATGTGTCTCTTAAATGCGATGTTCGAGACAAAAAGCCCGCTTATGGAGATAAATGAAATCCTTTATTACAACAAACAAACCAAAAACAAACCCCCAAACCACAGCATCAACAAGCAACTAAAGCCAATTTAAATTGGATCTCTCAGTGCAATGGGTTAAATCTTTCTCTGAATGTTGTTAATGGTGAAATACTTGTATAGCCTGATCCTATGAGCTGCTACTGGAGGAACTCATAAATGTCACAGCATTAAATTCTCTGTAACAAGTGGAAAGGAGATCAATTTCTCAGATGGGTAAGATGGGCCTGAGGCCTGTCACAGCTCTTGGATTGGAAATCAAGTAAATCTTTAACTAAATCAATCTCACAGGACTATGCCCTGTCACTCAAGAGTGGCAAGTAATGTGCTTTTTACAGGCTTTGTGGCATTTTTGAGGCTGTGACAGTAGATTATGTGCTAAAGTTGGTAAACTTTGATGAGTTCTTGCAAGATAGATCATAGTCAGAGATTTAACACAAGTAGATTATGCTGAAATTTGTTGATGAGCTTGATTTTGGGGAGGGTTTTTTGGCATGCTTTATTGTAACACTGTTATGCTAGCCTGTTATAATAGACTTTTCTACCTTTCACCCGCCAGTTTTTGGAGAGGAGGGAAAAGCAGCTAACAGAGGTGGATAGTCTGCAAGGCTTACAGTTTGTAGGCATGAAAATGAGAGGTATCTACATGGCTTTTAATCGAAAATAGAAATACCCTGGCTTTCAAAAGCAAGCACCTGCAGTCCCCTCCTGCTGTAGCTGGGAGTAGGGTTGCACAAACCCTTGGAAAACCAGTTGTTTGTTTAGTGTAAAGACCTAGAGCAGAAAATGTTGACCCTCATGTTTGACCTCCCAGGTGGAAAACTCACACTGTGTGGAAGATTATTGGAAAATTATTTGCTTAACAGTGACACCCTTCCACTTCTTCCCCCTGCGTGCCTCCCCAGCCGCACTCCTGTGTAGCTGAGAGTGGTTACTCTCCAGAACACTTGCAGGGACATGAAAACAGTTTATTGGGGATGAAAGAAATAGGAAAAAAAAAAGCGTAATTTGATTCAGAGAATTGTCTTTTCTGCTGTTCAGTTTTAGTATATTTTAGTACTCCTGTTCAAGTGAACTGAAGGCTTTACAGTATGCAAGCTTAGGTATAAGAACTCACACATCACAGTCCCAGATTAATATTTTCTGACTTCAAAGGTTGTCTTTTCTCCCTTGATGCTGATGTAAGTCATATTACTTTGCACAGGCAGGTGTCTGGTTTGATCAGTTTAAATCAAGGCTTGTGAAACTGTGATGGCAAGAATTGCGTCTGTCATAGTGGTGAGGCATATAATCTTTTCAGCAGTGACATTTCCTCACAAATTAACTCGGTTCAGGCTGTTGTAGGCTTTCCAAAAGGCTTTTTGAGCTAATCTCAAAGCCAAGCATCTCTCTTTATATCGCTTCTTTTCATTGTCCTCTTCTTAACAGCTCTGCAGCTCAGGCTTTAACCATGGTGGGGTTTGCAGTGATCCTAAAACTGAACGTGCTAAAATTGAAGGTGAACGTGGAGGGCCGAGAAAAGCCTTTGAGTGCTCTGGGGCGGGCTGTGGGCAGCGAGGGGCTGAGAGGCTTGGAAGACAGAAATAATTTCCTAGTAGATAATGAGGAGATTGGCCCTGGTGGTCTCTGCTGGTGTTCCATGTAGTAACTGCTTTTAGTGAGTGTTGGAAACTTTGCAGTTGAGAGCTGAGTGTGAACAAAACTCCATTGTCCCTCATCTGAAACATGTGACACAGCCATGAAACTGCGCGTTGGATTCCCTGTGCAGCATCAGCACTGAGATTTGGGAGGATGAAGCTGCATATAGGTACATTTTGCAGATTGTTGCTCCTTTCCGTGCAGCTATAACCTCTGCGAGGAGAATTGCCATAAAGCCTGCTATTCTGAAGTTTCTTCTCAAACAAGCCCCAATAAGACAGAAAGTAATCCTAAAATGCCAATTTAAATTATGATGCTTATAGTTTTTCATCTAATACAATTTCCCTGCTGGTATTTTTCCCTAAATCTCCAGTCCTGTAGGTTCTTTGGGTGCTAAAATTCGGTTAAACTTCCTTAACAGACAGTCTTTTCTGAAGTCCCCTGGGTGATTTTCTGGTTTTGATCAAAGGCTCTAAGGGTTTTCCCACTTCAATACAGAGTTAGTCATCAAAATCTCTTTTCAGACTGACTGATGTTTCTGTCATAAAAGGGCTTAAAACCCCCTTTTCCTTGAGGACAGAAGTACCGACTCCTTCTGTGGCATCTGTCTGTCACATGCTAGTAGTTAGGATTTGCACGGCTCCTAAGTGGAACTTCATCTTAAATGTCTGTGGTGCGTTGCTTTATCAGTAAGTAGTTTAGACCAAGTGATGTGTTTTATTCGGGGCAGCGTGGTTTTGGTTGCTTTCTGAGTACGTGCACTTCTCAGCCTGTTTTTGGGGGAACGCTGCTGCTTGATAGTGCATTCCTGAGCCTGCTGGAAAGCCTAAAACCCAGACATCTGCAGAAGAGAACTGTCCTCCGAACGTGGAGCGCAGCATGGTCTTTGGGAACACCAGCTCCTGGCCACACTCTGTTTCAGAGGATCTCAGGAGGTAGAGTAGCTGGGACTGAGGTGGCTTTGTTGATGCTGAAAATTTGGGTGGAGCAGGACGCTCGTGAAGGTGGATTGCTATTGAAATAGGTCCAGGTTTTGCAGGGCTGGATATACAATCTCAGTCTGTATCTGCAGACATCCTCCTTGGGAAGAGCACACCACCGGCTTTGCTCGGTAGCCTCCTGAGGCTCCTCTCGTAAGAGCTTCGTGGGTTTATGATGTGACGGAGGTATCGTGCCCAGCCGTCAGGGTCAGCGTGCCCCCTGAGTAGGAACAGATAATTCCTGGGTAACGACATGCCTCCTCTGAAACTGTATAGGATTTCCACCGCCTTTTCTGATTTATCGTCTGACACATTTATTTGCCCAGCCTGTGGTGCTTAACCCACTTGGGCAGCTTCCACGGAGGAGCGTCGCTGGCGAGCGGGCGGGTGTTTAGCATCAGAGCTTTAAAAACAATCGTTGCTGTTGGATGGTGGTGTTATGTTTGTGGCTGCAACCCTGACATTTGAAAGGTTCAGGGTAGGTAAAGGCAATGTCGTGGAATGGCTTTCCTGCATGCTTGATGGGCACAGCTGATCAAGAAATACCAGGATGAAAAGATGACAAAATGTTGGGGGTTTTGTGTTTCCATCGTACACTGCAGTAAATTTTGCATTTGCCTTTGTTTCTCTGGGGGAACTTCGGAGGAAGAGCCAGAGCTTCTGCTTTTCTTGTAAGGCCAATTTAAGATTATGCCGCTTTTTAGTGATGAGCCTTCCAGTTCTTGTGTGGTGGAATTCAGTACTTAAAAATGCTGTTATCTCCCTATCTGGCACCAGTAAATGTGAGCCAGCGATCTAGTAAAGGCTGTAGAATCAGCTCAATAAATGGAGAATGCGGGTTGCTGTGGAAATCTTTAAATCGTAGCTAATCTTGCCAGGTCCAATGTAACGTTCCTTAGATGCCGTTAATCATAGTAATAAGATGTGGGAGAGGAGGGAAAACTGCATTTACTGTATGGCCCCATCTGACAAACACATGAAAACCAGAATTCTCCTTTCTCTAATGGTTTAGCACTGTCATTGCAAACATAAATTTCTCTCTTGTTTTTGATAGAAAAAAAAATGTTGCATTCCTGAGTCTTGCGCAACCAATGTTTTTTGGCTAACATCAGCTATAGTATGTGTGTTAATATGAGTTAATATCCTCTCTTGGGGAGATGAGATCCTGCCCTTGCAGGGACCGTGATTTTTGTATGTGACTTAATAAGTGTCTTCCCTGCCCGGTGCCAGATCCCCAAACATGCCGTGGTGCAGCGGGACCAAGTTCTGCAGCAGGAGCCCTCGCACTTGGCAGCAAAGCTTTCATCTCCATGAAGCAGCTTCCTTCATGTGCTGGTGCTCATGTAACGTGTTCATCAGCGGAAACACTTGTTGCTGCTAACCTGCTATTTTTTTTTTTTTTAAGCTATATTTTTTCTTCCTTTTGGCTCCAATCTTCAAAGTTAGGCCTCCATTCTATAACTTAGGTAACTATGCTTGTCAGTTTGATGTTGTTCCCAGGAAAATAACAGGCTTCTAGAAGAATGGAATTAATTTTTTAATTAGTTTTAAAGATTTTCTTTAATGCGGCTTGTCATCAAATTATGCAACAAGAGGTCCTGTTGAGCTCCCTTAGTGTCAGTTTCTTATGGGATTAGGAGTTTGGTGATAAAGGTGTGTGGATGCTGGTCTATTAGCATAATAAATTCACAGCACATGTGTAATGTAAGGTTTAAAAGCTGTTTAGCTGAGCTAATTAAATGCAGCAATAAATTGAGAATTGTTACCAACAGGTGTGTCTGGTTCCTGCAGTGTCATGTTCTGACTCTGTGCTATTTAATACTTTTATCAATCATCAGGAAGAAAATGTACAAGTAGGACTGAAGGCGTTTTGGGATGACTTGGAGACCACAGGGAGCATTGAATAATGGGGGCAGTTACTGGAAGCCGTCTGGATCACTTGGTGGACTGGGAGCAGGCAAAACAAAATCCATTTATTGGGCCAGCACAGATCCATGCTGGCGGTGCGAGGAACCCAGTGTGGGAAGCAACAGCTTGGAAAAAAAGTTTCGAGCTTTTGATGGATTAATCAGCTGAACATCCCCCTCCTGTGAAATGCAGCCAAAAGTGTAATGTATGAGCATGGGAAATGGAAGATGGAGCACGGGCTGCGTGTGTCTGGCACGGCAGCAGCTTCTGCAGCCCCGTATCCTGCGGTGATGCCCTCTGTTCGGGGCGGACGGTGATGAATTGATGAATACTCGGAGGACATCCACAAGGAAGATTAAAACGCTGGGATCGTGAGGGAATGATTTGAGGAACCCTGCTTTACTTATCAAAGAGACACTTGGGGGAAGGGAGCTTTCAGTAAATTGCCTACATGGGGAACAGATGTTCAATAATAGGCTACTCAGCTGAGCAGATTATGATATAATGTGTTTGAGGCTAAACAAATCCAGGCTTGAAACACAGCACGGTTCAGTGGTGAGGGTAAATGACCATTGGAACGGTTTTACCAAGGCTTGTGGTATGTAGGCTGTTACTGGCACGTTTAAAAGCCCCGATAACAAATTCTACCCCCCAAAGATGCTGTAATTCGCATGGGAATTAATTTTAAAAAGCCGTCTGTCCTCTGCTGTCGGTGAGGTCAGCCAGCCCGCGTACCCCAGACAACTCCGGCCCGTTGTTCAGATAATCTCTGAGGTGTCATCGTCTTCTTTCACCGCTGCCCTGCTCTCCAGCCTATGCTTCTGCATCTTCTCTCCATGTCCTGGTGTCCATCTCCTGCCCTCCCACCCCAAGCCCCTGCTAAGAAGCTCCATGAAGTCCTGTGGGCTGCATGTCCCTCACTCCCTCTTGTGGGGAAATCTGAGCGACAGAAGAGTAGAAACTTGCCTGGGCCAGGATGGAAAACAAAATGTTGGGATCTCTTGCATAAAATAATGTCTCATGCGACAAAAATAAAAATTTCCAGGGTGCTGAAGGAAAATGTCAACACCAGCAGCTGCAGCCCGCAGATGCATAGGGCAGGTCATGCCTTGGAGAATTTTTCAGGCTCTCTGATAGAAGCCTTGCAGCAATAATGCGTTTTTGTTCAGTTTGTATGTTTTTAGGCATTTTCCCCACATAGTACTAAGGGTTTTGAATTACGTACATGCTACACTGAATGAGCGGTACAGGGAACAGTTCATCAGCAAATTGTCTTGTTCTGCAGCACATTTGGTAACCTCAGAATATGTATGAATCTGAAAGCAGTTCTTTCGTTTCTTCCGCTGTTAATGTCTCCTGGTACGTTTGCACTTGCTGTCAGGTATTTTGCCTTACAAAGCCTCTGGACTTCCTCTGATCTTCAAGCAACTTGCTTCCCTCAAACAAGCCCAGAGAAATCAAAGAGGGAACTTCTGCAATATTGCGCTTTTAAGGTGTTTTTCTTGAAGAAGCCTTTTCACAGCGTAGTTGCTGGATAAAACCAAGAGCAAAAGGTATTGTGGGGGGTGGAAGGACGAGGGGGCAGGGGCAGCCTGGAGCGGTGCAGTCATCAGGCGGAGCAGGTAGCGAGGAGGTCAAGAGCAGGGTGGAGCAGGTTCACAGAGAGTCCTGAAAACCAGAAGAGCTGTATCCCCTCCCTGACAACGCCGCTGTGCTGCTGCACGCAGCTGGAGCACAGTAACTATTTTGATAAACTTTTAGTCTATTGCTACTAAATGAGTTTCGTCACCAACCCTTTGTGCGGAGCCTGGAATGGTATCTTTGGCTCTTACACTCCTGTAGTGTTCCTACAACACAAACCCTGCTGAGGAATTGAATAAAGCTGCAGTTACTGTCTGAGTTACTGAAGTCAAAATCCTGCGAGCATCAGGATGCTTGGAAGTGTTTTGGAAGAGGAATCATGGTGTCGTGGGCACATGATCTTGGTGGTCGGGAGCAGTTCCCACAGCATTGTTTTCCACAGCAGAGGGAATCCCTTGTCCATTTTTCTTCATTTCAGTTTTTCAAAGCATAGGCCCTTTCAGAAAGCCGAAGTCAGCAAGAACATTTTCATTTTGCCTAGCTCCATACTGAAATCTAGGGGCACGCAGCACATGGGTCTGGAAAGGAGCATCTCTCTCTGCTCCTGATGTTCCTGAGCAGCCATGGACACGGCACTTCACTTTTTTTGCTGCCTCCATCTCTAAACAGGAATGCGGCTTCTTCGACAGCTCGTTGTGAGAATGTTGGATGTTTGAGTCTTTTACAGCCAGCTACAGTGGTGCGGTCACCTCATGGCCCCGTGAACTCACTCGCAAACCATGACAACCTGCATTTCCCCATCCAGGAGTCACCGGCTGGAGGCCAGGCTGCCTTCGTGCGGCCAGCTTGTCCCCCACGCAGCAAGAATCCCCTTTGTGCCTTTTTCTTTTGTGGACACTCAACTCTTCTGTGCAGATTTTGGCAGACTTTCTGCCAAAAATGTTTAGAGAATCACCTCCTCCAAAGAGGCAGGGCCAGAGAGCTCTCCAGATTTGTTCCCGGGTGTACAGATGTCTCGTAGCTGGACCGCGTCCTCATTTACAGACGCATAGACAAGCTGCTGGCACAGGCAGAGGAGCTGCGTTGCGTTGTGCAGAGTTGCTGGTAACCAGCTGGGCTGCTGCTGGAGGAACTGGTTGCTTTGAATCACTATTAAAAACCACGTTTAAGAGCTGTGCCAACAGGACTTCACTTTATGCGCCGTCTTCTCACTTTATTTTGATTTGTCTTGACGGTGGAAAGTTACAGTTCAGGTTTGCGCCGTGTCTGGGCTCTGGTGGCCCATGGAAATGGGTCAATTAGTGGAGACTGGTGGGCACGGGAGCTCGATCTGGCAGCTGGATTTCAATACATTATCCACTCAGTTCGGGACGTTTGCATAGAATTTACATTTTGGCTCAGCCCATGCATGTAAATGTAGGTCTGCATTGTTTCTCTTCTTTGAATGACTGTTTAATTAACTTTAAGCTTAATTATGCAATCTGCCATCTGCCAAAATCCCTACAGTGCTGTCGTATCACTGTCCTATTCCACTTCTGACAAGATGTTCCCTTTCCCAGAAGTTTCCCCTACTTTTCAATTATTAAGATAATTTCAAATAATTCACGTCCTGGGTTATTTTTGAGGAGGAATCACAGCGACATTGTAGGAACTGCCTCCGTGGTCAGGCTTGGACTGAGCACAGGAGTGGCTGCGGAACCTCCAGTTTAGGATTCTTAGAGTTTACATTTCATCAGAGGAGGCGCATCTCATTTTGTTATTTGCTCATGAGAAGGAGAATGCACTCTCAGACTTTCTTTTAGACTCCAGATTGGGCATCTGAAGTATTGCCTCCCAGGTTTATCTCCTGAAAGCCTCTTTGCTGCAGTGAAACCTCACTGAACTGATAATGTATCTCAAAGTCTTGCCTTTCCACTCCTACATCTCTAATGAATTCCTTCCCATGACATCCTCATTTCTCTCTATTGCTTTGTCTTTAATCTTGAGCCATCTCTTTTATTTAACCGTTTTGCGTCAAGATACTGTAAGATGCACAGAGGTTGTTCTGTTCCAAGGCTATCGGAGAGCTCTGAACTCCTTTAATTCACGTTGAGAGCCGTGTTGAAGCACAACTGTTCCAAGCACGGACTGGAGTGGAGCTGAGGATGGGTTTTGGTCCTGTTCCTGTCATTTGGGCTCTAGCACAAGAGTTTTGTTTGAGATATCTTCCAAGGAATGTCTTTTTTCTTCCTGATACAAAACTCTTTCCCCGAGCAGCTATACCGACAGCTGTCTTTATGTATTTCCTTTTAAAAGGAAATAGAACAAAAAAGTACTTAGCTGTTACCATTAGTGGGACATTTAATCTCTTAAATCCGCAAAATATTTTGCAAAACATAAATAGCTAGTTACTTCTGGCCTGTCTATGACCAGTGTTTTTTGTTGACATAACTTGCATTTGAGATCACTTCGATGATGTTTGTTGGTTTTGCCTGTTGTTTTTTCCCATGTGTGGTAATTTGATGCTGGATATTGTAGACATTTAAGCGCCTGGAGTTTTTGAGTTAGTCACTTATATAATATGGCATATGTTGGAGGTCACTGGTGAGCTGGAAATCAAAAACAATCTAATAAACGTATTTTGGCTTTTAAAATTTGAGAGGAAATTATTTTAGAGGCTTCTTTGAGCAACAGAAAATATCAAATAGTGCTTGAATTGCCTGTTTAAGCATATGAAAGGGAAGGACGTGGGGAACCTTGCAAAACTGCCTTGATGTTAATGCAGTTTGTAGTGGCAAAGTGTGCTTTTGCTTGTAGGGTTTATGTGACTTTGGAGAATGGAACAAATAGTTGCCTGGTACAAGAGTATCTGCACTAGGTCTGTGTCCATCTGGAGTTACCAGCCAGAATTGCGTCCCCCAGCTCATCAAAGCTGCAGAGTCGGATTCACAGAAGTACCTGGGATGGGTTGTTCAGGGGCTAGGTAGGTTTTGGGATTTTTTGGGTGCTAGACATCTTTGCAAAACAGTTGGCTAAACTCATGTATTGAGACTATTAATGTGCCCTGTTCCACATCGGCATCCACAGCAGCTCATAAAGCTGCAGGTAGAACTTCTTGGCAGGGCGGTGGAGAGTATGTGTTTGCTAAAAGACCAAAACTGACGGTTTCTAACATTTGCTTTGCCAGCTCTGCAGGAGCCAAGGGCCAGCCTGAAATTGTAGATCTGCGAGGTGATGCCTTGAGCTGCCAGATGGTTGGACTCTAATTCCTTGGGTCTCTAGCAAGGATGAGCAGGAACATGCTGTATTTAGCTTTCTTGCCATGCTTAACCTAGTCTGAACTAAATGGGAGTGCAGGACTAAGCAGGAGTTGGCATCAGGGTAGTTCTCATTGCCTTTAGTTGGTTAATTCCTGCTTTTGGAGGAAAAGCTGCCTTCCAGCTCACGGGTGTATCCTTACAGAGTTTTCTGAAGTGCATAACTGGGTCGTCTTGAAGAATTAAATGTCAGGGAACCTCTTGGAAGGTTTGAAGGAAATTGGTTTAAGTCATTGAAATGTGTCAGCAATGAAATAAAACATTTTAGAAATATGGACAAATATTTAGTTAAGAGTGTCTCATTAACTGATAACAAATTGTTCTATTGCATGTTATCAGTTCTGGGGCCATGCTTCTGTTTCTTCTCACGCTTATGCTAACTGTAAAGCGGGTGTATTTGAAGGATTCCTTTGTGTATCTAGATCATGATCTAATGCTTGGAATGGAAAATCCTCTTAGCAATAGCAGAGTTAGAGGAGGTGTTGATGCCCAGTCATGGACTGATAAAGGTAAGTAGTAGATGGAAGTATTTTGTGTTGGAAAAGTTTGTTGCGACACTGTTCCATCCAACACTTTCAACATAATTTTTCATGTGTTTGTTTTTTGTTAAGACGCAAAAGGAACCTTTGTGTGTCGAGAGAGACGTCAGTGGGGTGAGTCCTAAACCTGTGGAGGCGTCACCAGCACAAATATGGTGCTCTCACAGTCCTGCCCACCCCAGAGAGCTGGGTTAAATATAAATAATACAGATGGAAGCTTAGTTAGAGGTAAAAATGCCTAGTGACAAGGTAGATGCTCTTTGACAGGAAAGGGGAAAGCTGTACCAAGTTGTCCATGTCTTGGAAGTCACTTAGATTTCTCAAGTAAAACTAATTCTTACTGGATCTTGGATGCGGGGTATCCAAAGGGTCATGGATTTGCTGATGAAAATTCAGTGAGGAATATTTTCCTTCTGTGTTGGTAGTAACTAAATAGCTTGTCAGGTGTTAGAGGGAAGTTGGAAATGTTTTATTTTTGGTAGATAAAATTGAGGGTCTTGGTTCTTTCTTGTGTAAAGCAATATGCAAATTTTTATATAAAATTAAAGACTTTCTGGCCTTACTAACTTCATGTTTAGTTGAACATTTTAGTTGATTTAGTTGACCATCTAGTTGATAACTGACTAATAGATGTAAATTTAATTAAATGCAGTACTTTCCAAACCCTAAACTATAGAGTAACGTCGTATAAATGATGTCAAAATACGCTGATTTAAAACATCGAGCCTCCTCTTTTACTGCAAGCCGGGTCAATTATTCTGGGAAGCTGCCTGCCTGCCTTTTTTTTCCAAAATAAGAAAAGATTAATAGGTACTTAGGTTTAAAGACTAAAATGTGCCGTTGCATGATGTCATTGTTGTTGTGACGGAGATGAAGCGCCATGGTTTGGATTCTGGACCGAGCTCCAGCGGAGCCCAACCAGCCGCTGCTGGACCGGGCTCCTGCCTTGGGGCCGCCCCCAGCTCCATCCTTCCCGCTCCATGTCCTGGTTGTGTGTTTCGACGTCCCACAGGTGCTTCCCCTTCTGTAGTTCGAGGTGGTTCAGTGCTCCGTGTGCACAACACCTGGTCCTGTGTAGGTGTCCCTCTGTCCCTCAGGCCTCCTTGCCTGATAGAGGTGTTGGGGTTATTTCAACCTGTGTCCCTCCAGAGGACTTCACACAATGAAGAGTCAACCACCTTTCCTCAAATTGTTACTCCTGTATTATTTCCCACTGGAAATGGGGGGGGATTGGTCTCTTCTCCAAAGTAGCAAGTGATAGGACAAGAGGAAATGGCCTCAAGTTGCACCAGGGGAGGTTCAGATTGGATATTGGAAAAAAGTTCTTCACAGAAAGGGCTGTCGGGCATTGGAACAGGCTGCCCAGGGCAGTGGTGGAGCCACCATCCCTGGAGGGGTTTAAAAGGCGTTTAGATGAGGTTCTTAGGGACATGGTTTAGTGCTCGAGTTACGTTATGGTTGGGCTTGATGATCCTGAGGGTCTCTTCCAACCGAAATGATTCTATCATTCTAAATAGCAGAATATCTAGAAATCCCAGGCAAGTGGTGGCTGCATCCACAGAGAGCAGCTCCATGCAGCCACATAAACGTACCCAGACACGTTGCATTTGCTGTGCGTTGTGAATACGTCTGTGTCTTGCGTTAGAATTGCTTTGCGTTCAAGCTGGAGTGGTTCTGCACATGCAGACGTGTTTGGTGCGTTGTGGTTGCTTCAACCCCCACTTCGACGACCCCCAGCTCCCAGTCACTGCCCCTTAGACTCCCTTATACTGAAGTTATTTTTAATTTTTTATTACATTTACTTATTTATTTAGTCATTGGTTATTTTAATGCCTAGAATGTGTTGTTATTTTGTGCGACATCTTACCTTAAAAGGTTTTGTTCTATCTTACAAATCACAGAACCATAACACCACAGGAAAAGTCAGACTTCTGACACATCTGGTGCTGGAACAGAGTTTAACTAAGCTAGTGATAGCGGTTATTTCAGAAAGAGTAGTCTCAACATATCCCCTGCAATCTATAGAGTTGTCAGGATGGAGTTTGCTTTGTGGAATGATGTCCATTTATCCATCAGAATATTAACGCTGGGCAGCAGGAAAGCCCATCATGAGAAGTATTTCTGACTTCCAGTTTTAGGGGACAGGTGCATTATAGAAGCAAATATTGTATCTAGTTGAAACAGATGGCAACCTGTAGTTAGCTCTCTTTCTTTTAACAGGAGAAATACAAGAAATTAGAGTCATGCAGAATTCGATGTGTTCCAGTTGAATGCTAATTGTGACAGTTGTCTGTGGCTTTGTTACAGGAGTGGTTTTGTGTAGCTGTAAACATCATGGCCAAGGGGGTCAAATACTTACCCAAAGTGGCCACGTGTGTCTGGCTCACAAACCAGCTAAGTCAATGCAGAGTTTGTTCATTTGAGTAATTTTTTTTTCTTTCTTTGGGTTTGTGTCTGAGCAGATGAAAAATCCCACCAGAGAGCAAGCCAAAGGTTTCAGTGTTGAAAACGGGCGAGTGTCTACTTTTCGTCACGGAAGATGCTTCTCCACCCTTTGCTGTTGCTCTGCATTATTTTTGGCAGTAGTGGCCCCAAACTTTCTGAACCGATGGCCATGGCAAGTGCTGGGCCAGCTCTGCTCTGCAGTGGCTAATTCTGGCTCTCAGCTCACCTCCCAACTCACGAGACGGTTTTTTTTCCCTCTTTTTGACCCTGCATTTTAATTTTCTGCTGTGTTGTTTTTGTTGGTTGTTGTTTTTTTTTTTTTTTGGTGGCTCCTTCTTAATTACATGTTAAGATGTTGCCTCCTTTTAATCCCAAGTTCTTTAATTCATAGTAGTATTTTCTGTGAGTTGCTGTCATAGAAACGAGTGCTTTAGAGGACCTCGTGTAATCCATTTCACTACCTCAAGGAAAAAACTAGTCTTTTTAGACCAACTCTGGCAGACGTCTGTCTCACCTATTTTTAAGAACCTCCAACGAAGAAGATTGCGTGACCTCTCTGGGTGATCAGCCTAGTGCCTTGCTCTTTGAATAGTGTGCCCAAGATCCCACCTATTGCAGTTTAAGTCAGATTCCTTCACCAAAATGTCTCTGAAAACCCAGTCCAGAGCAAACCACGGTGCCGATTCAAAAGCTGTTCTGCTCAGATCTCTCCAGTCCTTACTTTTACTTTCGCTGGTTTTGAACTTAATCTCTTGACCCTTGGGGCATTTGCAAATCAGTTCATTGGGCATTTGCAAATCGGTTAATTTTACTAACAGTTCCATCTCACCCTGTGGTCCGTACAGGTTATATTGCCTCATTCGCATCGGTTGAAACCTACATTTGGAGCTGTGCTCTCGCTGTGTTACAGCTGCAGTCTCTCTTGGACAGTCTGAAAGCATGGGCAGACTATGAAAAGTTCAGTGATTTAGAAAGAGGCCAAACGATGTTGCCCTTATTGTCACTGAACACAGCAGCCCCCTCTTCATGTCAGCGTCCTGTTTGGGGACACTCGTGCGTCATTTAATCTCCTCCTGGGCTGGTCTGAGCCAGCACCTCAAGTTGTCACTCTGCCTGTCTTGGTATCTCCTCTCCTGAATTAGGAGGATTCCTCCCTCCTCCTGCTGATTTGCCTGTTCTTATATATGGAAGTTGGGTAAAGTAGCAATTTTCTCTTATGGTATCATATTTTTGAAGATCTTCGCTTAAGTACAACTTTTTAAACCTTTTTTTTCACTCACTGCTTCAGTGAGCAATCTGCAATTTCATTTGTGAAGGATACCATACGTTAAAAAAAAAAAATTGCCTTGTAACTTGGATAGCCCCATGGCAAATAAGTTGGCATCTCACATTTTCTGACTTGCAGGTACAAGCTTGGACCCGGGGCGCGTAGCCAGGAGGGGCTGGAAGGCAAAGCTGTGATGACATGTTCGGTATCCAGGTGGAGGGCCAAGAGGGCAGCTGCGCGGCGCGGGCTTGCATTCCAATGTGCTGATCCGTGGAACAGCGTTGGCACACGCTTTGGAAGCCGCTGCTCGCTCTCCTGGCTGTAGGGAAGGGGCTGAGGTGATGGCAGGGAAGGAGGGGGTGAGTCTTTGCAGGATATTTTCGTGTGATCGTGGCCTATTCTGAGCAGGCGGGACATTTGGAGCCTTGGCATTTCTTTGTGGTGTCATTGTGTACTGTGCTGTCTCTGGTAGCTCAAAAGTTATTTAGTCCAGAGTGGATTGCTGAGATTTTTTTTTTTTTTTCCTCTGTGATTCCTGAACTTCGTAATTAAGTTGTAGGGAAGTTATATTTTCTCACTACTTGGGGGCTTAATGGGGTGGAAGTTTTGGAAACAGTTTAACGATTTCACATTTTATATGCTCTAATGAATTTCCCAGGATTTTGGAAGGGTTGTATCCAACTTTAGTACCGTAATTTCCAGAGTTTTATTTATGCTAAAAGAAGTCAGTGGTGGATTAAGAGGCATGAAGAGCCAATAGATTGCAAATGAACTAATGAAGACATCATTTCTTTTGGTTAAAGAGCATCTCTCTCAGTTGTGACTTGTACTGAAGTACTGCAGACCATGAGTTTCACCAGGATCACAAGCTGGCAATGGGGCTCCTCTTCCTTCCCCTGTTATTTCAAACCTGTGTTTGATTTCAGGTGCAGAAAGGAGAGGGTTTGCAAGGACCAGAAACAACTCGGAATCTGCAAGAAGTCCCCAGAACTTCGATAGGAAGAGGCAACTCTCTGAATCACAGACAGAAACAATGAACAATTCAGACAGCAGAATAAGTCCTAGACAACTGGGAACTCCCAGAGGTATTAAAGCAGAGTGTGTACATGCTTCAGGAATAAGCTGCCTTGAAGCATGTGCTCAGCACTGTTAAAAGATGGGCTGGGATTGGGATGAATGCTCTTAACTCTAAAATGAGCTGTAAAAGACTGTTGATTATTTGTAAAATGTGATTATTCCAGGCTTTTCAGTGCTCTGAAGTTGGATGCCAGTATTTCTAGGCAAACTGTTCTCAGAAGTTCAACTTTGAATACAAAGCCTCCGTACAGCTGCTGTTAAGATACGTAGACAAATTCTGTGGGCAAGATAACACTTACGAATTTTTTGTTTGCAGGAGGATCCTATGCTGCTGTCCCAACATCAGGTGATAGGAAGAATCGAAATAAACCCACTCGAGGGAGGAGGAAGAGTATATTTGAAGCCTACATGTCAAAAGAAGATGTTTCAGCAGGACTGAAAAGGGGAGAGCTGATTCAGGTGCCTGGAACATAACAACACCCATGCTCTTGTGATAAGCCTGTGGAAATCACAGGCCATTTCTGGAAATCAGTGTCAGCTGGTTGCATGACAGGGAGTTGATGTACTGTTTCTAGATGCTACAGGAAGATGTTTTTTTTCCCTTTCTCAGAAGGTTCTAGAAGTGCAATGAAATCTTTTATGTTCAGCTGAAGTATAGTTTTTGGTTTGATTGCATGTTGTGTAACATTCCACAATCGTGATGAATTGCAGAATTCTGTTTGGATGTTCTGCTAGCCATGGTAGTCATTATCGTGGAGACACTTGCTTTTACAAATGATACTCAAAACCACAGCAGATGCTGGCAGCCTCTGTGTTTGTCAGTTTAAGTAAAAATGGATGCCCTTTGCAAGACACTTCTTGCTGATATTCCTCACAAAGATGTTCATTAGTCATCAGCAATGAGGTGCAGACGCCTCTGCGTCCAGTCTGTTCTTCTTTTTTTCAATCTATCAAGTCTTCCCAGAGGTCTTCCTCAAAAAAAAAAAAGAGTGATAGTGCAGGTAATGCTGTGGTCCCTGGGGTCTCATAGGGCTGTGCCTACCCAGGACATTGTAATAACGTGTTATAAACTATACTACAACCGGTTAAATTAATATCAAATGGCCAGACAATGGTACTGGACCCTTGGTTTGCTTTGCACTCACCTGAGGTTCTAGAGCTGACCCAGCCACTGATGACAGTGTGTGGTTTACTGAAGTAAGGCACAGATAGTAGCTGGAGCTGAAGAGCCCGTCAAGGTACAGAAAATAATTTGCATGTATGTGTATGGTTATTTGCCTTGAACAGCTGGCAGTAAGCATGTTCTCATTTTATTGATTCTAAAGATCAAAGATTGGACTTTGTGCTTCCATTTAGAGCAGCAAAACTGCAGCCATAGTTAGGCAGCAGCTCTCTGAATATCTAGCAAAATGTGTGGGTGGACCTGCCATTTGTGTGGGCAGCTGGATCTCAAAGAATTTTGCATAAAAGCAGGCAGGGCTGAGGTTCACTGAGATGTAGAAGAGGACAGCGTCCTAGAACCACTGCTGTAGTACTGTCGTCAACATGCTGTAATGTTCTTCTGGATGTGCCTCGTGTCCCAGTGAGATCAGTCTGGCTGGGGAAAAAAGGCAGGTGGAAGTCAGTGAGGGCATGAGAGACACTCATGCTGAGGCATCGTTTACCCAAACACACAACTGCTGCATTGCCATTTAATTAGTGTTGTAATGCTGATGAGGTGATGATACTTTCATCACTACATTGAAGTTGCAAATGGCATCACCTCACTTTTTGTCTGATTTCTTGTTATAATTGTATAGTAATTCTTGTATAGTGATATAATGGTGTAATTTCTGGAGCTGTAATGAGGATTCCATATATAAGATTGCCTGATTCTGTCCATGTAATTTCTGGAGCTGAAATGAGGATTCCATATATAGGATTGCCTGATTCTGTCCTGAAGACCAATCTGATGAGCTCTTAGCTTTCAGAAAAAAGACTATGAGGCATATCCCTGCTGATGGTCAGAGTGGTCCGCTGGGCTACCGAGACCTTCACACGACTGTTGTGGACATTCACAATGGGAAGCAAATGGTGAGGGAAGAAATGGAAGCCTCAAGCTGTGACTTTCGCAGCCTGATAGCATTAAGTGCAGCGTGTGTAAAGTGCTGCTGAGGTCGAGTGCAGCTGTGGACAAGACACTCCAGACTATGACTACTACCTGAGAATCACATTGAAATGCTGAGTCTCGGAGGACCTGTGATTGCATGCTCTCTGGCAGAAGAATCCCTAATTCTTGTAAATGCGTAGTGTCTACTCCAGGTCATGTGCTGCGTAACTGGAAGAGTCATACGTGCTCTCTTAGGCTCTATCTGTTTTCCTTTCATCCAGTTCCACATCTCAGGGAAGCAGTAGAAGCTGGACTTAATCATTTAGGGCTGAGTCTCAGATCATGAGCATCCCAGCTCAGTATCTCTCATCGTTAGCTCATTCATCCTTATGATCTCATCAAGACCATTCATCATTGCAGTCTCAACCAGGACAGATGAAATCCTGAAAGCAACTCTAGTGAATGGACAAATACTCAGCACTGTTCTGTGCAATGGCAAGAGACATAGTGAATAAATACCTGTTGTGTTAATCTTCAAAAGCAGGGCGTTGGCCTAGCATAGTAACCTACAAAAATGCTCCACAAGAGCCTGTGGAAGAGGAGAACAAAGCTATTGGTCTGAATCTGGTGGTCCTGAGCAAACTTGAGTGCTAGCCAGACAGAAGTGTGACTCTCTGAGCAAGGGCCGTCCCCTGGAGCATCATGGAAACACTGGATCTGCATATATTTGTGTGAGAACTTGAGAGATCTGTTAGAGAGAAGAGACCCTATCGTGAACTCTGAGGCTGTCGCTGGACTCTGGCAACGCAGCTACGCAATTAAGTGCTCCTGAAAGTCCAACCCACCGAAACTACGGGCAGACGTGGAGATTGCTCAGATAAAACACAAGTGCCACGAAGATTAAGCAGTCCTAGATCAGGAAGAACAAAAGTGTTATCTTTATGGGTGCTGACGTCTGTCGATAATATTGGTCTTAATGGCTTCTGGTACTGTATCTGACATAACTCGGTCTTTGATCAGCAGCATGGTGAAGTGCGCCCTGCGGGATTCCTGGATTCATTTAATCCTGCGATGTGTGTGGCAGTGTCCTTCCGAAGGAAAGGGGATCCGAGCTCAGGTGCTTCGGAGAGTGCAGAATTCCCGTTTCCCCCCCAGTAAAGCTGCCTG
Source organism: Caloenas nicobarica (assembly GCF_036013445.1). NCBI lineage: Eukaryota > Metazoa > Chordata > Aves > Columbiformes > Columbidae > Caloenas > Caloenas nicobarica. The sequence continues at coordinate 24,314,432 of NC_088252.1, forward strand.
CGGCGAGCAAACTCCAGGCGTCTCAGGTTGGCTGGAATCACGTCAGCCGGTCTGAAGGCAAACAAGATGGAATAACTTCTGCGCAGTTATGTAAGCAGACGGTGTTGGCGATACACAGCAGATGAAGTCAGATTATGTATTAAGGAACGTTGACCCAAAGGACCGTAATCATCTTGTGAAGCACCAGCCAGAAACTCGTGTCTGCTCCTCAGCTCCAGCGTCGCCCAGACCCTCCCTGCAGGGCTGCTGGGCGCAGGCGGAGTGAGAGCGCGGTGTACGGAGCTGCAGAGCCTGCCTTGCTGCAAAGAGGGTGTTTTTCCTTGGAAAGCTCTTCTTTTGTGGGTGTGAAGGCTGGGGTTTCCCTGATTTTCATGGGTTCTTTTTTCAAAGGTGGCCTTGGTAGCAAGCAGATGCTTGGACCCTGACCTTTTTTGGTATTTCATACGTACAAACAAATCTAGGCGTAAGTGTTGTGATAGCTGTTATAAACTGCTTGATTTGAGATGCTTGAAGTTTAGTCTGAGTGTTGCCTGCCCCGGTTCTAGCAGAGCAACTTGAGAAATCATGACCCTTCTGTATCTTGCTGGGGAAGCTCAATAAGGTTTGAAACTATTTTGGCAAGTATGTGTGAAGCTGACTTGAATCATCAGAAAGTGTTTTAGAAACCTTCCTGCAAACCTTTGCCTTCCCTTTCAAAACAAAGGTCCTACTGACATAAAAACACTGATAAATATAGAAGCTATTATGTGCAATGTATTGTAAAATAATACAACACTAGTGTGACATCATGAGACTCCGCAGCCAGATCCTCACCCCCTAATACACATATGAGAACAGTTGTTCATTGCAGATGGGGAGAGTGACTGGTTCCAGATATGATATCACAGCGTGAAATGTACAACATCGTAAATAGCATTTTCATAGGCACAGATAATAGGGCCCATCTGCTTTCTAAGATAAATTTTGGGAGCTCCTTGCTTAAAGGAAGGAGCTGAAGTATTTTAATGCTGCTTGACGTAAGAATTCTAATGTTGATCATAATTAGGTGCTGCATATAAAATGTAGAGAAACACTGCACAGTAAACGTGGTAACTCTTGCTCCTCTGTGTGTTTGCTGGAGCTGGGCGTCCATGGGCCTGTAGCCGCTCCGGCGCCTTCTGGGCCATGGACGAAACTCCTGATTTTTCACGCGCATAATGGGCATTTGCACCTGGCTGATTGACAGCTGTCCCAAACTATTCAAGGGGATTCTGCAGAGTAACACAGGATATCCCCTCATCTGCTTCGTGCTGGTGGGTAGATGCTGGTATGGGAATTGTTTGACTCATCGTCAAGCAGAGCAACCATGCCTTTTCATTTTTTTCCTTTTCCTCCATAGGAGCTTCCTTTACTAACAGCGTATTGTTTTTGATGGCTGATTCTGGGAAATAAGGGGAGAAAAAAGACCATTGAGAGTTTTCCATCAGCGGGTACCAGTGCTCATAGAGGCTGATGACAGCGAGTTTGCTCTCACTTTGCCTAATCATAAAGTATCCCCAGGGTTGCTCCCAGTGGGTTGTCTTTGTTTTTGTGCTGTTGTCCTGGGTTTTGCCTATCGTGTGGGTAATGTGCTCATTAATACTAGTTACATAAGGCACAAAATAAGACATCGCAGCAAAGTACTCAAATAATGCCTGAAGAATATAGAATGTGTGGTGGTGGTATTTCCAAACTTAAGCAAACAAAAACAATGGAAAACCTCCATAAATCTGCAAATTCTTCTTCAAGGCAGCAAAACTTCCACATGTAATCAGCCTTATTTTCCTATCGTCTGAGTGTTTCCCAGAATACATAAAAAAATTATATGCCGCAGTAAATTTTTAAGGAAGCAATTCCTGTGAGAGGTTCCTATGATTGCCTAACACAGAAGTACAAACAGATGGAATCTGTTCATGTAACAAATTGGCCAACGTTGTTTCAAATACACAAGCGGAGAAAGTTTTCACGGTGTCAGCCCAGATCAGAAGCGTGTCTGAAGGCAGATTCCTCATTGTGTTTCCGTAAGGATCAAATGCTGTCAGTTTTAACTGCAGTCGCTTGAATCGAATTCCCAGGCCCCTCGTGGGATGGGAATGACACCATTACGTAGCCCGTGAGTCCTTTCTGCCTTTTTCTTGATGGAGCAGAGCCCGAGCAGCAAAACTGGTTGGTTTACTTTGGAGGGGTGATATGAATTTGCTGCAGGTGACTTGAGCTTTGAGTTGGCAGATGAAGCAGAAATAGATAGACCGTAGAGTTCCAAATGTATTTAAGATAGCTTGACTTTAAACAGAATTTAATCCTGTAGGCTTTAAATGTTTGCTTTTGGAAATTCCTTTTGATTCTTCTTTGGAAATGTTCTTTATCACAGAGTTCCTGGTACTGTCTGTTTGCAGGAACAGCCTAAGCAGCCAGAGCCCCACGAGGCTGGTACCTGCTGCCATGCGAACTCGGCAGGTCAGCTTTTCCTCTTTCCTCCCGCCCTCCAAAATAAGCAAACCCAACACTCTGCTTTTCCAAAACAGAGCAAAACAAACTGTTTCTATTGTCTGTTTGTTAATGAAGTTGGTAGATGCTCAGCAGAAAATGTGTGAAGGGAACAGTTCACCCAGTAGCAACAACTTATGATTCAACATCTCTTCGACGACAGACTGCAGCAGATCAGCTTAAGTCTATCATGGAACTGCCTTTTGCCTGGAAATTGCTTGGATGCTAAGTTGTCAAGACTTGAAATGTATAATGGAAATTTAGATGTATCTCTCCTGTTTCACAGTAGATATATTACCCACAGCTCTCTAATTTAACTGATGTTATATAAAATTAATAAGATTCAGGCATAATCTTTCTCCTTTTCTACTTTTTTTTTTAAGGGACCCTTAAGAATAAATCCTAAGAAGTACCATGAAGCCTTCATTCCATCTCCAGTAAGTGTAATTTTATAATGCTTTAAAGTTCATAAGTAAAGGTGCATTAAGGCAGGAGTTATGCTGTGCACAAAAGGTCACTCAGAGGTGAATGAGTCGGAATAAATGAATATGATCTAGATTTTCTTTTAAATCAAATATTTCCAAACAAATCCCGCTTTTTCATACCTCAAAGAACTACTTACTTCGCTTGTGGAGAAATTGGGGATACTGCTGGGTCTCACAGAAGCCAGCTGAGTTCAGGTTTGAGGACCACCAGCTAGTGTAATCGGAAACCCTTGGTTTATGGCTGCAGAGGTTTTATAGATTTTCCACTGATTTAAGTTAATCTTCCCTAAACAAATATGCTCTCCATTTTCGATCTGCTGCATGAGCTAATTTGAAAAGTCATTCCAGAAATAATATGCATGATTCCTTTTCATGTGCCCGCTTTTGCACGAACTGTGTCTTGGTTGGCTTGGGATGTACTTCTGTCACATGGGACTGGCTTGTGCCTCTTCTCTCCTTATTTTGACAGAAAAGAAGGGCTCTTGCGATTTCAGGGGCTTCCAGTAGGGGTGGTGACCTCACAGCTGGCACAGCCAAGGCTTTTTATCTGGAACCAACTTGGTCAAAATGTTGCCGTCAATGAGAGAGAGTTTCATATTGAGATGTTTTGATGATGCGGGGGAGAGAAGGCAGAGCCTGCCCCGAGACGCCGAAACACTGACTCTGTTGTCCTTGCTACTGACGGCGCTATTGTTTTGGGGCTTGGATTGAAAACCTCGAAATTTGTGGTGTTGTCAGTTCACGTTGTTGATTTGGGATGGTTTGGAGCCCGCTTTGTTAGAGAGGCTGGCGTTACAGAGTGGGAGGAAGGCCGGGGGTGCACAAAGTAGATTAACTAGAGGAAGAAGTAGAGAGCAGCTCTTGGGTACATCAGCAGAGCAGCACTCTGTGTGTAAGTGAAAAACTGTGATTCTTCATTTACAGGTGTCCTTGTAGGTATGCTAAGTGTGAGCTGTTATACATATCTGAAACTAAAGAATGCGAGGTTAAATGAGAAACCCAGCTACTCACATGAGTTTAACTGGACATTAATCCAGTTAATTTACTGCTAATCACCCCCCGTGTCCAGCTGTTGCTGGGTGCAGTCGATTGCTCGCCGTTCTGCATGCAGGAATATGTACATTAAGGAGAGTTAGCCGAGATCATTATCTCAGCTATCTTTCTACTTTCCTGCCAGAACCAGTCTTGTCCCTTATAACAAGCTGAATCAACACCTGGATGAAGGTGACACTGATTGGCGTGGACACAAACCTCACTTTAAGACAGATGTTTTAGGGAGCTTATCCTTTATATAACATCATTTGCCATAATGGAGGGTTTGCAGCCTTTGTGTTCTGCAGGACTTCCCATCATTGCCAGATGCTGCAAGAGCTGCAGCTGTGAAAAATCTCCCATTCTCTCCTGCTGTTGCCTAGGGCACTGTATCCCTTTCTCTTCAGCCCTGACTTGGCTGTGGCTTCATGCAGTTCAAATGCCACAGCTGTTCACCTTCTAACACCAGAAGTCCCAGCGGGTTTCTTGCTGCAAATGTGCTCTGTCTGCTCATCTCATTGTTGCATGAGGAGTTGAGGAGAATGCCCAGGGCCTTTCTCTCAAAAGCTACCCAGGGAATGGACCCAGGCATTTAAATCTCTGCCTCGCATCTCGTGTCTTCCCTGCGCACAGTGGCGTGGCTTGAAATGCCGGCGTTGTCAATGTGAAGGACGATGCTGCTGAGCGTGAGTGATGGAGTGAGTGTGCTGGGCTTGTGGAAGACACAGCCAGAGCAGATGAAAACACTGCAGGGGATGGAGAGCTCTGCTGGTGATGCTCACAGGTGGCCACGGAGCAGTAAAAGCCCCATGTTCCCTGGAGGGGGCTGCAGAAGCCTCGAAGCCATTCTATGTGCACCCTGGGGGCAGTTGGGGCTTTGCAAGTGATTTTGTTCTGTCGTGGTTCGGTGCCATTTTAACTGCACTGGTAATCTGAAGTGCCAGCTGTGCGGAGCTGGGGACACTGAAGAAAAAAGCGGGATGCGCAAGTGTTTTTGGAAGTACATAAGTCTGCGTAAAAATCAGGAGTCTGGAGCTCTAGACACAGAAGTGTTTTGTTCTGGAGAAAAAACAAAGCCGATGGCAAATTCATAGTTACAGCTTGTGTGCACATATTGAAATTAACTGCTATAAAATAGGTGTGTGTACACGTATATAAGTGTATATATATGGGTATATTGTTTGAGAATGAGAGTGGCTGTAATTCAAGACAAGACTCTTGCAGAGTATGGAGATGCAGCTTTATCTGGGCGGTGTGACCTGTCAGGCACCTTTACAGGGCTGGGGGAAAGGGTCTGCCCTGTGTTTTCTTGGACATAGGAGAAAAGGAAAATGTGTAGAACAAACAAATTATCATGAATGCCAGACTGTGTCCTGCAGCGCAGAGCAGCTACATGTACAGACAAAAAGAGTGCAGACATTTTTCTTAAAAAGTGACTTTGAACTTTTAACGTATGTAGTGGATTTAGGTAAAGAGTTGGGGCAGAAGAGGGAGGGTGGAGAGAAATAAGGAATAAGACCATGTGTAAAAAATCTGGCTTTTTGAAAAGAACAGTTTCCAATTTGAATTATGTTGGTCCAAGAGGCTTTGCAATTTTTCTGCATCTTGTCATGGGAGGCAGCTTTCACACAGCTGTTGAGCTGCTGCTGCTTTTCTTTCTAAGAGTAATTTGGTCTCTTGGAGGATGTCCATAGTTTCACATCGTGGCAAGGTTCTGCCGTTTTATTGTTTTGGTATCTAAGCAGAGTAAGATATTTATGTGATATTAGGGCTTCGTGTTTTCAGGTTATAAAAGGAGTTTTTCTTGGAGACTGAGCACACTGGTAGTTCTGATTGGATTTACTCAAGCATAAGAGACTCAGGGGTGTGTATCTGAGAAGTGACCAAAGTTTCAATTAAGATTTTAATTCCTGTGAGGCTGCTTTTTTCATTGAAAGACAATGAAGTACTAATCTAAAGAAACTCATCCTCTTTTGTTGTACCTCAGAACCATGCAAAGATAGATCTCTCTAGAAAAACTATGTTGAGTGCTCATGTTGATACTAAATGCTCACCTTATTTAGCGTGTTCATGGCATGTAAACAGATACATGAAATTTTTCGTCTACTGAATTATGGGGAAACAAATGAAAGCAGCAAGAGCACTGTCAAGAATTAGCCAAAAAAAAAAGGACGAAACTAGCAGTCCTTTAAAAACTAAAACCTTTGTGTTGGCATCTTCAGGAAAGTTCATCTTTATTCAGCCCATGAAGAAAATCTTCCAAGCTAAATCTAGATGAGCCGAATGCCAAACATGTCTGGGGTGGATAATCATAGTGTGTACAATTACTATAGGCTCTTGTGCAAGGTTGTTAACCCAGAGTATTGAGAGAAGGTGTCCTAACATGTCTGTTACAGTAAAAGATCTTCTGGCTTGCAGTTGACATCCGTAGTCATCATTTTTTTGGAATCTCTTCTAATGTTAGTTGTGCCAAATGCAGAATATATGGTGTTAACTCATTTGAAAAAGAAGAGGCTGCATCCCCAGCCATTCTCCAGGCCACCTTCACAGACCAACCTGCTGATCCCTTGTCCCCGCTCTCCCATCGCACCAGAACAGCAGCAGAAGCTCTGCATGGGGCATTTCGCAGCAACGGTTTGAAAACGTGTTCTGAACAACAGCTTTGGGCGCTGGAGTTGGGAACTGAACGTGTGAAGAGCTGTGACTGCAGAAAACTCTCTACCCATTCCCAAGAGCAGCTGTAGAGGAACTGAGCGGAGCCTGCAGACAATACATCTTGAAGGCTTGGCTCTCTTGAATAAATAATGTGGAACTACTGTGCTGGCACATACATACAAAGGAGCTTATTTGAGCTTATTTGCTGAAAGGTATTGCCTGTTGAAGGGCATATGGTGAATCCATTTCATTTCTGTGCACAACCGCAGGATGTTTGTCTCAGCAGGGTGCGTGTCTTTTTTGAGGACGGTGTTCTAAACCTCATAATAACTGTAATTTGATATGTTTTGGTCTGGCATTTATTTTTCTTCCTCTTTCACTAGGATGGGACTCGCGATATCTTTATTGATGGAGTGGTTGCTCGCAATAGAGCCCTGAATGGTGACATCGTGGTAGTGAAACTGCTTCCCAAGGAGCAATGGAAGGTGAGTTCGGTATGTTTTTCTGTGATTTGGCAGAAAGAGCTTTTTGCTGTTTTGTTGACTAGACATAGGGCCTGAGACAGAGAATTTCCTGCAAATCAGATTAGCTAAATTGCAGTCTATGCTGCTGTAGATGGACTCTGTCCATTGCAATGTTTGGAAGCAGCAATGCCTAAAATGTTGAAACCTCACTCTTTGCACAGAATGGCCCTTTTTACCACTATGTGGAGAAGTCACACAGCCCTGATGACAAGGCTGGTTGAAAGCCTGGTTGGCAGAGGTGACTTCTGACATCCGTTACTTAGCCATCTTCATGCTTTGGCATTTGATTGCTTTGTAGGTGTTTGCAGTTGCTTAAATCTTCGACAAGTGCTGTTCACAAAGCTTTAGTAATGATTAATTCTCTCTAATCTGTGAGTCCTCAGTCCATGGAAAGCTTATCTTGTCACGGCTCCAGATCTTGTGGTAATACCCTTCGCTACATGAATGAAGAACGTGGGAAGTGACTGGAGCAATGCAAATGTAGGACAATCCTTTTTTCATTTTCGTGTCTGAGAATTTCACTAAGATCACTCTCTCTGGGTTTTTTTCTTTCACTGATCAAGCTCAGAGCCCTTTCAAACATCTGGATAGTTTTATCTTGTTTGTGGGTTTTCTTTTAACACCTCTATGCAAAAAAAAGTCCATACTGCTTTAGTTGCTGGGAGATGTAAGCTACCATTAGCAATGGTAACACAGGTTTTTACACGTAAGTGCAACAGAACTGTCACAAATTGTTTTTCAAACATATTTTTGAATTCTTATTGAGAACTTAAAGACTATAGTATATCTTTGGCACAAAAGTAATAATGAGGATGATTCCAGCAGTGTGGGAACTGGTCTGAACAACTTTGGGCTGATGCCTTTTAGTTGTTGTAGCTGCCTTCTCTGCCTGATGTTGATTGAAGTTATGTGATTTTAGTCTCACAAATGCAAAGTCTTAAGTCTGGTCATTTGGTGAAACTTCTGCCATCTCTGTTCAAATCTAACAGTAATTGAAATGATGGCTTGAAACATATTAGAACTTGTTTCTTCCTTTTAAATATGCATAAAATGAGTAAACCACCTAGGTATTTATTGACACGTGTAGGTGCTAAACTACCTTATGCAAAAGGCAATCAAAGTGGGATCTAAGATATTACAGCTATATCTATATACAAACATAGGAAAGAGGTCTGCTGCAACCTTTGTAACCTCTGAAAACAAATGTTGAGGGTCAAAGCGAAATTCCTTTGATAGCTATTTGAGAGTCCAAATCAGAGTTTACTAAAGCTGTGATGATTACTATATGTTTGGATCACTAAATCCATGGACGTAAATTATCTTTTATATTAGACCATTTCATGTAGTTGGAAAAATTGAGTAGTTTGGGTGCTTAGATCCTTTGCCAGGACCTGCCAGCACAAGGGCTTCTTTGTAGGCTTGATAAAGGTTGCCTGAGCTGGAAGCTTTCTCTGCGGTTTTCCATTTATATCTGGCTATAAACAAAGATAATGCCTCTCTCTCTCTTTTATATCCTCATGCCTTCATATGTTTAATAGTAATGTTCTTTTATGAATACAAGAGGAAAGGTTCAGAATATCCTCCCTGTCCTGGGCAAATGCTGTAACAAATAGAGCTGGTGGAGAAGTGGTGTCTGACTGCAAGGAGACAATTCAGAAGACTTTGCTGTTTGTAGTATGATTATGATTCTTCTTTGGTGAATTTAACCTTGCCAAATGAAGTAGCTGGAACACGCCAGTCATGTTTTTCAGCCACACAGGTGCTATGTGGTCTCATTTTTTTGTTTCTTGCCATCAGCAACTTAATCAGCGATGACATCCCTTTTCCCCTTTGCCCTGAATCTCTTGCTATGTGCTTGTGTTTGTATTAGTTCTTTGGGAAAGGTGCCACTAAGTTGCACTTGAAAGATACTGCATTCTGCCAAGTAATTCCTACTAATTAATGATAAACTGTCGCAACCTATTTTAGGTTTTTCCATTTGTTTAGTCTCATGCTGCTGCAAAGCTGCCGCATAAGTGTCTTGAGGGTTTTCTCCTTCCCGTTGGGCCCTTGGGACAAGCCGAACAGCTTCAATAATTTCCTTGAAAAATGTAAATGAGATGTATGGCATAACTGATGCTGTCAGAGGAGGCTTTACAGGCTCTGTACCTATTGGTTTGTTGGGATTGAGATGTGCATGCAGATCGTTTTTATGGTTCACTGTTCCCAACCCATTAGTCTGTGCTCCACCAAGAGCTGAGCTGGGTCTTTTGCTGATACACCCTTGTCTTGCACAAGATAAAGTTGCTGGTGGGTCTGTACTTGCTGAGGTTCAAGGACCCTGGGGGCTCTGGGGGAGACCTTCCCCTTGCTGGTGGAGGTGATTCCTGCCATGGACCTCGTTGTGCAATGTCACAGTGTAATGCTACATCTCAGCACTGGCGGGACTTGACTTGGCTGGAACCTCCGTTCAATTTATGTGTGTAAATGGGAGGAAGGGGGAGAACCTGTGACTGGTAAAACTATGGATTTTTGGGTAGGGAAATCTGTGTGGTTGCTTGAAGAGTTGAAAAAGTTAGGAGCAGCCCTGTACCCGGTGAGTCACTTTGTGGGTCAGGTGCCTGTGGGGCAAAAACACCGGCTGGAGAGCAGTTTATCCAGGGATATACTGTGTTCTGCTGCACCCGTAATGGTGATACCTTACACAGGTATAAGTGCCACAGTGAAATGTAAGGGGATGGTGAAATCCTCTAGAAGCCTGGTTATACTGTGTGTAATACCTCCTTGAGAGGGACAGCAGTATTTTCTTCCTCCAGCCCTCCCCTTCCTGGCTCAGTGGTGGGAAATTTATCAGGCTTGAATTTCTCACCATCATGTCCTTCCTTCCCAGCGTGTGCACCAAGTGCTTGGATGGTCCTCCCTGTGTTTATTCTGTCTGGTCTTCAAACTGCCTTTGCTCATCTATCCTCCAGGAGAGCTGCTTGCTGTTCGGTGATGCTCAGTTTGTCCAGTTCATATTTCCGCGCTTACGATTAGTTCTGATCGAGAGCCAGCAATTCCAGTGTGGCACCACTGGCTCGAGAGAGAGACGTTTTGTCCCTGAAATCTGTTCCCTTGCCCTCCTGAAGAAGGTGGCCGTCGGCTTCGTGCCTCGTGGTGACCGCGTTCAGAGGGTGTATTTCAGAAGTTCCTCTCCTGTCCTCTTGTGTTACATCTTGGGAATATTGAGGTGCTATGGCAACTTTCAAATATTTAGCTTTTGCAAAGTAAGGTATTTGACTTAGACTGTTTTTCCAGGTACTTAACCTACTCGTAGCGAATGAAGTCAGAGTATCGCTGCAGTCAACTAGACCATCCTCTGCTTACTTCAAGCTGTAGGGCTTCCCTGAATGTGTGCCTTTATCTTCTGGAAAAACGTCATGATAAAAGGTAGCCAGTGACAGAGGATTTACCTCAGACCTTGTCAATTATTCTGATAAAGAAGAAAAATGGTGCTTTATTTCCTGACAGATTTTCACTGCTTTAACTTCCACTCATGGTTTCTTATTATATTTTATGGAGTTGAGCTTACATCAATTTCAAGAGCTTCAATTATACAGTGGTGTAATTACTGGAAGGAAAAAAAAATGTTGTTAGGATGGTTACGGCAATATTTCTCAGGCTCATCAAGGAGGGAAGCAGCGTGTCAGTAGAAATGATAAACCCAACCCATCTTTCCTCACAGCCTCTTTTTGCTTTTACCGTCTGCTTAATTGCCAGACAGAATTTGTTTAATTTCAGTTATCTGCTTTGATTTTTCTTGCAAGATGTAATTTCTTTGGTGGAAGGAAATAGCATAATAAGTCATTTGATATCACTTGGGGCTTGGATTCTTGGCCTGATCTCTGGTACTTTTAGAGTAGTAGTTTATAACGTGGAATGTTTTTCATGACAACCGTCTCATGCATTGCATGCTATGGCTGAAATTTTAGAGTCTTAGTCTGAAAATAGTACACAGACAAGGACTTTTTCCTGCTCAAAACTGCCTGAAAGGGATTTTGGGGTGCAACCCCCTATTGCTTGCTATGATATGCAGGAGAGATCGCCAGTTCTGCATCTGCTTGCAGTAGTGATGTATTAAAAGAATAACAACATATACTATATATGTACATAAAATAATGACAGAGTAACCTGCCAGTTTCTCAGAAATCAGTGCCTGCAGGTCATATTTTTTGTTGTTGTTGTTTCATGAATCATCTCCTCCTCAGGTTAAAGTGCTCCTTCGCACTATTTTCAGCTGGTTCTTTTGATCTTGTCAGAAGGTCTTCAAGGCCAAGGATGTATAACTCTTCATTTACGTGTGCTGCTGGATAATGGGTTCAGCATTTTAGTCACGAAGTGTCTGAAAGTGATAGAAATAGTAATTCTTTATAGCTCCTGAAAGCACATGTTCTGTTCAACACTGAGGTGTCAGACACAATACAGTGCGGCGGGAGATCTTAGAGCTGCCTCTTCTCAAGCCATACATCACAGATAAATATTTAAACGCTTTCTCTACAGAACACATAAATTGCAATTCACTTTTCCCGGCTGTGACCGTTGTTGGCGTAATTACGAACAAACGCAGAGAAGGAACATTTTGATTCAAGCAGATGTCACAAATATGACCGTGTATCGCTTGAACAGAGCTACATATCCTGGCAAGTCACCACCTCCGACTGGTGGTGAAAACCTGTGAACCATTAGCTCTCCGGAGGGGATGTGAGCTTTGGGTTTGCCCTGGTGAATAATTCATTTCCACCAAATTCTTCTGAGAGTCAGTTTCTTCTCAAAATCTCCCAGCTAATGTAAGGATAACAGTAACTTAGGAGGAGATGGGGTTCTTAGAGGGTTATCATGGCAATGCTGTTTGAGTCTAACAATCAAGAATGTTGTTTGGAAACATTACATTCATAATACTAAAAAAAAAAAAAAAAGCTCTGGAGAAGTCATTATTGAAATAGTAAGTGTTCTGGCACGTTGAAAGCATTCAAGTGCAATTCATGATATCCAGGAGTAAAGTGGGAAGTGGGAAGCCAGCTAGGAAGATGTCCAGAAAAGCAAATCTGAAAGGTTGATGGATGCTGTAAGGAGGAAGGGTAGGTGGTGTTGTGGGGTGTGCGTGTTGCTTTTATTTTTTTTTTTTTTAATTTTTATTTTTTAAATATTTTTGTTGGTTTTTTAAATTTGTTTTGCTGTAGACTCTACACCTGTAAGTTGATGGTAGCACACACGTGCATGCACTCCCTTCCCCATCTCGGAAAATCCCAACACCACACCGTGGTGGAATCTGGAGAAGCTTCATTACGTGCTCACTTTCTGCTTGTGCCATTCTCCGGGTGGCCACATGTTCCACGCTGCTGGGAGCGATGGACCTTGGCTGTGAGCTGGTGTGGCTCTTTCCAGGCTTTGCTCAGCTCCAAACTGGCCGGGTATGGAATAGCAATACAGTAGATTGATAGCAAAAAAACTGATCAAAAAAAAAAAACTAGGAAGTGTTGCTCACTGAGACATATGTGGCATTAAATTTGCTCTTCCTGCAGATGTTGCTTTCACGTTTTGTTAATCAAATGTCACTTGAAGTGAATCAACCGACGTCTTAAGACAGTGAGTTTTAATAGCAAGACTTGGCATGCTTTTTATGGTATATAATGATAAAATTACTATAATGATCTGGGTTGTTAGATCACTATAATAATCCCAGATTGCCGTGACCCGATGCTGCATTTATCCCGTGCCTCCCCCTGGATGTGTAAAAGGAGGAGGCAGAAATACCAGATTTTCGGATGTTGTGAGCAACCTTACCTTTGTGAAAAGGACCTTTCCTGTCAATACCTGCCTCTTTCTCTTTGGGAAAGCCAAAACGAGTTTTTGAACAATTTAATGTCCTTTTTATTCTTCCGCCTTCTGTGCTGGGTAAGAGTGATATTGCAAAGCAAATTGTTTACGTAGGAAAGTGATTTTCTTTCTATTGACTGGCTGCATCCTGTCCTACCAGCACAGAATTTTATTGCAGATGTGGTCTGGCTGCACAAATGCAAAATAAGATAAAAATGTTACCCTTAGGTGAACAGTCAAGCGCTAAATAATCATTCATCTCACGTGTGGTCACTTGTCATAGTCCCGGTGGAGTGATGGCAGATAAGTCCCTTGTGAGGGGGGTGACTTCAGGCTGAGATGCTACTGAATTTCAGTGCCTGTTCCTGGAAGAGCTTCATCGTGAATGGAAGAAAGTGCTCGTGGGGGCATCTGATCTTACTTTAGAATAGGAGTCAGGCCAACATTTAATACCTCATCTCTGTTCCTTCTCACTTTTTTTTCTCGTGGTACTTTTTTTTGGCTTTCTCGGTCACATGAATATAATCTAGTACAGCAAATTGTTTCCTTTAACAACTAGCTTTTCTTTAAGTGATTGTTTTAAACTCTATTCTTCCAAGTCTTCTGTAAATACGCGCACATCACAGTAGATTATTCTTAATCCAATCTCTTATGTAACCACTATCATTTTGGATTTTTCTTAATTCTTGGTTCCTGTGGAATTAGTATTTCTTAGAACTGTTTGGTTTTTGCCAGTTTGGAGACTTATTTAATGATATCACATGAGTATTTGGAGCCTGTACCTTAAAAGAGAGAGTCAGGATACCTGTTGTTGTGATGGGACTGGGTTTTGGAATGTCACACATATTAAATTCATTTAACTTTTTATAAAAACGCTTTCTCGAAAGACTGTCCAGATTTCCAATAGTCTGTGTTTCTTTCAGATTTACATAGTTAAGAATAAGTTCAAATTATATATTCTGTTTTTTTTTTTTTTAAGGAGCTCGTACCCCTAATGTATCTCGATAGCTGGAGAAATGAAGAGCTACTGTGAAACTGAAAAGCTGTTAATGTTTAAAGTCCCTAGGTGAGGTGGTTTTGGATTGTATCCTGAGTTCTGAAGAAAAGGAAAAGTGCTACATGTCTATTTGCGTGTTTATTCTTGTTATCGGCAGAGAAGCAACAATTGGCTGTAGTATTTACATGTGGTCGAAGCTACTAAGGTTGGCTCATAAACTCTTTTCCCTTATTTCCTTAACTCATGTTTATTTTTCTTGAAGCCATAAATCAGAGGGACAAGGAATCTAAAATAGGGGCGGTTTATGTAAATGAAGAATTGCAGCGGCTGGAGGAGTGACAGGGCTTTTTCTACAACAGGATCTTTGGGGCGAGATGTGGGACCTCATCTATAACCACGTGGTTCTCGGAGATAAGGAAGATATTTGTCATCGGGGATGGGATGCCTTAAATTTGTTGTTGGCACAAGGTAATTTGTAACCGTCTAAGATAAAGTTGTCTGAAGCCTAATAGGTTTTGAATCAGCGTGCCGCCAGCTTCAGAGGGCTGGGATGGTTGTTCCTTCTCCCAAACTCTTATTCCTGTGCCTTCCTCCAGATGATGCAAAAGATAACCAGGCTGAGGACATCTCCTGGCCTCCCACTCCCTCCTCTCCGAGCGTTTTGATGTTATTTGCTATGGGGGGATTCCCTTCTCTTCAAATTTCTGAAGCTACACGCAAGAACTGGGAACAAGTCTATTATTGGTGGGCTATCGCGCAGTGGAAGATGCCCAGTGATTTATATGCATCAACAGCAATTTCCTTAACACTGCTGACATAAGAAGTCTTGCTTGCTACTTGGTATTATCCTTCACCCAATTAACGTGCAAATCAACGCCCTGGAACCTCTAATGGCGGCAGCCTCTCTTTCTGCAACATCTTGAAGAATTGCAAGTGATGCTTTCAACCAAGTTTCTTGTTTAAGAGGTGCCACTCAAAGCACTGAAAGATAAATTCAAATTCATCCCGATTATCTTTTCCAACTAATGCCTCACTGCTTCCTTAGTTGTGTAATTGACATTATTTATCGACATGTGTTTGCTGATAAGACAACTGGTGTGGGTTTTTGAAGGTCCCAGATTCTATCTGCAGTTTCCAGTTTTTGTCCCAGCCTTAACTACCTGGAGGCTTTTAAAAAAGTTTTGGTAACAACTGTAAGCAAGTACTCCAGGATAGACTGCTAAGCTACTAATGCTGCCGAAAACAGCAGTTGCTTTTATATGTTTTTATGTTTTATATGTTTTCTCACTGTTTCTATTGTTTTATTTTTGTTTTCGGTGTTCTATCACGTTAGGCAATAACTTCCATGAAAGTAGGTCTGTCTATGTCTCTTACGAGTTTTTTAGGTTTGCGGTATGCTAATGATTCATCTGTCTTCAGCTGTATCATCTCGTGGGGCTCAGGCATTTCTTTGTTTTTAGCTTTGTCTCGATTATTTTAAAATAGAGAGCAGTGCCAAAACACATACTTTTAATTGAGCGGCTTTGGAAGTGTGAAAATGAAGACTTGGCGTGATCTAATTAGCACTTGCGTATTTTGGGTTGCAAAAAGTGTCTGACGAAGAATTCCCCAGACATTGTTCTCTGTTCTGTCTGAAAAAAAATCCTGCATAAAGGTATATATCCTGCTTAGTTCTTGTTAGTGCTTGGAAGTCCTGACTGTAATTCTTTTGCTAATTAGCTGACTGCCAGGACATCCTTCTGTTCTTGTCCTCCTTACTTTTTGCTTGTTTGTTGGAATGCGTGTTGGCCGTTTATGTGGAAATCGGCATTTCATGTACTGTGGTCTCTTTAAATCCCCCATGGCATTGTGTTTGCCAGGTTGCTGCTGTCTGGGGAAGGTCCCAAGGAGCTGTGTGAAGTGGGAGGGTTATCTCAGCAGCTTCTCTTTCTTCCTGACCTAGTGACTGTTCAGGGCAGTGGGGTGGGGAGTTCTGGTAAAAGCCTTTAGTACTGTAGCTGGGTAACTCACCTCTATGACCTCCTTCATTTTTTTTGCTGTAAAACGAATTTCCTCTAGGGTTTTATCATCCCTTTTGATGTCAGATTACCTGATGTTGGGTTCGCTTTTTTTTTTTTTTAATTTTCTGTGCAGATCAGGTCTGCAGCCCCTTGTAGTAGCTCCAGCTGCAGTGATGATCTGGCTTAGGTTTGGACTTGTAGCTCTTCTCCTCTGCCTACCGTACTGAAGAGCTGCGCAGGATCACCCCCGCTGCCCCGGGTGAGAATAGAATCATAGAATCATTTTGGTTGGGAAAAGACCTTTAAGATTATAGAGTCCAACTGTTAACCTGGCACTGTCAAGTCCACGTCTAAACCATGTCTGTAGGAACCTCGTCTACGTGTCTTTTAAACACCTCCAGGGGTGGTGATTCAACCACTTCCCTGGGCAGCCTGTTCCAATACCTGACAACCCTTTAAGTGAAGAAGTTTTGCTTAATATCCAATGTAAACCTCTCCTGGTGTAACTTGAGGCCATTTACCTCGGGCTCCGGGTGATTTTCAGGCTGAGCCAGGGGTGAGTGCTGTGCTGGCAAAGCCGTCCGGTGCTTGAGCTCCCCTCTTTGGACTGTGCTGTACCACATAGACATACACAAAGTCAATAGATGGCCATTAGCTTAATCCGATTTAGTTTGGTAGCGATGCTTCGTGCACAGTCATAGCACTGTTCTGACAGCATGGCGTTGCTTTATTTACTGTTCCTGGGTTTTTTTCCCCATATTCCTGAAGCTTTCTCTAAAACTGTTTATTCTTTTTTTCTTCTTAGTTGTTGAACCGTGGATGTAATATGTTTATCAGCTCAGATTCACGTCTTGGAAACTTAATTTACCTTTTTATGTAATGCTTTATCAGTAATGCACGGTAACATTTCCTGGCAGGATATGCATTGTTAAAATCCGTTTGTAGAAGAGGAAAGAAAAAAAAAAAGCATAGAAACGGATGGCTCCCCTCTTGTAAGGTTCAAAAGTTTGTGAAGCCAAAAAGGAAAATGTTCTTCATGGTACCTGACATCATTTTGGTCCCACCATCCTGCTTTCCCATGGGGTGACTCCTATCAGTGGCCAAGATATACCAGAGCCCACAGACGAGGTGTGGTGGCCGCTGCCGCTGTCAAGTCAAGGAAAGGCTGGGAGGGGAACGCTGGCCTTGTCAGGGCTGCGTCTCCATCTGTGCAGTAATTTCCTATGAGCTGACTGGGACACTGGGCAGGCTTTTTGTTAACAAAACCACTACCACATGTCAAAACGGATTTTTTTTTTTTTTTCTCCATTGTCTTTTTGTCACTGAAGGAGTCAGCATTATCCAGTGGTCAGTTATTCAACTGTCTGCCCTCCTGCTCCAGCAAAGCCACTCAAGCCAGTTAACAACAGTGGTTCCTTGGGGATGAGTGGCCGATTTCAATGGCCTGGGAATGGTCCTGGGGCCTGAGGGTTGTATTTGAGCAACTAGTTGCTGTGATCATAAATAAACTGTTAGACCGTGCTTCAGAACTCCAGTTCCCAAGCACTGATTTCTGTTAAGTGCTTTGTGAGAGAAAGAAAAAAAATTAAAAAAAAAATATCTGCAGTTATACTGGTCTCCACTAACAATGTATAATGCGTTCTGAGGGCCAGTGCTTGAGGGAAGGGCATTGTGCAAAATGACAGGCAGCAACATATACGTAACTCTTTGCGCAGGGCTTTTGTGGTACTAGGAAATAGAGCTCCCGACACTGGCGTCTCGCCCTCTCTGATTAAACGCTGTGGTTTCACCAGCTAAGGATCGAATACTTCAGGAAGCACTAAGTATTTGTGAAATACTCTTCCTTCCGATATTTCACATCCGGATCCTTTTGTCTTCGCTGACGTGCCCCAACACCTCGGCAGGCTGGGTGTGCTCCGTCCTACCCCTCCTGGTGCCCAAATGCCCTGCTCCTTGCCTCAGCCTTAACTTATATAAAAGCAGCTGCTCGCATAGGTTGATCCATGTCATTTAGGTGACGTGAGTAAATCCTTTACTGAGCAGCTCCGTGCCCTTGTGTCTGTTAAAGAAAAATCTCTTCCCTTTTGCAGATGTGGTGCGAGGAGGCTCCTATGTCCTGGCTAGCAGGAAAACTGAGGAAATGCTCTTTGTTTAGACTGCATCAGCCATTTTTAGGGTCAAGTATTTTTCCAGCTGAGTCCATGGCTGGACGTATGGTACATTAAAGGATTATAGTATAAAAAAAGTGATGAAAAGCATGAACATCAAATTTTAAATTCCTCACAGGAAATGCTTTATTAGTTGCTGCCACCTTTTAAAATTTTTCAAGTCCCTTTATTTTCCAGGTTTAGTTAGAATGGCATCGGAATAAATATCTTCCTGCCCGCATTGCATCCCCTCAGCTCTGAAATGAAAAATACTGTGGGCTTAGCAAAACATCCGCTCTTCCCCAAGATATACCAGGGGAAGCTTGCTTTATGTCTTTAAAAGGTATACGTAACCTTTTCTTTACAATAAGAACACCCCCCGCCCCCAGCATTAATTATCTTTGATGCATAATTGTGAAATAATTATACACAAAAACTGTCAGATTTTTCCAGCACAGTCTTCCTGATATTCTCCCTGTGCAGAAGTAAATACAGAATAAATGAGTGATGAGTTGAGAATAGAGAATCCCAGTTCATGTGTCTTCGATAAATGACAGTGACTACAGACAGGCAGGGATGATTTTTAAAAGTTTCACTGAAGAAGGTTTAAATCATACCTGAATATATTACACATTACAGGATATTTATGCTTGTTTCAACACTATACTTAAAGCTGAGGTTAGTCGACCTTTCTGTGTTACAAGCTTGGAGAATTGAGTGCAACCTACAAACAAACTTGTTCTGGGCAGAAAAACGACTTTAGAGGTTTGTTTTGAAGTTGGTGTTTTATGGACAAAATTTGGTAAGTCTATTCAGTGATTCTTCTCAAATTAAAGTAAAATACTGTGTGTCGAAATGGTTTCATTTCATGTTGTTGTACTTGTGGAAAGACTTATGTGAAGAATTTTCTTTTAGGAGGAACTTTGCAGCTGATGACGCCAGGATGAAAACTTGACAGACGTTGCTTCTGCTTGGTTATGAGGGCAGAAAAAAGAAAAGGAAAGACCCAGAGTCTTTAGGATGTGTTTAAACTTTTGGGGACTGCTTTGGAAAAATTAATACTCAGTAGAAGCAGATACCTTTAGAAACCAGGGAGACTTCATCTTCAGCACTTGTTGGCATGTTAGACAGGAATGAGCTGCTCCCTGTGGAGGTCAAGAGTACGTTGGTATTTGTGTGGCAATTTGTGACTGTTCAAGGGTGGCTTAAATTCCCAAGTAATGCATGGTTACATGGACTATAGCTTGCAAAGTTTCAAGCTAATATACTGGAGTAACTCCTAAAAGGTCTGTGTTTTATCATTAAAGGAAAATAAGACAGACTACATTGTGTATTGGGGGCTGTAGCATGCTTGTTTCACTGTACCTGTGTTGCAATATCCATATGTTTTACATGACTTGCTGCGAAATATTTATACAAGTGAGAATGGTGTCTATAGTGAGACCGATTTGTGTATTAATTTACTGTGACTCCTAATTTTAAAGCACCATAGCAACTTTCTGCTTTTCTTTTAAGTCAGGTCTCAGTGCTTTTAGAGCTCACTGATGCTGGCTCGTTGTTTTGTATCATTGGCAGTTTCGAAGCTGTTAAATGTTTATCTTTCAATTACAAACTCATAGCTTGCTTTGGTGCCATTCGACGTGGAATTTGGTGGGAGCAGCTCGTAAAGTCATGATGAGAGGATAAAGCCTAGGCATACAGTTGAATGGTGTGAGATTTGAAACCGGTTTCCATCCAGTTTTTGAAGCGTTGGTTTTATTTTTAACTAGCCTACACTAAATGTTTGATAAATTGGGGGTGGATGATCTATGCTGGTCAAAGGAAGGAATATTCTGTTAAGAAGTTATGAAAGCCATTCATGTTGTAGAGCTTGGGTAGAACATTTTAATTGTACTCGTAGGACTGTGCATAATACAGTAAAATAGCACAGGTGCGTTGTTACGGAGCGGGAACCAGTCCCTCCCTGGAGCTGGAAGACACGGTGTGAACTGGTAGGTTATCGATAACCTTTTGTATGTTTAACGAGACAAGTCCTTCCGTTTAATTGTTTCGCTGTGAACAAACGCTTATCACCGGATGTTTTTGGACTTGTATCCCTTTTAATTTGTTTTGGACCCGGGACTGTAAAAGCTGTTTAATCATCTGCAACATGCAGCAAGAGCTTGAACTTCAGCAAAGGGCAGTGAAGGGGGGACAGAGTTTCTGGGGGTGCTGGTGCCACGGAGCAGTGCGTGTGTGCAGGGTATGGAGCAAGTATTCCCCAGCTTCTTAGAATTGCTCACGCAAGAGCTGCAGTTACTCCTGGTTCATAATGTGCAACCTCCTGGTGTTATTTGACTTCTAGTGCAGTGTAACTGGAGGGGCTAGGGGTTATAAAGTGGTTTATTCAGTAGCCTGTGGGTGAGAACGGGTAGAGTGAAGTGGGAGAGTGTGTGCACGCTTCATCACTTCACATGGCCGATCTCTACCCCGTGTTATCTCCTCCGTCTGCTTTTCTCTCCGCGGATCCTCCAGTGCCAGGGCCCAGTGTAGCCGGACTGGGGAGCTGCAAGTGGTGACTTTGGGTCCCAGACTGAGAACTGGGATTAGAATTTGGATCCTGAGCACAAACTGCTGTGTGAAGTGGTGTCGTCTTCTGCTAATAGTGTTGTGGCATAGGTATAGCAAATTAGCAACAGCAATTAGCTTGAAGGGTGAACAGACATTTCAAAACAAGGCAGAGAATTTAAGGAGTTATTAAACAAAAAGGAAGTGGAGGATTTAATGTTTACTTGAGAGGGCACTTACTTGCTTTTCACGTGACCTCCGGGCAATGTAGATGCTTTGCATGCTAATAGTCTTTGATGTAGTAGCTGTCATCTACGGGTAGAATGGGAGTAGGCAAGTGGGAAGTTTGCCATGTCAGAGCTAACAAATACACTGGTTTTGCTGGTGAGAAAGCAAATGGAAGGGGTTTCCTAAAGCTGTGGCTGCCTGGGTAGGATCTGAGAACTTGCCCTTCTTCCTCTTCTGTTTTATCAGCTTAAGATGAATGGCGAGTCCTTGTGTTTCATTATTGGAGACTTGTCAGAAGAGTTGATTAACAATCCAGAGCATTTGGATTCAATGTGGTAAAACTAATCATAACAAAAGTATGTCAGTGCCTAACTTGAAGCTGTGAAGAAAATCTCGTTATCTTACGAGTGTGTGTATATGAAAAGGCTAACTTTTCCTTTTTTTACAAAATAAACATAAACTCGGTTGGTGAGTTGCAGAGCGGCAGTGCTGTTTCCAGAGGCTGCTTTCCAAACTTCCCCGTGATGAAGTGGAGCTGAGAGTTAGTCCTGTCACTTGTGCAGTTTCAAGAATATAATTCTCAAGACCTCTTAAGTTACATGACAGAAGGTGTTACGGAAACAACAAATTGAATGATACATAAATAATTGTGCTGAAGACAAATTTACTTTCTTCTCAATTTTCTGGAGTAGCCTGCCTTTTTGCTGAGTGCAAATTTGCTTTTTTTTCTTTTGTCAAGTTGCTTAAACAACTGTATTACAGTTTACTTTTGTAGATATTCTTGAAATAACTTCTTCCAGGTAAGGAAAATTGTTAAATGTCATCCCATACTTACTTTCACCCAGAGGGAAAGATTGAACAAGTGAAGATTGCTTTGCATTCAGCAGATTTGTATGAAGCAGCTTTGAATTTACTGGAGTTGTTTAATGAGCGTAGTGAAAGCTCAGTGTAGGTCCCTGTCTCGGAGTCCAATAATCGTACACAACGTACTGCAAGGGAGAGATACTCCCTTCCTTTTGCTGAAAAGGACTAGCAATCTGTAATTTATAGCACTGAATGGTTGCGGGTAGCACAGTCCAGACTTAGCGTTGAGCTGGTTACCTTGTAAAGGTTCAGTTTGATTTCCTTGTTCTGTAATTGCCAGTGTTGAAGTGAGAGTTCTTGTTGGATGACTAACACATTTCAGCGCCGGTTAAAGGCACTTCTGGAGACCCAGTGTTCTTCGTGTATTAAATGCTTTATTAATGACATAAGCAGGTGTCAAGGGTAGTTCACAGTCACATGTTTTTGAGCCGCGCGTCTGAATTTTGCCCTTCTCGGATTCATTTTGCAAGAGTGTTGGATGGGGTTAACACTTGACGCTGCGCTGCGTCCACACGTGGCCCGTTAGCACCTCGGCTTTGTACCTCTTAACACAACCAAGCGCATAATTTTTCTTGTATTTCTACTTTGCATTTGCTGCGTGTTTGTTGGGAGAATTGGAAGTGTATTCGGAATATTAAGAGGAATATATTACTACAGGTGGACACTGATTCTTTCTCTTTGAGGTATAACCCTTGCAGGCAATGTCACAGCCGGCTCATCACGGCTTTCGTGTCACCTGTAAGATTCAGTGTGTCACAGCGTGCTGGCATCCATTCCGTTCCTTGCTGGAACATGAAATTTACCCTGAGGCAGAGGGGAGAGCTCGTGGCAAGTCGTAGGGCAGAGCTTTAGTCTGTCAGCAGGGAATAGCTGCATTTTGTGTGACTGAGCGGCACATATATAGCAGTGGGCTTCATCAGACTGGGCCAAAACTGACAAAGCTGAATATTAATAATTTCTGGGAATGGCCAAGCTATTAGGATTTGGAAGCACAATTCAAAGATTTTTCCAAGGTAGCCTGTGATGACCACTAGGAGAAGAGTTTGCCCAGGAGAAATGAATTATAAAGTAATTCAAGACTTACTAAAAAAACCTCCTGCACAACCAGAATTTAGTGACCAAGGTGATGGCTTTATGTTGCCATCACCAGTGCTTAACTCCCCAGTATTTTTTGTTTGCACCTGTTTTACGGATCTCATAACTGGCCATTGTTACAGAATGAACGTGGAATTTGGTTGAGACACCAACTTTTATTTTTGGATGGGATATGAACTATATCACCATAATGTTTCTGCACTTGTGATTATGAGCACTGTCAGTATTTCCATTATAAATTTCTGGATTTTTTTTTTAAAGGAGCTTAAAACTCACTTGTAAAAATTTGTTCTTGGCAGAAAACTTGTATACAAAATCTCAGCTCGAATAAGGCGTTGTAATGAATTTTCAGAGAGGGAAAGAAAACCTGGACTGCTCTGTAAGTTGAGGTTACAGAGGAAAAGCATACACTGAAATCTCTTGGTGGTGGTACCCAGATTGTAGAGAAGTAGTGCAACAGAAATCCCCCTGTGTTAGTCCTTCGACTTTTAAATTGAATTGTAACCATTGAGCCTAACTTTTGATTCATTCTGTGGGAAAGCTTTTGGTAAGCAGCATCCACTGCTAGGCAGGAAAAACAGACCAGAGAGTACCAGGGAACTCCGTGGTGGTCAGTCCTGCTCAGTGCAGGGAGAGGATTTCTAAATTGCTTGTTGCAAAGGTGAGATATACCTTGTTTATGGTAACGGTAAATCTTATTCTGAAGGAAAGAAGTAAAAATATGCCATTGCTGTTTATTGCATTTTTCGGTGCTGCAGGAGATGCTCAAAGACCATGTTTAGTCAATGTATATTTTCACTGGGTTAAATAAACCTGAATATTGACGTCATGAAAATAAGCTGAGAAGCCTGGTGAAGGATGCTGATGCGTTTTACTCTTCTAATAAACACTGCTTCGAAATTTAATGAAGCATAACGTTGCTAAAGGTAAATGCAAGCAGATTGAGCTACAGACATTTCACTTGAGGTGCTTGGTTTTTAATAAGATTCGTCACTAAGTAATGTGAGCAGATCCACATGACGCAAATGCCAGCAGTCGTTTCCCAGCCACCATTTCAAGAGGAAACCTGGTGATACTGGTTGTTTTCACTGGATGGAGAGAAAACACTGCAGCAATACATGTCCTCTGTAAAATGCTGAGCATCACCCACCTGTGTCAAGAAGCATCTTTACTACATCTTGGGCCCCTAGTTTGTTTTAACTTCCATTAAGATGAGCTCCTTTCAAAGGCAATCTGTGTGTAACCTCCTTGTTCTCATCTATCCCCTCCTGTTAATTTGTTTTATGTTTAATAAAAGCTTCCTAAAAGTTCTATGGAGCATTAACAATGTTGAAAATGTTTTGGTGCAGCCGTCGCTATGGTGTGTCCCTGGTTCTGACTGGGGCAACTGGGCACAACTAGAAAACACATAACCCTGGGAAAGATGCATTTTTTCAGAGGTGGTGATGTGTAGAACCTGCCCCTTCAATAGGCATTTCCTTGCTGCCTTAGCAGGAGAAGACAGACAAGCTTGTTCCCCAGAGACACACCAGTTGCTGTGTTCTTGTGCCTTTCTTTCCAGCTTGGCTTCTGTTGTGGCAAGTTTGTGACTCGCTTTTAGAAAGAGGTTAGTTCTTTGGTACCATCGCTGTTGCTTGTGTATAGATGGAGCTACGTGACAAGTCACAGCAGACCGGTAGGTATGGAGAGCACCTTGGTGAACTAGTTTTGGTGCTGGAGGTGAGCTCAGTGAAGAAGTTTGTAATAAAAATTTAGTTTTCTGTTATTGTGATAGTCAATTATCTAAACATTTCAGAACCCGATAACTTAGTTCTCAAGTAGTTGACATTTCGTTTTTAAATGTTTTGATCAAGATGTGAACTAATTTTGGGAAGGCATGGTTAACCAAATTGCCAAAAATTCTTATTAGTAAGTGCCTGGAACTTATGGAGAGGTAGCAATGCTATGGTTATAATTGTGGAGTCACTAATGGCTTTGCTTCTGTTTTGCTATTCTAATGATATTCCCAAGTGCAATACAACAGAGTGATGTCTCAGGTCATCTTTAAATAGGAATTCAATAATTGCTGTGATTAGCGATAAGCCTGTTAGCTTTGTGTGTAGAAGTAGGAATTGGATTTCTCCCAGTGACAAAAAGAAGTGATGCTTTGTTTTTGGAACTGTGGGACGTTTGTTTCCATCCTGTCTTAATTTCGACTAGCAGCTGTAAATTAATGCTGCCTTTCGTTTATGTGAGTACCTGCTGTGAAAGTCTGATCTGCAGTTGTGAAACCCTGAATGTGGTTAAGCCTCAGTCCCAGGGTGGGAAGACAAGAGAAAACCTCCCTCCATTCGTGGAAAGCTAAGTGGTGTGTCGGTGTTTCTGATAAACCCCTAAGAGTTAAGTAACTCTTTGAACCTAGATGAAGTGTTTGGAAACATTAATCCTCACCTCTGCACATAAACCAAATATCATCCCCATTTTCTGAGGGGAGAAATGCCCCCCTTGCTTTTTCCTGTGTCACCTGCCTCCCCAGCTGCATTAATGTGTTTTTCTTTGACGTGCTCTTGCTTTGATACCCATGAAGCAGAGCAACCCAAGGTACTTCATTTATTAAAACTGTCAGGTATTTGTGTGTGCGGCTTTACCACAGCTACTTTGCTATTTTCAGCCTTCTTTTCACACTCGGACTCTGCCTTGCTAGCCGTGTGAAATTCAGCTGTAACATCTTCAGGACAGAATACGTAGCTTTGCCTTGCACGGTGTCAAGTAGTGCAAAATAGGCAAGATGGATTGAATGGCTTACCGAAAGTCATGAGTGATTGAGAGCAGGATTGTTTTCCTTATACACTTCAAAAAGAATCTGTTGAGAGTCTAGGATAGATATGGAAGTCTGGGATTTCCTGGCTGTAATAGTGATTTAATATGAAGGCAAGTCCCACCTGCACTTTCTAGCTAGGCATTCAAGGACTCCTCTGTGCGTTTGAGTGAAACAGTCCCTAAGTCAGGAAGCCCAAATAAATGGATTTGCAGCAGTTTTAGGTCACATATGGGGAAAGTTCCCTGTTTGAAAACACAGACTGTGTATTTGTGGGAGTCTCTGAGCAAAATGTGCTGCTGTCATCTCTCTCTTCTCCTCCACAGGCACTTGGGTTTTATGTTGCACTGAGATGCTGTCCAGAGTCAGAATTTGATGATATCAAATATGATGGAATAAGTTTGGCTCACAGTCTTCACTTCAGAAATGACTTTAAGGGACGCAGAAAGCTCTGAACAGCAGAGGAAGCTGTTATCTTTTATCCCCAGTGAATAATCTGATTTTCTTTTCCCTGATTTGCAGGGATTCTCTCCTCCAGTTCCTTCCCTCTGTGGGTGGTTCTCTTCAGCCACAGCTGCCCCTGTTCTGCCACAGCTTCCCCTGAGCACGGAGCCTTTTCAGTGCCCGTCCCGGGGTGATGGGGAAACTGCTGAATTCACAGTGGTCTTGGTGTGCATGACTGGAACTGGCAGCAGCCCAGTGTGCCAAAATACAGCCAGCCTGCCGGTCAGTTGGTGTCTCAACCCATTTCCTAGAGGATGGAGTCGACCATAGTGAGAAACCATTGTGGCAGATGGTACCTGCTGGCTCCTGTATGGAAAATGTAGTGTTAAAGTGGACTTCTAGTCTTCTGTTGCTAAAAGTCTCAAAGTTTCCTGGCATAAGTCTCCAGCACCTATTATGAAATCCCTTTACCTTCACACCAAAACGTGACTATCTGCAAGGCAAGCACTGACGGTTTTTGTGCGGTTTACTTCAGTATTATCATGCTGGCATTGGGGGAGGTGGCTGTTCTTGGTTGGAGCCATATTTTAATACAATTAAAATCTGATGTAGGAATTAATGTAGGTGCCAGTTTCCCTGGTGTGACAGGGTACAGTCTGTAGGAGTAGGATCTAATTTTGCTGAGCCCGTTTGATGGGATTAAGTCAGGTGTAGCAGGATGCGCTCAGCTTTTTGCTTCTATGTCCTCAAAGGAGCAGTCGATCTCAATGTAAGTGCAAGAATGTTCCTGCAGAAAATAAAATTAAATAAAGATAGGGCAGTCCACCTGTTGACTGAATGCAGCCGTAAAGATGGATGACTGGAAAGACTAAGGAGCTAAAAACTATTTGAAGCACTCCTGGAGTGGGAGTCTCAGTGATACCTAAGCAATTACTTGTTTAGGTTCCGGATGCTCTTTGCCCACTGGGTGAATAAACAAGCAGACCTGGGCTGATGGAACACACCAGTCAAAGGAAGTTCCCACTGGGGCTTATATACTCTGAAAACGTCCATAAATTGTTCTGTAATACGACAGTTTCCAATTATGGGTTTTCATAATAAGAGGCTTATTGGCAACCAGTAATGCAAGTTAACTGTGGAAATTTCTATTGCTTTTCTTGGCCGCCGTGCGCTTCCTGCACAGTGTGTGCTCTGTCCCAGGTGTGCCGTTCTGCGCTTCGAAAGTGTGTCAAAACACGGGCAGGGCCGAGACCCCTGGGAACTGGCCCTCGGAGCCCCATCGAAAGGGGCAAAAAAGGAAGGTGAGGGGCTTAAGGCACGAGCCCCAACGTGTTAACTCTCCGGTGATTTGTTTCCTGCCTTGATGAATTAAAGTGCTGATCACCGGTAAGAGATTTTTTGTAGACACGTGGGAAATAATTTTTACAAAGCTTCAAACCTGTATAGCCTTGGGAGGTATAGGTTTGCAAATATTCTGGGTAGCCCTTCCAGTACATTTTGATTAGTTTGCCATGTCGACCCACTTTCCTCTTACGGGCACGTGCGGGTGCAGGCTTGTTCAGTTTATGAAATGTTGAATAAGTCTTCAAAGAGGATCATTGTTTCCAGGAAATATGTTTTTCATACATACTTGTATTGTTTAAAAAAAAAAAAAAAAGCAGTATTGGATAATACCTTGGCTTAGTGTGAGCCAACAGTGTGGATTTGCTTGGCGTTGCAACTTTCAAATGATACACACTCAGCACAAGTAGATTCTTTTCTGATTACATGCAAGCACTGTGTAATAATGACATATTTTAAAATATATATTGATTCCTGGTATTGTCTTGAAGTTGCAAATAATCCAAAAGCCTGTCTGCTGCTTTAGATCAGATACAAACTAGATATTTTTCTGCAGTAGTTTGCTGAAAATGCAATGATTTCAGAGAATGATACCTTCGAAGACGTAACCTTACATTGCTCTGTTCCTCTAATTCACCCCTCTTGAGTGATTTATTCTAGGGACTGTGCATCATAGGTTTTGTCCTGGCACCCACTCCTGTAGTGTTGCGGTGGCTGTCCGCATTACCAGAAAAAGATGGCTGGGAGACAGTTGTAAAAAAAAAAAAAAAACAAAAAAATTAAACCAAAAAGAAAAGAACAGGCATGCAAAGAAAAGAAAGCCAGTTCCAGTTAGTAGGGAGGGCTTTGCTGCCAGTATGGATGTGGCATAATTTGATTTAAATGACTTTTGAAAAACAGTTCTCAAAATTGTTCCATGCATTTTCTTCCTGGCTACTGTTGAAAATATGGAGCCGAATATTTTCTGTGATGTTTCAAACCAATATGTTCTGGCAAGCTCAGCACTGGGCCCTGTGCATTACGCTCTCGTTTCCAGTTCGCTGTGGCCTGGAGTGCAACGCGCGGCTCATGAGATGCACCAAAGTGGGAGGTCTTGCGAGGAGCAGGCAGCGCAGAGACCCGAGGTGCAAGGAACATTTCGCTGGGGTCCAGCAGGGAGGCTGCCAGTTTTAAGGGCCTCTTTTATGAAAAGAGTTTGCTCGTAGGAGATGGAGGAACTGCGTGTGCCTCATCAGATTTTGTGAGCGTGGAGGAGATGGTTGATTCCTGGGTGGTGTTAAAGGCTGGATGCTGAACTGGATCTTTGGCACCTCTCTGGGGTCAAACTTTTCTCGCTACTGAGATTTGCTGTACAGATAGATGATGGGCTATGACTAAATATCACTGCTTTAAGTGTGACAACATATACCTGCATAAAAGAATAGCGTGTGGGTCGGGAAGCCGTGGCTGGGGCACGAGGTGTTTGCCGTTTCGCTTCTGCTCCAGGGACTCCTGCGTTTTGGGGAATGTGCGTGGGAAGGTTCGTGCAATAGCAGTAGGTATTCTGAAAACAGAGGCTGTTTTTTTAGCACCGAATCAAATCCCGGGGGTGGCAGGAGGAGTGGAAAGCGTGGAACAAGTTTGTTGATCTGGCTATAATAATACTCAGCGCTTTGTAGTGCGGTTGGGAGTCCTCACCAG
This sequence comes from Caloenas nicobarica, assembly GCF_036013445.1. Taxonomy (NCBI): domain Eukaryota; kingdom Metazoa; phylum Chordata; class Aves; order Columbiformes; family Columbidae; genus Caloenas; species Caloenas nicobarica. The sequence goes on from NC_088252.1 coordinate 24,343,608, forward strand.
GTTCGTTTGTCTACAAAGGAGATCGGACAGCGTTGCCTGCGAGCAGGCACAGGGACACTGTCCTTCCCTGTGTCTCCGTGACACCGTTACCCTCAACATGTCTAAATACCACAGAACAGCTCTGAAGTGTGAATCTCCTCAAGTTCTGAGAGATACCTCTCAGAGGAATTCCCGAGTAATCCTTGGGAAAGGTTGTTCAGACCTAGCAGGAGCCTATTATGAGTCTTTACCAGCTCCGTTTTCAAAGCAACTCAGGGCAAGCAAGTCCACTTTGAGCTCAGGTATTTCATCTGCAGGCTGCAGAGGGGTGCCTGTCTGGAGTTTTGGAGTGAGCTGACCCGCAGCACATGGGAGACAAAAGGCAGAAGCATACAGATGGAGCAGTGCAATTTATCCTTTTGGGAGAACCAGATGAAATGAACCCAAGGGAAAACGGTCCTGATCCTTGGACTGTGTATCCTTGCCAGAGATGGGTCTGGGGAGACCACAGAGGTGGCAGGAAGGAGGTGAAGGCAGGAGTAGGCTTGAGGACAGACGGGGACAGAAGCAGCTGTCTCCTGCTCGGTGATAATGAGGTGTTGATAAACACGTTTCGAAGCAAAGTGTGGGTGTGGGACGCGGGCCAGGGCAGCGCGAGCAGGGAGCTTTCAGAGGCAAATGACAGGTCAGAGACCAGGTAGGGAGTGGAGATACATGGTGAGGAGACGTTTCCGGTTTTGGCTTTAGGATTCAGAAAGGTCAGTCTTGAGAATTTTCCTTTTTGATGCTTTGCCACTTGTTGTTCTGGTTATTTGTGCAAGGTGGTAGGAGAAGGGCTTGAGCTGGACTCGGAGGGGACACGCTGTAACCTGTGATGTTTTGGTACAGCCTGAAGCACAAAGAGATGAGTGAACAGTTCAGGAGTGAGGCTTATTGGTGGAGGCAGGATGAAGTAGTGAGAAAAGGTGGCTGTTTTGAGTTGTGTGGGGTTTTTTTCCTGCAGTTAATTCTGTTGCTTGTGCAGCTGCCTGACAAGCCTGGGTGTGGGGCTGTCTGCCGTGTCTGCTCGGGCTGGACTAAGCCTGGATGCTCAGGCCCATTACTTGAATTAACTCTGTAGTAAAAAGTCACTTTGCAGGTTAGTCCGAGCAGGGAGGATGCAGGATGCTGGTGAGGGCAGGGGAGATGGATTTAGGGATTCAGTAGGTTTGATGGGCACATGGCAGATCTGTCTCTATTTTATTTTGAAAACACATGCATTATATTTCATTTGTTTCTCTCCTGCCTCCTGCAGCGGGAGTGAGTCAGAGAAGAGCTCTGAAAAGTCACTGTTTCCAAGAAACTTTTGCGTACACAATTTTTTTTACCCCTTTGAATCCGTGAGCAGGATAGCTTTGTAGCAATTGCTGTGACAAAACTGCATGTGACATCTGGGAACAAGAGAGCCCACTGGGGAGGAGTGAGTAGCCTTTTCCTAACCAAGAGGGAGAGATTTTAGTTTGGATATTTATATGGTTATTGCATCCACTGTGATGCCTGGAATGTAAACTATAATGTGCTGTTTAATATAAAATAGCTATCCTGTGGGCTGTTAGCAAGTCTTTCCAGTGATTTAGAATCAAAAGATTGTTAAAAAAAAAAATCAGCTTCAAACCACGACAAAAAAACCCAGTCTAACCTTATTTTTATTTTTAAAGTAATGCCGTAACTGCTCCTACCAAGACTAGTCACCCTTACTGAGCTGTCATCTTTGCCAGAGCTGTTTGGTGTACGTGGGATTATAAAGAGAAGGAAGGGTGATTGGGACAGGTGTTTTTTCTCTTATTGGAAGTGCCATCCTTTCTTTATCCAAGCAGGAGCTAGAGCGAGCCAGCTTTTGTTTAGCTGCTCTTCTCAGAAAAGCAAAGCTCTTCCTTGCAATATTTATGGTAGCTTGGCTCTGGGACGTATGTATGAGCTGTGACAGCATCCTCATGTTAGCCAGGCTCCGCTCCTGCTCCCTCGTGAGTGAACATTAGGGAACTGGCTTTTAAGTGAAACCTGTTTAATATGGCAAAAGCTGGGAGCCTAATAGATGCAGGTGTTCGCAGTATTGGTATGAAATATGGTGTTTGTATTAGTGTTGTGGTAGCAACGGTCTTTTTAACGGTGCAATGGTAATTCGGTCCAAAGCCCCTGTTTTCAGCTGTCTTCCTTTTGAAATAACCGCTTTCAACCTGTTTCTGTTTCTCAGGCTTGTTGCTTAACTCAGGCTCAGCTGCAGAGAGGACCAATGACTCTGGCCTAAACTTTGTCTCCCTGCTCAATATTGAGCATAATAACTTATCCGTAACTAAAGCAGGACCTGTGCTTGACCAAAGCATTTTTCGGCAGAAAGGCGTATTTCCTTGGTTTGCAGACCTCAGGAGATGGGCTTGTGCTAAAGACTTTATTTCCTTTATAGCTGTTCCCATGTTTAATCCTCCTTGTTTAATGTGAGCTCCCTGCCTGCTGGGAATCTGTCCCCAGCTTCCATCACTGGTGAATCTTTTCCACCGTCTGTAGCAGCTTGAGGAGCCTCTTTGCACATCGTATGTCAACCCCAGTGAAGAGCGTTACCATTAATGGCACATTATCATAAGTTACACATTTTGGGTTTGATTACTCCTTATGAGGCATTTCGCTGGGTTTTGACTGACTTGGGGAGGTGTTGTGTTATATCATCTCCCTTCTTTCCCAGTATCCTTATGAAAACACAGGCTGGACAAGGCTGACATCTCTCACCAGTGCAGTATTATAGAGCCAAGATTGGTTTTGTTCTTTATAATACTAAGAATCCTTTTGCCGAGATTCTTGTTCGTTAGAAATCTTTCCCATTCTTTTCAGAGTCAGCAATTTCCAAGGCAGACCCGTTCACAGGCATGTGTTGCGTATTCTTAGATATTTGACTTTACTTTTGGCTATTCTCAAACATTTTGGATTCAGATCAACCCTGTTCACCAATTGGACTTGACTGCTCCGCAAGTCTTTGTCATCCATGAGTTTTATTACTAGTGACTTAATATTTAGTTTCAGATTATTTGGAATGCTTGGCCTACTGCAGAACTCTGTGGAATCCCACCGAAAACCTAATTCCCAGTGGATTGTTCTGCATACTTTTGGGTTTCCTACTGCATGTTTGTTGCAAGACATCCTTTGAGGGCTTTGGTGAATTCTGGAGTGGCAGGAAGGATACCTCCCAAGGGGTCTAGCTGACCAAGTTTGGCTGATCTGATAAATGTCATAAGCATACTCCTTCACTATAAAATCTAAACACTTTTTTTTTTTCTTTTTTTTTTTTTTTTGGAATGAGTCATGTATCTATTTGTTGTTTCTTTTCTAAGTGAAAGCAAATGCTGTGCTTGAATTTCTGTAGCAGTTCTGCTGTGGAAAAAAGGACAGTGAAAACTGGGCACAAGTTGTTGGATATTTGAAGAAGAATTTAAGATGCCTGAAGTAACAGTGATGTCCTGGAGCGTGTGGTAGGCAAGTTTGACCTGAAGAATCCCAAGAATAGTATGATCTAGTGGAAGTATCTAAAATTCAATATTTTAGTCCCTCTTTTTAATACCGGCATTTTGCGTGAGACGAAAAATTTCACTTTTATTGGATCTGTGTCCAAAACAGCTGTAGGGAAGATGATCCCTCTTCCTTACCTGCAAGGTGCTCTCAGTGAGGGAGGTCCTTTTGCACAAGCTTCTGTTGTTGAAAACCGTGACCTCAGCTGTGCAAGGTACATCCATCCAACTGTGTCTAGTCCAGCAGTCATCCATGTCTCATCTTCAGATCTAGGAGGATTCATGGATTGCTTGTAAGGATCACAGGTGAATAAAGAAGAAAAGCAAACCTATTAGTACCGGGCTTAAACACTTTGGGGGCTTGGTGTGTTTGTTGGAAAAGCCTGGGGGTTAGTAGCTCAAAGGTGATAGAAATTACTGGTCTGGTTCAGTAGTTTGAGATTATAGACTAATGTATGAGTTGTTAGATGTTGCCATTGAGGAGGCAGCAACAAAAACCCCATAGCTGATCTGAGAATAAACAGCTCTCAGTTTTGTCCATGTGCGGATGTGAGGCTTAAGTGAAAAGCCTGTGAAAAGCTTGGAACTAACAGGGCAGGTATAAGATTGCTTCTGGCAGAGCAAGCTGTTTCTCCTGCAGCTCAGGAGGTGACCCTTTTGGTTTCTGGTGCACACACTCCTGGTTCAGTTTTCTGTTGGAACAAATTCCTTCTGAGTAAGGGCAATTGTTCGTTTGATGGCTACTTCAAGACTGGTCTGGATGCAGCAAGATAATCACTGTACTGTCCAGATCATACATATCCATGCCAGGCTGTACTTGCCCACTAGCTGTTTTTTATTACATTTATGGTTGAAATGGGATTTTTCATTCAAAGATCTTGTGTTCATTCAGCTATGACTTTACAAACTGATCACTGTGGGGCAGAAACTTGATGCTTGTTCCATGATAGATGTTTGTTTAAAGTTGGAAGAAAACTTATTCGCCCGCTATCTTAAGGATCAGGTATTCAAATAAGCGACTGACTTTCATCAAAATGCTTATTAAAATATTTTTTTAATTAAAAAGCATATGAAAATAGTATAACCATAAGGTTGACATTTGACTTCCCAGGTCAGGAAGTTAAGGTCCTTTAAGGGGCTTTAACTTGTTTGCATGGTAGTGGAGTTTTGCATTTTGTGCATCTGCAGCATGGGGGAATCCCCTCCTTCTGCATCCGTGCAGAATCAGCTGCACTGGCCAAGAACGATTCTCTGTTCTGCATGTATGAATACGTGATCAACTCGGCCAATTGCGTATTTGATTTATTCTGCATCTCTGATATGCACCGATATATTCTAACTGTATGTGTTGCGTCATGTGTGAGCTTCAATAGCATAATAAGGAATAGGGGAGTGCAATATCATCAGTTTCTGGTTTCCAAGATACTGCACGTAAGAAATGCTTATTCTGTCATGGTCCGATTTCCTGCTGCTCACATACAGAAGGATCCTGCTTTTTGGAATCTGTGTGATGAGCTCATGCTGGCCAGCAACTCTGATCATCTTAAATGGAGTAATTGTATACACTGAGCTCCTGATTTTGTAAATCCTTATGAAGCTTTCCAAGTCTTGTGATCCACAGCTTCCCTAAATTTTTGGTGTGATGTAACAAATCTTGGGTGAAATTCCCTGCTCTGTTATGTATGAGGTCAGCCTAAATGATCTGTCTTGGCCTTAGAAAGAAAACAAATCCTATCGCCCATGCTTGCCAGCATCTGGACATTTTGCTGCTCTACGCTGCATGGAGGTCATGATTTTGTGGACTCTGGAAAACTTTACTTAAAAATCCATTTGCAAATCCATAAGGAAATGTGTGACTGGAGGCTTACGTAGTGACAGCTGGAGTATCACGCTAGCTAGTGACAGCAGCGTGTATCTTCTGGCTTGGAGGAAGCATGGTGATTTTAGTGTATGGCATTTAAAATGAAATCTGTATCTGCTGCCTTCTTTAATGCAACATAAACTCCTCAAGCATAAGCTTTTCAGTGCTGCATCTTTAGAGAAGCACTTCCTATTACTCAAATATATCTGATGTTTGCTGCATTATGTATAGAAAGCTTTGTAGTTTAGCACCTGAAACACATCTCTTGCTCTCCAAAGACCGACTTGGAGAGAGAGAGAAATTCAGGCAAAGCCTGACGGGGTTGAAGAAAATGAACTGCTGCAGTTGCACACTTGCACACATCTGGTGCAATTGAAATTTAAGAGCTGGATATATCCACATCTGACCATGGTAGGGTCCAAACATTACTGTTAACACTGGTTTACTTTTTGGATAGGCACACTGGCAGAGTTGCTAGCGTGTGGAGCCTTGTCAGCTCTCTAATCTAATAGACTGTTCTTGCCCAGACCATTGTGTGTCAGTATTTTATGTACCAAATGTAGCCAGGTTTAATAATTGGCCATTTTTCCACCTTCTGCCAAACTTTTTCCCCTTTTGTCACAATTTAATGTTTGAATCAAAATCTGCTATGGCAACAAATTGTATACATATTAAAAAATGAAAATAAAGATGGAAAGCAGAGTCACAAAAGGTAACAAGAGTTCAAAGTAATGTCATCTGAGGGTTTTTTTTTTTAAGACTTGAATTCAACCCCGTTTTAAAATTGGTTTTATTTCTGTTATGTATTGTGAAAAGATTACAAAGATATGGGTACTGCTAAAAAGCATGACTGTAGCTCTATATATGTAAAATTGTGAAAGTCTTCCCTGTACAGGTCTGATTTGATCTATTTGCTTTTTAGTTACTAAACAATAACTTGTGGAGCTTTTTGGTTATTGTATTTTTCTTCCTTGGAACAGCTGTCTTCAGCTAGGACTTGTTGAGGCTGTTGATGGTTATGTCTTCTGACTATATCAGATAAAGTAAGTTACCAGAAAGGTTTTTTTCACTGCACTTTTTAAAGGGCCCTTCACTTGTCTTGCTGGTGTCATGAGTTGGGTTAGTGATGCTGAGGACTGGGGACCTCGGGGCAGCATCTCCAGGGGGTGACCCGCCTGGTGAGCACCAGCACCAGTTAGAGAAGAGCCTGGTCAACCAGTTTCTTTGTGATTTTAATGTTTAGTGGGTTATTTCTTATTCCATGCTGATTTGGATCTCTCACAGAAGTACCACAGCTCGAGTGAAACACTTTCAAAACTAGAACCTGGGTCTAGGTTCCAGGGCCAGGTAGGTGCTCGCAACTCGCTGCTGGTTGCATGAAGGATGCTGGTAAAAGCATTTGTATCCATGGTATGAACCATTTTGATGGTTATAACCTGATGTGGGGCAGTTCCTGCCTCTGTTACATGCAATGCAAGTCTAGTGTCTGCTGTACTGGGGCTTCATAATTTTGTTTGACGTGATTACACGTATGGTTTCTCCTTTCCATGTGCCATTGCTGCATTAAAGTGGGGACTAATCCGTAGCAATGGTCAGAGTTACTTATCTGAATTATCAGTTAGTTAATGGTTAAGTAATTTGTACTGTAATTGAGTTCATTCCTCTTGGTAATTTAATTAGGAGACTTGTATAAGTTACATCAGTAATTGAGTGCCTTTAACAAAAAGACTGGAACCTGAAATAAATGCAAACCTTGGTGCCCCACCAAGCTGCCGCGGTCGGGTTCCTCCGCAGGTCGCAGGGCACCGTGTTCCCTGCTCTGTACTTTTTCAGCCTGTTCCTAATTGTGTGCTGGGGAGCGCTCCCGGAGATGTGCTTTGACATGGACCCATCGTTCGCTCGAACTGCTCTGGGACTTCCCAGGATGATTAGTGTATCTTGGTGAACAATGGTCTAAGCAACTCATTAAATTGTAGCGTATCCTCCTCCCTCCCTGTGCTCCCTCCTGGCTTCTGGAGAGCTGATTAGAGGCTTGGCAGGAACAGTATGGTTATGCTCTAGATACGCTTTGGATACATTATTGTCACAGTTGAGGTATTGCAAAAGCCATGTCGTTCCCATCTTTACCCTAGCGAGGCACCTCTTTTGGTTGTGCAATGTCTGTGGCTAATTACACGGCAATTGCAGTGTGCCACTAGCCACCCACAATTCATCGCCAGCTCCTTGGGGATGCAGATGAAAAAGGAAAGATAATGTTTTCTTTCTTCAGTCCAGTGATTTAGCTTGCCTCTTTTTTTTGTTTTTTTTTTTTTTTTTTTAATCCCCTGCTCCTTCAGGTAATAAAGCCAGATGGTAGTGACAAAGAAACAGAAGCCACACATGAATCAGATGTCCCCGAGGAGATGTCAGGGCCTTGCGTTCCTCAAGAGACGGTGAAAGGCGATGCTAAAAGTCCGGACGTCATTATAGAAGCTCAGTTTGACGATAATGATGCAGAGCGTGGACAAGACCACTTGCAGGATACGTTGGCTGATGACATCAAGAAACTTTCCCTGGATACCAGTGAAAAAGGTGAGTAGATCAGAATGCTGATTTAAACCTTTATTTGAGCAAACTGGTGAAGTATTACTCTGTTGCCTTGCTTTGCTGCAAGATATAAAATGCAGGCATAAAAGCTTAATGCCTTATCACTTCTATCCCTTTGTGCTAAACTGCCTTCATAGATCCGAATGGATATTAAGGACTGGGTTTTATGTAGTTTTGATGGATGCAAAGTAAATCTGTGAAACAGAAGTCACACCTTTAGATTTGCAGTAATTGGGGCTGTCTGGGGACTGCTGGGTGCTGTTTAATTCAAGATGCTGCTGTAGCAGTTTCCTTCATTGCAGCTTGGCTGGCCAATCTACGTGTCTCAGTTTGAGGATAAGAATATATTTCCTTGAGGGCAGTTTTGTTACTGTTTTCAAACAGTTGAGTTATGAGCAACTTAAAGATTTGGTCCATTTAAAAAGAAAATGGTACTAAAACCTAAAGCCAATTATGAGATCTGTTTGGAAGGCAAACCTATTTTATTCTGAATCTGAATTCCATCCAAACCATCAAGTATTGCTTAGGGCAAAATTAAAATAGGCTCCTCTGTCCCAAACTATGTTTATGCTGCTCTTTGCATGTCCTTTCTAGTACTAAATCCCTTCCTGAAGAGCTGTGTGTTGAAAGGATTCTGACAATCGGCACATTTTAACATATACCTCCAGCTGCTGGTGAAAAATTCACCAGGACAGGTTCTCTGGTGTGTTTCTGATGTGTATCCCAGTTGTCCAGAAAAGATGGCAGTAACTTTGGGCATAAGTAGTTGTTGGTCTCTGACAAATATTGGTGGTGGTTGTGAAGCTGTTTTATGGAATACCTTGTGTTTTCCTGAGAGGTCGCTTTGGAAGAAGCACAGACCTCTGCCTATACTGTTGGTAGACTTCCATTTTTCACGCCCATCTGTTAGTAAAACAGGATATAACATGTGAGTGGAAGTGGTGTAGTTTTTATGACAAAACATTGGTTTCAGCTCATGAATGGAGCTGCCGCCTCCCCAGTTCGTGATGCTGTTTCCTTCTTGGTACCTCCACTGTCTTTGAGTTACTGCCAAGTTATGTGAACCAACTTCTGTCCCGTTCCATTGCTTTCCAGCGTAGGGCTTGAGTTGGGAGTTACTTGTCCTGGCTGTGGCTGTTTTATGCAGCTAGTTATTAACCCCATCTTTTTTGCAGTCCTGGACACTCTGTGATAGCTGCACCCCGTCGAGCTGCCACTTTGACTCGGCAATTCTGGATCTCCTGATGTGTTATGGAGTCACATGTCGTGTCTCTTGCATCTCTGGTTTTGCGTCTGATAGCAATGCCAAATGAAAATACAGAGAAATACATTCCAGTTTGACACTAGCATCTAAAAGAGATAGAGACTTGAGCCAATATTTTACTTTACCTGTGTAACTGTGTGTTGCTATAAACACTTGATGAGAGTTACTTTTCTTGATGCCTCATTGTTCCTCAAGATGTTCTGGAGTGGCCTGTGTTAGAGGTTATCGAGTCATCTCTTAAAATCTGTGTCATCTGAGTGGGTTTTTTGCCATTTAATTCTATCTTTGGAGAATATCTGCAGGGCAGATGTTAGATCAGCTTATTGTCTACACAGTTGAAATCCAACCTACTTTTCCATTGAACTTGTCTGAGCCAACTGTTTTCTGTTGTTTTCAAGGCCTTTCCGTGTTCATCCTTAACAAGCCCTGTGGCCGGTGTGAATATGCCAGTTAGATTTCTTCTGAGTTTGTATTTTGCTATCACATCTTTTAATGGTTGCTTCAGTTTCTTTGGCCGTATAACCCATATGAATTTTTCTCAAGTTTCTTCTTGCTCTGCTTTTTAATGCCCTTGTTTTTTATACATATAAAGTTTACGATGCTGCATTTTCTGAAGGTGTTTTTGAGCCGTTGATGATTGCTTTGGCTTGTTTCCTGTCTTTCATGCAATTTCTCATATCGTCGCTTATCCAAATTTTAAGTCCTGCCTGGAAAACAGCTATAGTTATTCTAGCATCGGTGATAACTGTCATGAAAAAAAAAGATCCTGCCAAATTCAGCCTTCACAGGTGTGGCTCAAAATGCTTTTTTAAAAGCACCAGACGTACAATTTTCAAGGCAGAACTTAGCTAAGGGCATCCGCTGGAACGTGGGACCGGCGTTGGGGGCAGAGAGCTCCACAGGCTTGGACCGTGGTGCGTGGAAGTGTCGTCCCCATGTAACGTGGGCCTCCCCGGGAGGGCTCCTTGGCTGGGGCCGCCTGTTCAACTTCCAAACTAGCGGCATACGAGCCTTTTCTTTTATGTTACATCCCTTCTGCTGGCAACAACTACTGCAGCAAAACACAGAGTGTGGGTGGGAGAAGATCTCCCATGGGGGGATGTCTTGGGCGTTGCTTTGTAGGGTTTAGTACGGAGTCATTGCATGGCCTTATGCACAGAAAGGAGCAGGAGAAATAATTGGTGGCCAGTGCAACTCTTAAATGAATGCTTGTAGTGGGCTTTCTTCTTTTTTTCCCTAATATAGGGAAGTCTGAAAGTTTCAAGCCAGACAAAGATGCCATCAAGGTATCGTATGTAATAAAATAAAATCAAGAAACAGTCTGTCACGTTTTCATGTGCGCTTTATGTATGTATATGCATACATGTGCATATGTGTATATATATAAAAACGATCCATATATATATGTAAGACCTAAACAAAATCCAAACTAAAAAAAAACCCACCAGATTTCTGGGGGTGAAAAATATCTATAGCTACTCTTAGAGAATCAAAAGTAAATTTTACTCATTCTGGGGCAAAAGAAGAGAGCCACATCGAGACGGTGCTCAAATATTGATGCATATACACAAGCTCTGCAGATTGCTGCCACTCGCTTGCAAGATGGCTTTTGTCCTTTCTGACAGAGGAGCAGAATTATGCAATGTCTCTGCTGGCTCGTTTGTTCTGCTGCCGATGGTCAGAATGAAGCACGAAGAATAAAAGCAGATGTGTCATTCAAATAAGAGCACTCTGCGTCATGCTGGGAGCGCAGGCTGTTTTGATATCTATTCTACCCTGGCCCGTGTCTCATCCCTCGTTTTGACTCTGTTCCTCTTCAGGGCACCAGTCACCCCCTCCATCTCTAGTTACACGCTGGGGCAAAGAATTTGGGGTTGGCCCTCGCTGTCAGCAGCTCTGAAGCGTGAAATGTTGTGTATTACGGCCCAGATTTGCATGGATTGAATTTCCCTGAAGTTATTGTACGTTGGGCTTCCTGTGCGTTGGAGGGGCTTAAAGCAAATTGGTAGAAATTGTTATCTTTTGTTATCTGTTATCTCTTCCTAAGACCCAAGAAGGGATGGGATAAGCAAGAGAGAAATCCACAGAAGTGAAGAGACCGTCGCGTTCAGCCTATTTCTCGGCCCATGTACTTTCTGAAAGCTCTTGTGCTCATAAAAGTGCGTTGGTCTTGCTTTGCTCAAGGATATTTCAATAAAAGTTCATGACTGGTGTCGCTCTGCCAGAAGCTGTCCTGGTCAAACGAGTTCGCTCCGCTTTTCTGAAGTCTTCTTGCAAAGAAGTTGGGTTAAAGATTATCTTCAGAAAAATCTCTGATCTAGGAAGTGATGAGCCATTTTCCTCTCCAGCGTGCTGTTCCACACCAAGAGCAATATTGTCGTGTTCCAAAGTTAGATTGTCTTAATGTTAAGTTTTGTTCATTGGAGGTAGGTCTTTTTTAGCGAAGTTGGAAATCTTTTTCCACTTGAATTTTCAGTTGTATTTCCAAGGTTTAAATATCGCTACATGCTGAACAAACTTTCTCTCTCTGTTTTTTTACTTTGTGAAAACAGTAAGAATGAACACCCTGAAGAAAGTTTCTCAGCTCTCTTACCAATGTCCTTCAAATCCTCTCTGGGGTTTCAATGCCCTGTTGAAATGCAGGCAAAGAGCAAGGCAAGAGCATCCTGGCACCAATCTGGACGCTATTGTGTATATAGGAAAGATGAATTCTCTGTAGTGCTTGGTATTGATGTGCAAGTCCTCTGTGTTTTACCCTGAGAACTCAACTTATTCTGTGTCACTGTGTCATCTGCCAGTCGACATGACCTTTGCCAGGTCTGTAATTCTTTTCCTTATTCCTCATTCACATTGACTACTGCAACAGAGGTAACGCAACTTTTATCTTATCACTTAGTAGTGAGCTGGAATACATTCTTTCTGTGACTTGTCACTGCAGTAGAAGAATTTTCCTTATAATCTATTTCAATATGTGATAAAAAAATAGAAACTTCTCTGTATCCTCCCAACCCAGGAAAAGTGCAAAGTGTTCTGTACAGAATAGTTTACGATACTGTATCCCGACACAGACTTGTGTGTCACATGAGTTTCATACAAATGTGAGCTGTCTCTTGTTAAATGCTGGAGTCAGGTTACTCTGATAAAGAAGCATCAGCAATCAAACAGTAGCAACTACTTGTACTCTTTAGAATGGCAGCTGTGCTCATAAAAGCGCCTCAGCCTTTCTTTGCAAAAGGATATTCAAATAAAAGTTTATAAATCTGTGTCACTATGCCAAAAGCTATCCTGGTCAAACTAGTTTGCTCAGCTTTTTTCAACTCTTCTCACGAGAGATCTTACTTTACCAGACACGCAGAATATCCTGCTTCCCACGGGGTGGCTCACAGAAGTCATCAAGTTGGTGGACTGGCTGCCCTGGCAGCAATCAGGGAGTTGTGTTTGTTCAGGATTTCCACTTCCACCTACACTTCTGCAAGTCAAGAGTTCGAATGTATGAATGTCCCAGGCTTGCTCACTGCCTTGACGTAATGAAGTTTGAATAGAAATAGCTCATTTACAGGCGGAGGAAACTGACGGAGTAAACTCGGCCAGTCGTGTGATGGAAAATTGAGTTGAATAGCTGATAGTTAATAGGTAGGGTCAACGGAATTTGGGTTGGAGCTGCTGCAGAGTTTGCTCCCGTCTCCCTATCTGTTCAGCGTTGGCCAAGTGGATGCTGGTTGGTCTCTTTTCAAGTGAAATGTGACTGTCAGTCTCTAGTAGCACTGGTGAGGTTGGAAATTATAACCTAAAATTGTTTGGTGCCCATCCTGCTACTGACTGGAAGCTGTTATTGAGTATTTCAGGATTGCTTGGCTCAACAGAATTGGTGGCATTTGATAACTTCACTGTATGGTTGTGTGATAACGCATTAAGCCATTCTTTTCTTAAGATGATGTTCCAGAGTAAGTGCTTAGAAAGATTTTTGGATCCTGCTAGCAAAAGAGAAAAATATATTTCTAATCTAGAGTTTCTGGTTTGCGCTTTCATACCTTCTCATGCACTTCCATGCCCCTTCCTGTGGCTTCTTTTAAGCTTGACTAGATGCCCACCTGCCTTTTGTGTCTTCCTTTGGCACCTGGAGCCTTTCTGCAGTTATTGGCATAGGCAGAGTTTAGGGAGATACTGCTATTCCTCTCTGTGGCCAAGCCTGGTAGAGAAAGGATGATGGTGACAAGAATCTGGACCACACGCTGTGGTCAGGTCGCCCCTTCTTTCAGTTTAGCGACCATGAAATCTCTGACAGATCTGGAGCCCACCAACGTCACTGGCTGCTGGAAGGAACAAATGTTCTTCTCCCTGCTCTTCAGAGGCTCTGTTTGCTCCGACTGCTTTTAAGGAGCCTTCACGCTTCTTTCCTAGCCCGCAGCTTTCTGGAGATGGATCGTCTCCACCGCAGAGCTCTTAACATCTAGGCCACAGCAGAGTGAAAGCTCACCAGGAAATCTTCTCAGTTACATGGCTTTTAATAGCAATGCTTGGGGTGGAACTGTCAAAAATCAGATCGGTTTCACTCTGCTGAAGCCTGGAAAACCAGCAGAGAGGCTGGAGCTGTTTCAGCTGCTTGAGACAGCTCTCTATTAGTTTATCCTGTGTTCATGTTTGCGGGTCTCTGGATCTAACTCTTCTGGTTGTTGCTATAACTTTTCTGAAAAGAGAGCATAGATTTCTTGAAGAATAAACAGTGTAGCAACTTAAGCAAAATGTTCTGCTGTTATTGAACAAATTGGGCTTTACGGTTTGTGTTGATTAAATGCTACGGGCTGAATAAGCTCCAGTTATTCTTTTGTTGCACAGCTGAAGCCTGCAATGGAAGTTAATGTTGGGAAAGCTTCTTATGCTGTTCTTCCCTAGTAAGTTATCTTGACCCTCAAATGACTTATTAAGTAAGGCAAAAAAAGAAAATTACTCATGCAATTAGGTAACAGGAATTAGATTAAGTTCAGCATATTACCATATGTTCCTGAATTCACCTGCATTTCTCCTTTGAGTTACAAGTTTGTGTCAAGTAAGTGAGAGGGCACAATGCTGAGAATGAATGGTGGGTGTGAAGATAAACATATTAGAGTATGGTCATTGTTAGCAGCAGGGTTTCCAAGATGAATCAGGTTAGGATTCATTCAGCTAACATATTTTCCATGCAATAGTAAAATTGGACACACACAGTTCAGGAACAAATGCACATGCAGGAAGGAAGAACGTTAAGTAGATAGGCAAAGTATTCAATTGAAATGTTTTTGTAACATTTTAATTTTACTTGCTGTTAATATAATAAAACTGTATTTACATAGACTGCAACACCACCTGATTTTTTTTTTTTTTAGGTTTGATTGTGTTGCAATAAAGCTTCCAAGCTCCTGTTGACTGGCAGTTTGTCAAGGACGTGAGAGGGCTGGGAGGCCAGAGTACCTGGGCTCTGGTCATCGTAATGTCATGTGGCTACTGAGACAGCTATGATTTGATCTGTCTGATGTTGAATCTTTGTTGTGGATCAGGTTTGGAGGGTTCTAAGGAAAAGTGACACTCCTGTCTCAACATACTGCTATCTCCTCCATCCCTTCTCATGGAGGTGGCTAAATATAAGTAAATAATTATATGCCTGACTGTGTTGGGTGTGTAAGGAAGCCAACCATACTCACCTCTTCATATTGCCTTTGCTCTGTGTTATTGCAGATGCTTGTCTCTCTGCTGTACGCATGTTATTATGCTTTTCCTCTCCCTCTCTGAGAGTCTCCTCCTGCCTGTGCGTCTTCAAAAATCTTCTTGCTAATCATCCCAGTCTCCTGGTCCTTGTCTTCCATGAGCCCCTGGACACACAGGTGTGTGAGTTCAGGTGTTTAGTCATGAACAGCTGTGGCAGAGTGAGTCTGCTTAAACGAGCATTTAAAATAAATGTCTCTAAGGAAGTTAGTCCTGTTCATTAGACACCAGCTCTGTGATGAGACAGCTCGGGGGTGCTGCATGGTTTGGAGCAGCTCTGCTTCTTACCTGCAGAGCCCTCTTGCATGGTGGAAAGCTCTATGTGTGGAGATACAAATACTCACAAAGTACTGCTTCTTGCACAATATTTTCCTAAGTGAGCCTTCTTAGAGCCTGTTTAAAAGAAATTCTGGTTTTGGATAGTACCTGGTACCAAGTGGAATGGCACTTTCCTTCCTCCCTACCTTTTGGCCAGGGAGGAGAGGCTCTTCAGTCTGTCTGGTGAGACTTAGAGAGAGCTCACTTAGACCTCTGTACTGGGAAAACCTGCCAAGATCAGGAGAAGCCCGAGTTCCTACCTCTCTAGGTACTGAAATAACTTTGTAGGAACTGAGATCATCCAGCTAGGGACAAGTATTTCTAAGAAACCAGATCTCTTTGCTTTGATCCTCGGAAAATTACCTTTTTATTTACTTGGTGAAGGGAGGACCAAGTATGATGTGAACCTCTGGTTCCTACCATCAGCTTTGTGTTCTGGAGGAAGAACCTGTTTTGTGCCAATAAACACCAGTGACACAATATGGAGAGCGCTTGTACTGTCTTCTAAACAGGAACATGTTTTCTTTTCTTTGTTCCTTAAATGAAGGTTGTAGCAGAATAGTGTAATCCAGGGCAAATCTGTACATGCATCTGTATCATTTTTTGGTTGAAGTGAGTTTTCATTTCCACTACTCTTGTGTTGATACAGACAGAACTTCCAAAAACACGTAATTTTTGAGTGTGACACACAATCCTTGAGATATTTATAATAAACTGGTTTGGATTACACCACTTTCCTTATGGATTTGGTACTAAAACATAATATGCTGAAAACAGCTTATTGAAGCAGACATCAGAGAACTGAAGTGTTGTTACTTCATTAAATAAGTAGTAGCTTTGCTATTGAAAGGTTTACAGATGTGCTGGTATCTGCGCACTAAGGTGAAGAGCAGTATTTTCTTTTTTAAAAGCTTCATATCAATAATGCCTTCTGATGGGATTCTTAGATATGCCTGTGTAGAGTAAGCCAACTAACTTCTCAAGTAGATTTTTTTTTTCCTAGCTGAAGTAGCAAACATTGAATTGTTCTTTTAAAAAACTTGTTTCTTTCCATCCAGAGAGGGATATTATTTTTTTTCCAGTGAGTTGTTTTTGAGATCTGAAACTGTGATATATTTTCATTTGCAAGTGGATATTGCATCTTTAATTGTATTCTTTTTGGACAGAATTGCAAATTTCCACAGTGACCAATGCAAACCTGGTGAAAATAATTTTGGATCTGTTGCAAGTAATTAGAGTTCTGATCTGATGACTTTTGGTCCACTTTGGCCACCTTTTAATGTCATGGTAATTTAATTGTAGAAAGAAATTTGGGGGTCTTTTAAAAAAAAACCAAAAATTTGACCTAGGAATGCCTGTCAGGCAAATCTAAGTGTGTGTTGAAGCTGCCTAAACTGATCTCATACAGAGGGAGGCAAATTCCAAGTGTCCTGGATCTACTTTGTTGGTAATAACAGAACTAATTTGAGTTGCTTTTTGTATCTAGTGCCTAATTTTTTTTAAGTAAGACTGTTACAGTTTTGGTTTGTCAGATAATCGCTGAAAGGAAAACACTGAGATTATAATGCAGTTTCACTGGATCCTAGCTGCTGAAGTGTGTTTTCACTGTAAGATAAGCTTATGAAGTGTTGCCCAAGCTAACATAGTAAATCTTTCTCAGAAAACATGTCTTTGCCCAGGGTGGAAATATTGAATGGTCATTGGATAACCACCGCAGTAAAGGGGTCAGGATAATTCTTTTTTTGTTTGGCATAATGCAAAGAGTTTCTTCCCACCTCCCCTGCTCAAAATCCTGCTCCTCTCACAAGTTAACTCTCCTTTAGGATTGTCTCCGTGGCTCTGCCCTGCTGCGGGAGACGTTTGTGTCTCCCAGCTCAGATCTTCTGGACCACCAGCCTCTGGTGGGGCCCTGATTCCTCCCACCTCTGCCACCCAACTAATTCCAGTTTCATTGAAGGGAAGGGGGATATCCAACAAAAGGCAGGGACTGTCAGAAGTTTATTTAGGGAATGCGGGTACCAGACTCGCATGGCAGATTATTGCTGTTGAGACTGAGGTCTCTGTGCAGTAATTTCACAAGGAAGCCAGGTGGACATTGGATCTGGGCGGTTGTCCTTTCTGAGCAGAGGGATTTGTCTCAGGGAGCCCTCATTGCTGCTGCTCTGCTAAGGTGGATGCAGCCCTGGCACCAACAGAATTTTGACTTCAAAAGGAGCAGCTACCAGCTATACAGAAGTCCACATCTCTTGGCCCCAAAAGTGTGGAGTTCCTCATGCATCTTCTTCCCTATCCCTTGTTTCTGGAGTGTTGCCCATCAGTAAATGTACACTATGACCTTTTAGATACTGAAGTTGATTAAGAAAGATGGGTAGAAATAAGTAGATGGCTAGGATTTGCTTCCTTCTTTCTTTCTGTTGATGGTATAGTTGTAGATGCCAGCCTTTGCTGGAGTTTCTAATAATCCTAGGAGGGGTATTGAAGCTGGAGAGACCCCTGAGGAAGAAGGTGCTCTTTAGCCAGCCAAAGGCCCCTGGTTGATTTTGGCTGTGAAGGAAAAAAGGCAGATTCTACCATGTGCTACAGTGAGAATTTAGATGCTTTCTGGTACCTGTACTGAGTCCACATGGGGCTCAGCTCCAGCAGATGGGGGACAATGCCCCAGCCATGCATGTCCTTCATCTCGGGCAAGGGAAGCTGTGGTGGCCCATTTGCTGTGCTCCCCCGACAGCGCCTTGGCGCTGCTGTGCAATCGCATGTGTGTGTGTGTGATACCTCCCAAGGACACCACTGCTGACTCCTTTTTTGACAGGGGAAGCTACTTCTGCGAAAAAATGCGAGCAACTTTGCAGAGTTGGAAGGAGAAGTGGCAAGCAGGCAGTGCTGACAAGGGCACAGGCCTCGCGTGGCTCCTGGCGCTTTTCTCATTCTTGCCTGTTGTCCCTTGAGTTGGTGCCGTCATTTCTGCGGCGCTGGGAAAGCGGCGAGTGCAGCTCTTGCTTTTTTGCAAGCGCATTTAGATCTGGTTTCCCTTCCAACCATTACGTGCTGTTTGGTGGGAGAGGGTGCGCTCCAGTAGAGCCCTGGGCTGGTGGCAGGTGTGTCTCAAGGCATGGCCTTTGGAAGGCCACCAACCTCCCCTCGCCCTCCGCGCCTGCCAATGTTCCTTTGTTCCAGATCGTCCTGTTCTTTGTCCCAGCTGTCTTTATGGTTGGCACACCATAAACCCATGACTATTAACAGATGGCTTGAACATTTTTAAGAAAACAAAGCGGCTCCTTGCTTTTATTCCTTGCTAACTGATTGCTTGATATGACCTTTACCTGGCAGAGATCTTAGAGGAGACAAGCAAATGAGGTGTGTAACTTGGGTATCCCTACTTTTTAAACTGTTTATAGTTATCCAAGCAATGTTTTTCCTCAGCTTGTTTGTCACCATGAAACTCTGGGTGGTTTTATCCCCTAATAACCCTGTTTGTGGCACATCTGAATTTCAGTAGAAGTCAAAGAGAAGGAGGTTTGCTGCTGCTGTTACTGCTGCTTTTTTGAGGAAAGTAGATTTTTATTTAAACCCCTGAATATCTGTCTGTTCTCCTCTCAGCCTTGCTAGCAAGTCAGTAAAGATAAAATTAAAGTCACTTAGATTCTTCTGAAAAAGACGATCTCTGGGGAGAGGCGAAGTCTGAAGAGCTTTGTATCAGAAGGCGAAGCTGGGGATAATTAGCAGCATATGAGAGCCAGAGTTTGTCATTAGAGCCGTCGCCGTCACTGTCAGACGACTGCTGGGGTAGCGTTGCCCGAAGGCAACCCAGGCCGTCCGCGGTGGCGGGACCATCTGTGAAGGTGCGCCGGTGGCGGTGGCACACAGCCGGTCCCCTCGGGGCAAGCTGCTGCCACCCCGGTGCCCCGGCAGCCGCAGCCTGGCCCCCGCCATCCGTCATGTCACCAGCAGCCTCTGCCGAGGGTCCCCGCGGGACAGATGGGTGTCATCTGGGGGCCGCGTGTCACCGCGGCTCTCCCGGGGGCTTTCTGGCGTGCGTGAGTGCCGCTGGCCTGCTGGAGCACAGTCTTCAGCAAAACGTTGCTTCATCTCGTGCCTTCCAAGGGGAACAGTGACAGATACGTCCCTTGAAACTCGCAGTTGGTGCCGCGGTCGCTCTTTAAGAAAGCAAGGTTTCTTTTGAAGGCTCGGGGCTTGGTTTTAGCACATGTGCTTGAGATGGATGTGATCGCTATATAAGGGGAAAAAGGCATCCATCCTCCGTGAGCCCTCCAGAGAAGGGCACGTGGATATTTCCATCTGAAAAACGCTGCTGGAGCAGGAACCACGGGCTCTGCGCAGTGATGCAGCTCAAGAAGGGACCGGTCCCACCCTTCTCATGGCGAAAATCGCTTCGGATGTTTGTAAGCGCTAAACGCATTTGGTGTGCCAGCCACCTGCAGCAGATGTTTTCAAACTCAGATACGTGAATATTTTGAAATTGCAGACTAGAAATTAGTTGACAGTTGATTTAAATATTCTCAGTGTCTGGTGAAGAAATTTTAAGGAGAGGGAGCTGTTTGTCATATGTAGCAATTACTTTTAGAAGACTTTTTAATCATCCTGGTCCACAGACAAAGAGGGCCAGCTTAGTCGATGTGGTTTCAGTTTCGAAGATGAAAATGCATTTTTATAACCTTGCATAGCATTTTTTAAGGTAATTAAGTAGTAAATGAATTATGTACTTAACAGACTATTTATATAATGTTGATGACTCCAACTAAGAAATGACAGGAAATTCATGTAGTTCTTAGTATTTAATAAACAGAATGTATTTTCCACCATTTTGTTTATTATGGCTGATATAGTTGTACTTGTAAAGTTTGGATTTATTTTGATTTTTGTCATTTTTCAGCAGCTCTGCATGGTAGGCAAACATATATCTGCTCGCTGTGGTATTCTGGAGAATAATAACTGCTTCATGCTTGGCTATTCTAACACTTGAGAGATCTCTCTCCTTTCAGATAGGTCGACTAGATTCACCTTATATTGTAGTTTACAGCAAAGGCCCAATACGAATTTGTGATGGGGATGTGCTACAGTGACTGCTTTGTGTGTTTGATGCAGCGAAGGCTGTTGGGATCAGCGGTGCACACAGAGCAGAGCAAGATGATGGACCCAAGGCGAATGATCCCTGGCTCCTCCCAGACAAGGTTCTTCAAAGGACGGCCAAGGTAACTCGTGGAGAGGGACAAGAGACACGGGTGTGCTCCCAAAGGCTGAAGGACCAGCCCTGGCCTCCCTGCAGTCTCTGTCTGTTGATCTTTGCACCTTCTTCCCTGTTTCAAAGAGACTAGTTGTCTGATCTGATAAAAATCAAGTGTCTTGTTATTTTTACCAATTATCCAGTTTAAATTCTGTTGCAAAAAATTACTTAGCAAGATTCAGAAAAAAAAAGATTGTATACTAATATGAGTGTCAGAATATCCAAAATTGTCAGAATTAATTCGTACAGACTTTGGAAAGGCTGTTGGTCCAAGATTTGGGTCAATCTCTGCATGCTAAGAGACCAGAAGAGGACTACAGGGTCAGGTCTCTTCCTCGTCTTTTGCTTTCCCTTGCAGGCTCCGATTCTGGTCCCTGTTGTGGGCTGGGCTGCCCTCTGGTCTCATCCAGCGTGGCAGTTCCAGCGCTGAGAATTGCACAAAGGTGCAGCTCCTGAAACTTTCTGGAAGGGCTCTTCTGTATAAGCTTAGGAAACCAGCTATAATAATTCTGTTATCCAGTGATTTATTGTGGTCTACAAAAATACAGCCTGAATGAACACCTCTCTGGAACAATTATTTAGTGATACTGTAATTTATTATTCTTTTCAAAACAAAGACTGTATGAACACCTCTCTGGAACAATTATTTAGTGATATTGTAATTTATTATTCTTTTCAAAGCCATCTTGTATAAAGGTAAAATAACCCCTAACTTCGGAAAGCACAGAGAGGAGGAGAGACCTGCCAAATTCCCCACAGCACATCCTTTCCTGTGGTTAGCATTGGATCTGCCAGCGGCACCGTTTTGGGACTGGCCTGTTCCGTGCTGAATGTCGAAATCACAGGCCGAGGATACAAATGAAAGATTTTACAGGAGTTGCTTGTATGTTGTGGCTAATTCCCTGCATTTGGAAGCATCTGCTTCTTGTCTGGTTTTGTTCTGTAATCAGGAAAATTGCTGTAGAGAGCTAGCACTTGGAGGGCACTTAGCTCTTCTATAGCCATGAGCAAGATGGCAAGGAAAATACATTATAAATAGACACTTGGTTAAAAAATGCACACACACGTATACACACACTGGGAAAACATGATATAGGCCTTGTGATTTTTCCAGGTATTCTGTTAAGCCTCTGTGTATTCCTATTCTGTTAAAGAAAATAATTTCCTCTGAAGGTATTAACTGTAGGAACTTTTTCCTCTTCCAGGTGGTCTATATTTTGGAAAAGAAACATTCCCGAGCAGCTACAGGCTTCATCAAGCTTCTGGCAGACAAGAACAGCGAACTCTTCAGGCGGTGTGCCATGTTCTCACCTGTGGACCACAGAGTGCCCAGGGCCTACGTGTCCTTGGCTGATTGCCCTCCAGACTTTGTGACCAGGCCTGAGGACTATTCAAGTATGCTCTTCATCTGTCGCATAGTGGACTGGAAAGAAGACAGCAACTTTGCAACAGGGTATGTGGCTGCCATGGGAAGTAGAGATGACTGAGATTTCTAGTCGGAGTTCTTGGTTTCACTTAGTTTGATACATACAATAGAATCATAGAATCATTTCGGTTGGAAGAGACCCTCAATATCATCAAATCCAACCATGACCTAACTCTAGCACTAAACCATGTCCCTAAGGACCTTGTCTAAACGCCTTTTAAACCCCTCCAGGGATGGTGACTCCACCACTGCCCTGGGCAGCCTGTTCCAATGCCCGACAGCCCTTTCTGTGAAGAATTTCTTCCTAATATCCAATCTGAACCTTCCCTGGCGCAACTTGAGGCCATTTCGTCTTGTCCTATCACTTGCTAAATAGAGACAGGAATCTTTTAACAAGATACTTGTCTTGTAGCCCTCTGGTATTTGGTGGATAAACTGTGATGAGGTTAGTTAATCTCATGGCTGTTTAATGTTGGTTTCTTTTGGTGCTTGCTTCAGTGTGCCTGGACATCACAGCATTAATGAGCATATGGTCTTTGCTCAAAAGAGCTTGCAGTCTAGAGGGAACACACACAGGTACTTATCCTGACTAGCACAAACACCATGAGGTGCTGGCAGCCGTTCAGTCTCTCCTGCCTTTGTGTAAGAAGAGTACAAAGCGTGCAGGCAATTAACTTCTGCTAGGGAGAGATCTGTAGCTGTGAGGTTCATCTTGGGTTGTTAAGCCTTTACTGACAAGAAGTAGAAAAAATTCACAGATTTTTGTGGTTTTAAATTTGCATCGCTTCAAGGAAGCATACTAGAAATAGGGAGAAGATTCATTCACTCCTGAAGCAGATGAGAAGGGTGTTGCACTCTGTGCTTTTCAGGAGGCACTGTAAAGTCTGCTGTCCAGAGCTCAAATGGCAGGCACCACCGTGAAGGAGGAGATTTTAAGCCAGGGCTACTCAAATGGCCTATCTGGGCTGGATCCAGATTGGAAGTTCATTCTGCCTCTCCTTGAGGAAGATCCTGTAGTTTTCAGCATTTTTACTCCTTCTTGGGCGTTGCTGCAGTGTGCCAAGCACCTACCTGGAGTGGCCATGCTGTTTCCTATTGAGTGGGACTCGATAAGAAATGGTGGACATTGATACATCAGTTATCTTGGCAAAAACTGAGTAGTCCTGGTTTAGTTGGTGATCCAGAGTAGGTAACTCTGACCTATGGCAATGGTGTGGTCACATTTCACAGGTGTTGGAGATCTGGATGTAGTCTGGAGCACGAGCAGTAGTGGGCATAAAGCCCAACTCTTCACCTTGTAAAGCTGTTTGATGAGGTAGCACAACTGATGTACGGTGTCAGCACCATGGCTTTTGGAATCCTCAACTCAAACCCCATGTAGAGCTTAAAACTGACATGGAAGTTTTCTTTTTTTTCAAGAGTAAGTATGTTGGCACAGATCTACCAACCCCGAAACTAAAAGTAAACTCAACTGAAGTCCCTGGTTCTCTGAGTTTGAGTTCATTATCAGTTGTGGCTGTTTTGTGTGCCCAGTAATAGCAAGTTTCACGTGTACTCCTTGAGAGCCACATGAGCCGTTAAGTTACTCACTATCTCCCAGCTAAACTGTGGTGCATGAACTGGAGTGGCCCCACTTAACTATGGGCTGGTTGTGCTGTGAACTTCGCTATGATTAAGTTTCTTATTGGCAGAGATTTTCTTTGCCACCTTTGACTCCAGCAGAGAAAAGACTGGAGGGTGATGGTACTGCTTGGCTTCTTGTCATGAACAACCACCCTTTTCAGCAGAAACAGGGGAAATTAGGAGGATGGGCTAATGTCTTTTTTTATTGGCTAATGTGTGTGCCTTTAATCTGTGCTTCTGACAATATTGCATATTCTCATCTGGCTGTTTTGGTAGTTTCCCTGATGTAAAGGGTGTTGTCAGGAAAGAAAATGTCCATGACTGTCTTCATACGTAGCTGTTTCCTCTGGGACTTGTTGCACTTCAGTAAGTGCCTTGTGGGGATGGGAGCATAAAACCTTGATGACCCATTTTTGTTTTTAACTATAAATACATGCTTGTTTAAACACCGAAAGACAAGGAAACCTCTTGAAGGTCCCAAAAGTTCCTGTTTCCTTTTGGGCTGATTTGTAAGCTTGTTTATAAGCACGTTGCTAGTTGTGGCCCACCTGAAGGAGAGCAGAGCAGAGGATCTGCAGCTCATTGGCACGCTTAGGTTTTTGAACTTTTCTTGTGCACTGCTTATTGCTGCCCACAGACTTCATGTTAAGCCTTTGGCAGCACCACCACTGTAGTTTTGAAGGTATCTGGACTAAGAAACCCGTAGTTTATTGCTCTGCACCATCTAAGTCTGCTGGAAGTACAACAAGGGAAACCCCCTCCATAGTTGACAGTCATTTCCCCTGGATGCCTTGGGTGTTTCCAGGTACTCTCCATCCTGCAGCTGAATTCCCCCAGGATGGTCATGCACCTTCCTCAGCTTTCCTTTTCCCTTGGGAAGTTCAGGGTCGGGTTTCCAATCACAGTTTGCAGCATATTCTGGTCTTCACAGTGACCACACGTGGCCGGAGCAGTGGGATGCCCTGGCCAAGAGTTTGGTGGTGGCACTGGCCACCCAGCGTGGTCACCTGCACTGGGCAACCTGGAGGTCCCCTTGGGGAGGGGGGTGTGTTTCTGTGTCATGATTGCCACCTGGTGGTCACCAGTGAGATGCTGTCCCCTCTGAAGGCCACCCTGTCACCCCAACTGTGTTGGGAAGGAGCAGGGAGGAATGAATGGCTCCGCGTCCCACTGGAGATGTCCTGAGTGTGCTGTTGAGCGGCCTCCTGCATGAGAAGTGACTTTACTGTTGCCGTGTGATGCTGTTGAGTTGTACCCGCTTCAGGTAGCAGGTAAAGCAAGATATCTCCACAATGTTCTCCTTTTCCAGATAAAAATTACAAGTACTGCCATGTATGGTTTTTTTCTGGGGACCTTTTCTCAATGTTGGGATCTGAGGTGGTTCGGAAAATTAGTCCAGATGTCTCCACACTTTTGGAGATGGTTAAGGTGGAGTCTTTTTTCCCCAGCTTATGATGATGGATGAGACTATTAAAAACAAATGTAGTAGTAGAATGTCAGATCACTGATTCCCTCTGTGTCATGCAGGGCTTGTGACTTTTCTACCTCAGAGTCTTAGATATTGGTCTGTCAAGGTGACAAGATTTATCATGGCATTTGCAATAAAATAAAATTTTGTGAAACGTTCTTTTGCTTGATGCTCTTCCCAAATCCATCCAAGTGGCTTGGATTCCTTTCATCTCTGGCATTTTATTCTGTTATTTTTAATTCACAAAAGTATTTGCTGTGAAGGCAAATGACTGGTTACCTTGGGTAGCTCCTTGTAGGGCTTGAGGGAAGGTCTGATCCCCCAGCAGTGTATCTCTGTTGGAAAAACATCTTCTTGCAGGTGGGACCGTCTCTCAGGAAATCTGCGTTTCCACGGCACAGCTAATCACTGCACCGCTCTGAAGTGTGGGCTGGTCCCACCTTCATGGGGAGCACGGTGATGCTGCTGCACCCCGATGGAAGGAGGCCCCGCCGGTCCATGGTTGGAGTAAGCCTGTGCCACGCTCTTGGGTGCTCTGTCTCTGTGATGCTCGGCCCTGCAGACATCTCACCGTCTCCGCTGGAACTTTGGGGCTTTATCAAGCCTGTGCAGCTCTGCCTGTGAGCTCTGGATGGTGGGAGCAGCCAGGTGACCTTCCTTGCTGTCCCCTCTCCTGCTGCTGTACAAGCTTCCTCTAGGAGCAGTGGCTTATTGATGGGTAGGAGGTTCTGCTGCTGAAGGAAACCCTCCGTGTAGGATGACTGTGGACAAGTCTGTTCCAGGAGAGACTGAGTAAAGTTCTTAAGTCCCCGTGGAAGTTATTAATTCCCATTTGGGAGCCTGCCTGGCTTTCCAAAGGAAACAAGCCTTATGTAATTATGCTTTGTCTTTTTGGAGAGTTCTTATCATATAACCTTTGAACATGTTGGCCGGTTCCAGCTGAGTCTGGGGAGCAGAAAGGGCTGGAATGTTTGTAGAGATGGGTGGCCAAATAGATGTGGTCAGTGTCCCCATGAAGGGGGAGGTGGCAGCACGAGGGTGACTCTGCCCCAGGAGCACAGGGGTGGGAGGTCAAGCTCCAGTGAGTCTGCAGCTTGGAGCAGTTCAGTGACCTTGCAGTCATGGCTGTTTTGGAGAAATACCCATAGAAATACCCATGGCACGTTCCCGTCAGTGGGTGCTGCCACTGTCTCTGACATCAGCCCAAGGGTATTCAAGGAACCTTCCAGCATGCTCTAATGCTCCCCATCAACGTCACTGAAAAGAAATGTTTATGTCTGTGACCATTATAATTTTTTTTTTTTACCTTTTAACATTAAAAAAAAAAGAGACACACGTAAGCCTGGGGTGTCACAGACAGAATGTCTGGCTGCCGCTGGACCCCGTGCGTGTTGTTGTTTATAAGCCTCTTGAACTATTCTTGCTGCCCTCGGTGCCCCGTGAGTGATTTTGCAGCCTGGCTGTTACTCCGGGGCCATCGGTGATCCTATATGCGTTACCTTTGATCACATGCTGTCCTGTCAGATTTTGCTCTGATGCAAGTCATCGTGTCTGCGTGACTGTAACATGGCCCCAATTAAAGTCAGTTGTACACTTTTTATTTCAAGGTACTTGGGAAATGTTCCCTGGAATGCTGTAAATCAAATGTTAATTACTATTAAAAAAAATATTAGTCCTATATCAAACCTCTGGGTAAACCCCTTAAGGTTCGTAATCTAATTTCAGTAAACGGATCAAGAGAACATGGGTTTCAAGACGGAGCTGGAAGCACTCTTGGCATTCAGAGGCCCTTTCCATGACTTGTCTTGCAGATGTCCAGCCACCCTCCTGGTGCACTTCTCAGCTCTCTGCTGTTCTAAGAGAAGGGGCACTCGAGACTCAAGCTCTTGCCATTTCTTTTGGTAGGGCAACATGTCCTCTCTTTTCCTTTTTTTTAACCAGTCCATCCTCAGTGGTGCTCATGCGCTCGCAGGCCCACGGGCTCGTCCTTGCTCAGTCCCCAGCTCCACACCAGACGTTGGAAATGAAGTGGTGACTACTCTGGTTTATTGTTACTGCTGAGAGAGGGGGAGACAAAAACTGATGCCTCGTTTATTTACATTAAAATAAGGACCAGACTGGGACCAAGCTGCAGGAAAAGAGAACACAGCCTTGATGCCAAACATGCACGTATTTCTGCCATACAGTTTGTACATAAAATTGAAACAATGGAGGGAAATATCTTTTATCCTTGTTTTCATTTTTATTTTAAAGCTAGGCAACGTGAACCCTACAATTTACTACACCATGAAGCGCGCAGTCCTTTCCAGCATATTACACAGTGTGACAGGTTTATTGCACAGCCCTTCCCGTTGTCAGGAGGGCGAGCTTTGCTCCCATAAAGAAGATGGGGTTGTTTGTGCTGTGTGGATGGGGTTTGTTCTGTGGGTTTATGGCACATTTGAGCCCTGAGAGCATCTTGCTCATCCAAATGACAAGTGCACTGTTTTGGCCCCAATTTAGGAAAGTAATTAGTGCCTCTTCTCACTCATTGGATTTAAAGCAGAAGGATCAATATAATGATTGTGTATTTTATGCAGTGGAAAAACACTTATTAGAGTGGCTGGTTTTGCACTGTGTTATTACCCCTCTCTTTTGTATCATATTTTGATGGATTTGCCTTCATTTCAGCTGTAATTTTCTTGGGTCAGGAGTGTTATCTCTATTGGCTGTAATGTCCCATTTGGCCTAATGGCACTATATTAAAAACATAAAAAAATAATCTACCTCTGTGTACTGTAGAGCAATCTAAGGGTGAGAAAGGGGACAAGGGGATGCACCATGGGACATAGGTTGTCATGTAGTATTTGTAACCAGGTAGGGAGGGGACAAACGTCCCACTTCTTTGGAGTCCTGGTTCATGTGCTGGGTCCAGAACTGAACACTTGTTTGACACCGAAGCGCTCAAACGCGTGCTGGAGTTTGCCCTGGAGCAGATGGAAACTTTCTCTCAGCATAACAGAGCAGCAGCCTCATCCACACGTGTGCAGAATATTTCGTCAAAGACTATTAGCATGTGGGGGACAGTTTCCTCTGTGACTTGCTTCTGGTTTGTTGGCTCCTCTCCAGTTGGCTTCTGGTTCAGAGGCTTCTGCTTAACTAGGAGAGAAGGGACAAACTACTGGCAATGTTCAGGTCCTGGAGAGAGCCTGGAAAATGGTTGGAAAGATGATCCGTGGCCATGTCCGTGTGTGCGACTCCTATAAGGTTTCTCGCACCCTATGATGTCTTCATAGGGCATCAGTTTGCCCAGGCAGAGGTGTATCAAAAGATCCCAAAAGGGATGGAGCCGTCTCCTGCAGAGCTGTCTGGGGTCTGATGGGAACCTGTTCTCCATTTCAGACAGCGGGGAGCAAGTCATGTTTTTCAGTAGTGAGGAGAAGAACGAGGATCTCAAGGGAACCAGCCGCACGTAAAGCTAGAGCAGCCTAAGTGGAGGGCTGTGCTTTTCTTATCCATGTTAGGTGTATTTTTTTTTCCTAAAATTTGATGCTTTACCACTGCAAAAACCTAATAATATAAAACATCTCCTTAAAATCAGGTGCACTGTCTGACTTGTGTTTTGCATCTCCAGCAGACAGAAGTCATGGTATGGTCTGAATTCCTGCTAAGTCCTCTGCCAAAACTCAGGGAGAAGTGAATGAGCGAATGGGTGTTTGAGGGCTCAGCATCCTCTCTGTGGGGACGGTAACAACATGATGGTGGTAATTATACACTAAAAAAAGCATTTCTTTCTTTCTTTCTTTCTTTCTTTCTGCAGGCAGTTGGCCAAAAGTCTGGGGCAGGCTGGGGAGATTGAGCCGGAGACGGAGGGGATCCTGACAGAGTATGGTGTGGATTTCTCTGACTTTTCCCCTGAAGCCCTGGAATGTCTTCCCCAGAGCCTGCCCTGGGTTATCTCACCAGGAGAGCTGGCCAAAAGAAGAGATTTAAGGTAAAGACAAAAAGCGCGATCTGACACTCCTTCTTGGGTTAATGCAGTGTTCTGTTATTTTGTTTTGCTTTCATCACACTTTGAAAAGGCACTGACTTTATTATGTGTACTATGTTACATGTTACCTGTGCTAGCATGCAAAGAAACTGCTTTTGCAAATACTTACGAACCCAGAAGACCAGTTATTTGGAGAAGTATTTTGTGAGGCAAAGAGGCATTTTCTCAAAGGAACTACTGAAAACTGAAAATTTGGTGTTTGGCACCTAATCTGAAAGCTTTATGTTTTTGTCTGGAATGTATTACGTATTTTAGTGGTAGTTTTATAGCAGAGATTTTCTGAATGCCTGGCAGATCAAATGATCTTGGACATTGTTACTTTGAAACTTAAGCGCAGGTAGAGACTGTCCTGCGTTTTCCTGTCTAGTCTCAACATTTTTCTCGGTTTTGAAGACCCAGTGTCTTGTGGAGTTTATGGCAGCTCTTGGTAAGGTCAGCAGCTGGCAAATGCTGCCCCTCCATCACGTTGCCCACCCCTGTGACTTAGTGATGCTCCCAGTATTTTTCAGGAACTCCACCATCTGTTGGGTAGCAGACACTCTGACATTACCGGTCCACACAAAACGAGTGGATTTGCTACGCGTCAAAGTATCAGATTTCAGAGACGTTCTTTACTAGAAAAGATTTAAAGACAAAAGAAAATTAATCTGTTTAGAACCTCACTTTGCAATAAAGAAAGGTGCAAGAAATTGAAACAGTAAATGCATTTCTAAGATGATACGGAGTTTTCCACTCCCATCCTTGCTTGTGCTGGAGCTTCCTGGCTCTGTTGGCAGATTCATTGCTTTCTTGCGTATTGCTGAGGTGAAACAGCCCCGTGAGCCTGATTCCTCCTGACGCTGCACTAAGCACCTGCATGTATGCAGCAAGCTCCTCTCCCTCTTCGTTTATCTGTGTTATTGGCATGGATGTTAGCAGCTTGAGCGAATAAACTGATAAACGGCAGCCATTTGTATCTGTAAGTGCACTCCAGATGTTACTTTGGACCAAATACTGCACTGCAGCCTCCTTAGTGCTTCAGCTTTGCTGGATTTCCATTGCCATACAATGGAATAATTCAGGGGAGAATCACGCTCCTGATTGACTAGTGGTAACAGTCAGATACCAGATCCAGACTGTAGGCTTTGAGTAGCTTAAAAAAAAATACTGAAAGCTGCAGTTCAGAAGTCACTGGAAAGTACTTTTAAAAATATTCTTAACTACATTTCAGTAGCAGTCTCTGTTTGTTCTGACCAAGTTCTTTGAAGCAAATAAATAGCTTGACTTTTCTCCAGTGAGACAATCAGTTTTGGAAACAAATTCCAAGTGCATTTCTTGCTTCTATTGCTGAATTATTACACTGGGACTTATCAAGGTGATAACAGTTTTGCAGTTAAGCCATTTAAATCCCTCTCTGCCCCTTCCCAACCACAGTGCACACTACAAAGTAGATTTCCTTTTGATCCTCTCAAATATAAACATTTAACAGTCCAGGTTTTTAAGACAATTATTTGAGCTTAGTTTACTAATCCTTTTAATGTCAACTGCAACACCGCTAACTAACTAGTCTGTAGTCTAAATACATATGAGATAACATGAGGCTTCTCATTATAGAAAGTAAAATACAGGTGAGTTGTCTTTTTTGTTTCCTCACAGTGAGAGGTTTGTCTACCCAGGAAAACACAAGTTTTATTAGTAAATGTAGCATGAATTGTAGCTGAGTTGGGGCCTGTGGTTGGAGACCTGGCCAGCATCTCTTCTGGTCTCATCCATCAGACCTTGAGACACTGTTCTTGACAAGTCCCACGGCTTTAATGTGGTATTACATATTATATTGCTTTCATAGTGTCAGCAATAAGTGTGTTGTGGTACAAGCAGCCAGGACAGACTGGCCCAGGTTGGCATCCCGAGGAAGACACCTGAACCTGGGAGCTGTGCCTTGTTTTCCTGGGGAGCTCACACCGTGTTCAGTGGCACCGGCCTCTGTGGGTGCCCGTCCTTGCTGTACTTTGTGCACGTTGATCTGTCAGGCTCACAGGTACTGTACAGTACTCAGAGTACAATGTAAGATAAATTTCAGTGAAATACAGGCTCATCTTTCCTCCCGAAGCATCCATGTTAACACTTCTAAGTAGCTCATCCTAATTCAGTTTACACATTGCTCACCTGAGTAAACATAAATTAGAGTTTGGCTTAAAAATACTTTCATCTATAGTAAATCCTCCCCAGTGCTGTAAATTTTCTAGGGTTGTGTGCTAAGCCTTTGGGATTTAGAACTGAGACCTGAGCAAAATCTTGGGTTTTCTGGTGTTTCCTCTTCCTGAGATAACTTCTCCTTGTTTCCTTTCACCACGGGAGATGACTCGTTCCTCCTCGAAAGGTGACCTGTGTTCTCCTAACCAGTGTCCCGAGTGTGGTCGGGTCTGACTGTGAGTCAGTGCACAGAGCAGGGAGGTAGAAGTTCTGCACCGGAGGCATTTGTGAGTGTGGTTTTCAATGAAAGCGAGACAATGTGTTTTACCAAGCTGCTGAGGCCGGGCAAGAAGAGGGAAGGATATTTTGTCCATGCCATCTTGTAAATATGTTCCTTGATCTTCCTGCAAGTCTTTCAGTTTTACAGGAAGCCTGTTCTTGCCATGCACAGTCTGTTTGGATAGCAACTGTGATCTCACCTACATAGCCTGTGCAGAATTGCTTCCAAGAGATGTTTTTTTTTTCTTATTTCTCCAGTAATGGCTTACAAAGAAAGGTTTACATAATATTTTAATATTACTTAAGGCAGAAAAGATCCAAACCTCGTGGATGGCTTTGAAATCTTTTAGCTGATTTAACTCACTGCTCTGCCACTAGTGCTCACTTCTGCCATGGACATCTGCTTTCTTACCTGCATGGGTTTATGTGTTTGTAAAATCAGGGAAATATTTAATGGGCACTCCCAGCTTACTTGTTTTTAAAGAGCACCAAAACTTGTAATGAAAAGCACTAGGCAAGTAGTAGGTGTTGGCATTGCAAATTGCAGTTGTATTTTTATAGAGAACCTGAAGTTTCATAAAGTATCAGAACAGCATGATTGGGGAAACTTCCCTTCCAGGGACCTTAGACGTGATAATACAGATAGGACCAGAGTTCTTGTTTTATTATTCAGGTTGACTGGAATTGGTATTTTTTTCATGAGAAGTGTTTGGTTTCTGCTTTTAGAGAAACATTGGCGGATTAGTGTCACAGAGACAGATTTTGATGGATGCAAAGTTTCAACCATTTTCCGGTCTTTTCCAGTGTTTCAACGTGTAATTTTCATTTCCTTGTTTGCTTTGCTTTGCACTTAGTGTTTCGGTGGTGTGGGTAAAACACAGACTGGGTGGCAGAGGGGCCAGGGCAGAGGAGCAGACGCACATCTCAAGGTGGGTGCAGGACAGGGGGGGCTGGAGGAGGACGAGGCCGTTTGAAGAGGTATAGCCAGGAATCTAAGAAACCCAAAAGCTATTTCTAAGAGTTGTTCCAAATGTTTCTAATTTCATTCATATCTTTTTGTTTCCTTTACTGCTTAACTGGGACAAGAAACTAAAGCCAGGAAAGTCCGAGCATAGTGGGAAACAAAAACCTAAATATTGGAGAGAGAAAAAAGGCTGTTCTTTGCAAAGCAGTTCTGCCTTTTGCTTGTCTCCCATTGTTGGTGTTACTGTGGAAAATGTATAACATCACTCTTTTGGAAAGCGCTAGAGGCTGTTCAAGTAGAGATGGTTTATATAGTCTAACATGGAAGAACTTGAGGATATCTATTTCTTTACCATTTGCCTAATAATAAGTGAGCCTGTTGACCTCCGCTGGACTATTACAAATGTGAAACTTGGCACTCAAAATTGCTTGCTCTAAATTTTCCAGTTGCTTTCTCTTTTTCCATTTGATGTCATCCTGCCAACTAGTGATTTTATTATTATAAACAGGACATTGTATTCACTTTTAAGAAGAAATATGAAGCTGAAGGTAAAATTACAAACTGCAGTTTCTCAGCTGGCAAAATACAAAACAATGAGCTAAAAATACTGAGCACAGAAAGGGTGCTGTGGCAAGAAAATCCGAAATATCTACAAGATGGATGTGGTCTGAGGAGCAGAAACTGACTGACTCCAACCGAGCAGCTCTGAACTCCTGAGAATCACCAAATGGTTGAGATTGGAAGGCATCTCTGGTGATCATCTACTCCGACTCCCTTGCTCAAAGCAGGGTCAACTAGAGGAGGCTTCTTAGGGCTGCATACAGTTGGGTTTTGGATATCTCCAAAGATAGAGATTCCACAACCCTTTGGAGCAATGTGTTCTGGGGTTCAATTGCTGTTAAAGTAAAAGCATGGATATTTTTTACCTTTAAGTGAAATCTGCTGTATTTTGTGCCCATTGCCTGTTGTCCTGTCACAGGATAGCACTGAGAAGACTCTGGCTCTGGCTTTACTCCCTGCCGTCAGGTACATTTTCACATTGATAAGATCTCCCTGCCTGAGCCTTCTCTTCTCGAGGCTGAACAGTCCCAGCTCTCTGAGCCTGGCCTTGTAGGTCAGATGCTCCAGTTCCTTGATCATCATCGAGGCCCTTCAGCAAACGTGCACCAGTATGTGGATGTCTTTTTGGTACTGGGGAGTCCAGAACTGCACACAGCAGTCCAGCTATGGGCTCACCAGTGCCGAGTAGAGGGGAAGGACCGAAGGACTGCATCTCTTGACGTGATGGCAACACTTCCTAATGCAGCCCAGGAGGCTCTTGGCCATCTTTATTACAATGGTTCATGTTCAACTTGTCCGTCAGAACCTTTTTCTGCCGAGCTACTTTCCAGCTGGTCGGTCCCCAGTCTGTACTGGTGCACAAGGTTATTCCTCCCCAGGTGCAGGACTTTGCTTTTCCCTTTGAGCTTCATGAGATTCCCATCAGCCCATTTCTCTGCTGCCGTTCCTCTGAACGGCAGCACAACTGTCTGTTCCTGCCATGAGGAGCTCGAGTGTTGCTCCTGACTGCTAGAAGACCTAGAGGGTATCAGACCAGGGGACAGCAAGGATCCATGGCATGGGCAGGGGACAATTAATGCTGACTTGCTTCCCTTGCAGGGCAGAGTTAATGAACTTTGCTCTTGCAGGGAAAGAGCTCTAAGAGCGCAATGAAGCTTTCAGCTAAAATTTGCATCTTGGTGTTTCAGCGTGTGACCTCAATTTCAGCTGACCTGAAGCTATTGGTGTTATCGAAGGCTAAATTGTAATTTCGGCTGCCCATTCAGCAAAGCAGCATCCTTCCTTTGGTTGTTAAAAGAGGAAGAGTGGAGCTGCTCTGCTGTGTCTCTGTGTGCACTGTGCAGGGAAACTCTGCACTTAATGCAGCTTGTAGCTGCAAAGCCTTGGCAGCAGGACAGTACTTGCACTGCACTTCTGCCCTCTATTTCTTTCTTCAGGAGTGTTACAGCTGGTAACAGGGATTAGCAGTGCTTATAGTAGAGGTTTGACAGCGTGCTCTTTGCTGTAGATGCCCAAGGAGATTATTGGTGGATAAAATTAAAGGTGATGGTAAACATGGCAGCCTTGAGCTGTGCAAGGGGTGTTGGGGGAAAGCAGCCAGCCTCTGAAACAGATGCCTTTTCAAGGCAGGTGGACGGCTTTAGTTAGAAATGAGTGCAAGTCAGATAAAACATCACTAAACAGCTTGTTTCCTGGAGATTTTCCACTACAAAAAGCTAGTGTTAAGTAGAGCAAGACTTACTCAGCTATAATAGGATACGTAAAAATGCTCTGGTTTCTGATGGAAACTGAGAAATGACTTGTTTAGTGAACGTATAAGCAACATTGCTACAGACCTGACCGTTATCTTGGCGTAGAGTAGAGACACAAACAGGGCCAGATTATGATCTCTGCCCCCTCCCTGAGCTGTTCTGTGACTAATTTAATGTTCTCCATAAGGAGGCACAAGGCATACAAAGGATTACTCAGTGGTGTCTGAGGATATCAGATCTAGTCCCCCTCTGACAGGATTGATTCCAGAAGGTGGTGGTGATGGCTGTACCTGCTCTGGGTACTTCAGCTGTCCAGGCACTCTGGAGAACGGTCTTGGATCGGTGGGGAGAGCTCACGTTAGCTCCGTCCTCACCCATTAACTGCGTAAGTAAAACTCTGAATAAATACGGTGCTCCTGTCAGAGCAATGTGATTCAGCTCCTTGCTTCTGGTTGGCTTCTTCAGGTCCTCCTCTGTGTTTTCATAACATTTTCTAGTACACTATAGCTACGGCAGTTGTGGTGACACTGTTTTGTGCGAAATGATGCATGGTCTTTGCTCGCAAGTGCTGTTGTTACCAGTGGCTAGTGTACATAGACACACTGGCAACCTCACTGGTGTTTTCCCTTACAGGAAGGCGCGTGTGGTCATTGGAAGTGCAGCTTCGAGCGGAATCAGTGGTGTGCAGTTGGACGGGATTATTGTGTTCTGATCTTCCAGGCCATCAAAACTAAGCTTACTTAGTTAAGAATCTGTTTAGTTGTGAAAAACAGTAATAATTTTTGCGACTAAGTTGTTATATATACAGTCTCGTTCCTGCCTGGCTGCCTGTTCTATGGAGAGAATAACACAGGGAGATGAGGGTAAAATCTTAAATCAATTTGAGAGCCTTTCCATTTCTTGCTGGATTCAACTGGATCACAAAGTGGGCTTTAACTGTGTATGATGAGCAGAACAAAGTGCCCAGTCTTCTCATATTTATATATGTTAAGTGACCCGCTTCAGGTGTGCCAAATACTGCCACTTTCCTTGATACCGCGGTGGTTTGCAGACACCCTTCTCTCTGCAGGTTGGATAGCACAGGAGTAAATAGGGATATGAAGGTTCCAAGTACTGCTGTCAGCCCAGGTATCCGTCTCTGCTGTAGATGCAGAAACCCAGAACTTCTACAGTAGGCGTGGTAGGTTATCCCCGCTGTGGTGTTTCAGGGCTGATCACTGGGACAGGCTGGTCCTTACAAGGGGCAGCGTTTTCCGTGTGGCTCCATTCTGATCCTGAACACTGGGAGCCGAGTGGTCTGAAGCACTCTTTGACCTCTCCATTTGCACTGCAGCTTTTTGGGTGTTGGGATCCTTGTTCCAAGGTTATTCTCAGACCCTCAGTCTCTAAAAAGAAAAAAAAAATCATCATATAGATCGCACATATGCAGGTATTCTGTATGAGGCGGAGTTGTACTTGGAGATACCAGAGCACAGATAAGAAAAGGGGCACTCTGGAAAAAAGACTAACAAAAATATTCTGGGAGATGAGGGATTGATTTACAAGGAAGGATTAACTGTTCAATGTGTATTTGCCAAGACTGAAACTAGAAGTTTTTGAAAGACATAGTAGTTGATAGTTAAAATATGTGGACCAAAATGAAAAAATTAGAATCATTTAAGGTGGTGGGAGGATAGAAAGGAGTGTTATGAGGACAAGTAAGGTAAAACAAAGAGGAAAGCTTTCCTGTTCTTCCTAAAATAGGCTGTAGCTTAGACTACTAAAGAAAGTGTTGGAAACTCCATTGCTAAAGGTGCTTAATACTATATTGGAGAAAGTCCTTGCGAATGTATTGTTGAGTAGTCCCGCTCTGACCTATGGGGGTTGGATGACCTAATGTCTCTTCCATTTCTAGCTCTGTGCATCTATGATTAAAGTAGTTTATATAATGCAAGTGCATTTTCAATTACACTCCACCTTCTTGCGTGGGATAGTGGCAGTGCAGAGACCTCATTATATTTGTGGCACAATTACAGCATGACTTGTAGGAAATACTGCTGGTACTTGGGCTCTTCGAGACGCTGATCTCATTTTATATATATGTTGGCTTTTCAAGCCATTTAGGTATGTTACAAGACTGCAGTGCTCTTTTTCCATTCTTCCTCCTTACTGGGAGGCCGTAAACATATAGAAGGAATAATTGATTCTGGTTCGGCAATCTAGCAAGCAGACCTTGGTGAAAATGTAAATGTTTATTGTTGAAGATGTGTAATACATCAGGAGTCATTGTCAGCTGCTCTCTTGGACCAAAGTCTGTTTTCTGAACCAGAACAGGACGTTAGCTAAAACATAAACACAGAGAAATTAAAAAGAACAGTATTGACTTGATGGAGAAAGTTGGCCTTTCAGTGCATTTTATGCTGTGCTGGATTTTTGTGGGGCTTATAACAATTAGTGTTTGGAGAGGGCAGGTTTTGCTTCCAATAATTTTGTAATTTCAGTTCATTTTGAAATTTATGCACCATGCAAAAGGAGTTTTGTAATGTGTCAAGTATTTCTGTTGGTATGTTACAGGGCTTTCGGAGTGCCGTCAGAGATTTGTCAGGGTACTTCTGTTACATGAGTATTTTTGTAACATATTCCTTTTAAGAGTCTGTCTTGGAAGCAGCCACTCTGGGGTTTTAACTAAAATCTGCCAGCATCAAGTGTGACAAATGTGGTAGACACTACACGTAATAGATGCCTTTTAGGAGTGGGTTGTTGAAGTCTCTGAAATGTTCAGGCACTGATTGTTCTCTGAAATTTCTCTTGGAGAGGAGTACTTCATCCTCATTTGAGTGATGAAGATCAGTGGAATTGGTCCCATGCTTATTGGCACTTTATAACAAACCTGCGCAGACGTTGTGGTTGAGCTGGGTTTACTTACGATTGAAGAATGAGATTGATTTTTGTGGTTGCCATAACAATTGGACTGTTGTGTGAAAAAATGTTAGTTGCATTCACTGGAGTGAGCTGACAGCTCTAGGATGCTTGTTCCCGAATTAAAACAACTGTTTCCAGCTCTGAGAAATGATGTCTGTTTAAGTTTTGCAAGATGGAGCTCAGCAGGATCTTACAAATGACCTGAAGAGCTTAAAGATTC
Source organism: Caloenas nicobarica (assembly GCF_036013445.1). Lineage (NCBI taxonomy): Eukaryota > Metazoa > Chordata > Aves > Columbiformes > Columbidae > Caloenas > Caloenas nicobarica. Next base: position 24,381,528 of record NC_088252.1, read on the forward strand.
TAAAAGTGCCTTTGCTGTGCTTAATTTTAAAATGCTAGCTTTGAGCTGAAGTTAATAAGGGTAAACCAGGAGGCTGAGCTTTCACTCCCACCAGGCTATTGTATGCACTCACAAAGTGGAGAGAACAGGACAATCTAAGGAGTCCCTAGAAGAATGTAAATGCATTGTAATTGTCTAGACGTGCACTCACTTGCACTGTAAATGTCTTAGCACTGGTAGACTCAAGTTTAAAGAAGGCTCCTACTGCCTAAACTTTAATAAACAAAAGGATGGTCGTTGCTGTCTCACCTCCAGCTGCAGCAGTCTGGTCTTTGGAAACAGGCTAATGCTTCCGCAGGAGATTTATCGTGATGCTTCGGGAGCTGCTGGGTGACTGGAGGGACCGTGGGCTGTGAGCACCAAGCCTGGGCAGGGCGGGATGGTACGTGTGTGGGCGGCAGCCTCTGATATGCTTGAATTTTCAGTTGCCCAGTGTTTGTGTGCTGGGAATTCACAGGCAGCGGGTTTCAGCCACCTTTTCTGTGCTAGTGAACGCCATGGGTTCTTTGTTCTCTTTTGTAGTTGTTTTGGATGGGTCGGTTTTCATGAGTGACCGCTAAACATTGCAGGAGGCTGACTCAGTCTGAAAGTCTGGGAAAGAGTTGGGATGGGGAGGTAAATAAGGTAATTAAGTTCAGGCACCTTAATTCTACCCAAGACCCTTTGCCTGGATTTCCTGCTGGAGACTTTTGGGGTTCCCTGCTCAGTGTCTTCCTCAGATGCTCTGGTTTGCTTGCAGAGACACTCAGCTCCCTTTTTCTCTCTTGTGAGAGATGGCAACCTGAATTGTACCCATGACCTCAGCCCTGAGCAGTCCAGCTTCAGGCAAATGGTAAAGTTTGGGCTTCCATCTGAGTGACCTGAGTTGGTGGTGGCTGCGGCAGGGCTGGCAGGGGTGGTGACGTGCAGCTCACAGGAACGTGGACATGGTTAGGTTGCCCAGCTGGCTTCTGCTCATGGTGTCTGGGATGCCCTTTCTCCATTGCTGCTCTCCCTGGTTCCTGCGTATCTGGCTTGTCCTCGCATCTTTAGGGCTCTGCCTCTTGCCAATGGTCACTTCAGCTGGTAAGGACAAAAATCTTAGCTCACCGAGGGTTTTCTGATGCTCTAGCGGGTACATGCATTTCTCTGAATGGTTATCTCACATTTGTTAGAGTGGTGAAAATCAGAGCTCTGTGTCTCCACTGGTGGGTTGACTCATCTCTGCGCTGCTGCCTGGAGAGGCCGTCCGGTCGTGTGAGGAGGATTTGCACGGTTCCATGGCACTGCTTTGTCTGCTGGTGCTTTTCTCCATTAGCAGCACCAAGCTGCTTTTTACAGATAATCACACTGGTAGCCCCCAAGCTTTGCCCAACAACTGGCCATGCCAGAAACCTTGCCTCTAATACAGCCCGAGCCCATGGCTTACGAATGCAATGCTTCATCTTGACCCAAGTAGCCTTCCACTTGAGTGAGGATGGAGCCCTGACCACTGGGACTTGTGATCTCCTTGTGTCGTAGGTGTTTATGTATTGTGGCTGAACTAACTGATATGTTGAATTCTGGACAGTTTAGCTGGCAAAAAGAGGTATATTGTACCAAACCTTGCAGCACCAACTGTACAGTATTTTCTCTGCTGATTCTTGCGAATGCCTTTGCGTAGATGTACGTATTTGCACAAAGAAAAACAAACTGCTGTTGCAGTCCTGTGATCTGTGAAGGTTTTAATTACCATGGCGGTAATTCCAGCTCACCAACAGACTACTTATCTTACCTCTGCTGCTGCATGAGCCATTTATTTTAGGTCGTGTTAAAGGTAAAAAGACTAACCGCTCTGCAGATACGCTTGTCCGCTTTAATTAGGCTCCCTTAAGCTGTGCAAAGAAGCACTGCACTTAATTAGCTTTCCTCAAATTACGATCGATATACCAGCCTGTATATGTGCATGCTGTCGTTACTGTCTAATAAACTAAGTGCTCTATTCTGCAGTTTTTTCCCCCAGATGGTTGGTTTGCAGGCTGGCAGGCAGAGCCGCCAGCAGTGCTGGGGGCTGGAGGTGGCCGCTGGGGGCTGGAGGTGGCCAGTGGGGGCTGGAGGTGGCCAGTGGGGGCTGGAGGTGGCCAGTGGGGGCTGGAGGTGGCCGCTGGGGGCTGGAGGTGGCCAGTGGGGGCTGGAGGTGGCCGCTGGGGGCTGGAGGTGGCTGGTGGGGTCTGGGCAGCCTGTGTGGCACCTGCTGTCCTGACTCTTGCTCCATCACGCTCAGTGCCGGCCGTGCCCTGGTCCTCCCAAACCCCTGCAGGCATTGCCTTGCTCTGGTGCATGAAACCTCTGGCCATGAGGAAGAGGAAGAAAATGGTTTTTTTTTTCTTCCATCAACAGAAGGTCCATGCCAGAGCAAGTCCACCTCTGTAAACCTGCATTAAACATACGTTTTGGACTAAGAGGCTCCTGTAGAAAGGGGAAGTTTCCACACTGAAATGTTTATTTTCGATCACTGCTGGGGGTTTCTTAAAGGCACATGTTTATCTCTAGTCCTTTCCCACATAAAGACCAGAAAATCTCTTAACTCTCTGTGTCCCTATCTCCTAAACCAGTTTCCTTTAACTAACCGAGTTGTGTGTATGTTGGAAGGAGTGGGCTTGGAACATCGCGTTACTTTTACAAAGTATGTTTTGACAATTTGAAATGAGTAAAACAGATTTTTATTAGGTGTAATGACAATGAAAGATGGCTCCTTCGGGGCTTTTAAAGAATGGGAGGGGCGGTCAAGCTCCTTAGCCCACCAGGTCACCTGGGTGGCCCTCCAGAAGCTGGAGACAGCTGCCAATTTGTATTTACCTGTGGTCAGTGCAAATGTATGTACAGTAGCTGGGCCATTTGCTTGTACTTAAGCAACATCTTTGTTAGCAGGTGCATAAAAAGTACTGTTGCCTTGAGGTTTAGTCATCCACCCCACTGCAGGCTGGTTATCATTTACGGTCAGAAATGTGGTCTGATCTCTCTGAGATCCCTTTTGCCATAGCCTTCGGGGCATTGTACAGCCAGACAGTATGGTCAGGGGAGGAATTTGGATGGCTCCTTCCTCTGCACGGGGCGGACTTGCCACATAGCTGGGAGCAATGTTGTTTCTTCACCCAGATGGTTTTTGTCAGCTGCCTCCTGGAGGTTTGCACAGGAGTGGGTGCCAAGGGAGGGGACAGCTGGCAGCGCCAGGGCACCCAGCCCTTCCTCCCCTCGCTTTTCGTTGCCTTGTGCCGGTTCTCTCTGGGAGGAGAGATGCAGCGTGCTGGAGATAAAAGGTGATACTGGCAGGGCTGGAGGAAGAGCAGGAGGAGATATCTGAGAGGTGCCTTCTTCGGAGACCTCGCCCCGCAGGAGCATGTGTGCGGGTGCTGCGCTCCCATCACTCGCTGGATTATTTTCTTTCTCACATGCCAGCCACGGTTCCTATAGCTGTCTGAAACTTCTCCAGTAATAAAAACGGAGAACCAGAAATATAATTCATCACACTTAATAAATGCAGTTACTGGTGAGCGGGATTCACTTAGAAAACTTCAGCGAGGTGTACTCGTGTGTGCCAGGATTATCGCACTGCCATGAACTTTGAGCTCTGCTTGAAGATCGGCTTTTCTTGTCCCATTGACTACCTGGCCACCGGCTCTGCAACACTTCTGCAGAGTCCTTGTGCCAGGGAGGATCATTCTGTGTGTTACTTGCTCAGTGACTTTCTTACCTCACCTTGCAGTCTGTGCCCAGAATAAACTTCCTGTGACAAGCTACAAGTCCAAGTCCCTTGAGTAGCTTTAAACAAGTGGATCTGAGCCTGATGGTAAAACATAGCCCAGCTGTGCTGCACATAGAAATGCTAAATCAGTATTTGTCTGGACCCCTCTTCAGCTTCGCGTCTGTGAGTTTAAGTATCCCAGACGGCGAGCTGTGTCTGTGCCTGCAGTTTGCATGCTAAGAGGCCGCTCAGAACCTGGCCAGCGTGTCCCCAAGGGCCGTGGGCTGTGCACGGGGGCTGGGGGCCACCCTGCCGTCCCCCCAGTTTGAGCTCACCGAACCGGGGCCGCCGCTGACCTCTGCAGTGGATTTGACTGGCCAAATACATCTCAGCAAAGCAGCCTGTTAGTTGCTGCCATTGTATAAATGTGTTCAGAATTTGGCACCCGTGTATTTATGCTCACTTCTTTCCAGGGCAGACTGCAATATGCACTTTATTGAAACCAATCTGCTAATTTTTTGAGCTGCCTGGAGCTGCGATTCGCAATGGGTGGCAGATGCTTGTGGTTGCAGGCCCGAACATCTGGGATAAGCTAATCGATTCTTCTGACACAAGAACCCACATTCTCTTTGAAGAAGCTCTTAAATCTTTTTCTTGCTCGCTTGTCAGATAAAGCAAGCCATTAGTGTCCGTTCGGTGCTGTTTGCTCTTTTAAATTAAGTAACTTAAAGGAAGATTTACTAGATGTGGCTGGGGGGCAGCCACAGTGCCAGGATGCTGTTGCCTTTATATCCTGTGAGTTGGTGGGACCTGGTGTATCAATGCACACACGCCAGCACGCACACAAGCCCACGTACTGCTTGTGGCATAGGTGTCTGTGTATCCGCGTACGTGTGGCTCCCTAAAGAAAGTCGCACAGTCCCCTGGAGTGGGAGCATCCTGAAATTCCATCCTTAGGTGGAATTTTAAGGTATATTTGTGCAAGTAAGGTTGTTTGCAAGCCTTTAAAATTTGATTCCCAGTGCTGGATAGCTAGGCAGCAACTGATCAAAGTCCCAGTGTAGTTGGAAAGATTTTTTATCTTTCAGTGTCACGATCTCTAATTTGTTTAGATGCACGTGAAGCATCAGAAACTAATGTGCATCTGGGTATTAAAGCAGCTTTGCTATCCAATCTGAAAGCTGGAATATTCTAAAAAAATTTTGAAGTCTCAGAGGCAATGAAGTGCTTTACTGATTTTTATGTCTTTGAAAATCTCTATTTAGTGTGCCTGGTGGAATGATATAAATACGTGCTGCCAGCTGTCTGACACCAACCAATACCACCCAGAGCATTTAAGTTCCGAAGTGATATGCCTGCGAAGATAGAGACAGTGCTCTCACTGTGTGGGCGCCCGTGCAAAAAGACTAAGACCTGCTAATTCCATGTGACACTTGTGCCTTTAAAAGTGCGCTGTAATTTTTCCCCTCCTGCCTCTCCTACCCCAGGAGTATACGGGTGGTTATGCAGTAAGAAAAATTATGTGTGTTTTCATTACACATCTCTAGAAGGGAGTTGCCATCGTGATATGAGACAAGAAGAAAAGAAGCGGTGTGATCTCTGCCTTGGCACAGCCCCAGCCTGCACCATTGTGCTTGGGGATCTTTTAACTAGGGGGGGGCTGAACGCATTCTAAAGGTTAAGATAAAAGCAAAAAAACCCCAACAGACCCATTCCTTTACTGTCTTCACCGCTCTTCAGCTCCAGTCCCATGATCCACACGTTGCTGTAGTGCAGGGGCCCGGGCAAGGAGTTGCTGTAGGGCAGCCCAGGACAGAGAGAAGCCCTGGAGCAGTTTAGGAAGTTTTATGTGTTGAGCGCTTCAGATTTTGGGTCTCGCTGGTGCCAGGCCCTACTCTGTTAGACATGAGGATTCTTGAGTGAGATGCTCTCTTCTGTTTCATCTCCTTTGCCCTAGACCATTTCTGTGATCCATCTTGGTGTGTTCCTGGTGTCCCTGTCCCCTGCTGCTGTCAGGTGTATGTCTGTCTGTCTGTCTCTATGTATGTATGTAAGCCTTCCAGGGCAGGGCTGCCTTTTCCAGCTACCACCTAGAACAGCATACATGGGCGGCATTCAGCTTTTCCTAAGCCTCAAGCTGATTTGCTGGCTCTAATTAGCTGATCTGGGGCTCTTTCATTCTACAGCTTTTCACACTGTTTCCTATTGAACCCGCTTCTCCCTTTGGTGCACAACAGGCAATGTGGATGTTAGAAAGTACTGCACCTCTTGGGTGTCTTTACTGAGACCAAAACTCTCATTCACTTTTGTTATTATTCAGCATGTTTTGTAGATGTTCCACTGCCTCTGCTCCATGCCAGCTGGGCTCGTGGGGTTTCAGGTGGTGAGATAACCCCCATGCCCATGCATAAGCGCAGTTATTTGTGTTCCGTTTAGCTTTGCAATTAGGAACAATCTATTTTTACTCTAGCTGCAAGGCATCAAGACTCTTTCCTGCTTGTTTCTTTGGGGCGAACATGATGGCTAAATTGTTTAGTTTTTGTGGAGGAAAATCAATAATGAGATGGAAGCCGTTAAGAGCAAGCAGTTAAACCAAAACCAAAAAGAATAAAGAAACCCATAAAACAACAAGGAGGGTCACTTGTCTAAAATCCTTTTTTCTTTTTTAAAATTCAATTTACTTTCAGATTAGATTGGAAGATGTTTTAACAGACAGAATCTTCTGAAAACATGGCTGCTGTTGTCTGGATGTCTCTGATGGTCTCTGTGTTTTGATACCTTCTTCATGACTGGAAGATAAATTTTTCTTTTCTTCTTTTTTCCTTGGATAGGAAAGAATGCATTTTTACCATCGACCCATCAACTGCCAAAGATCTTGATGATGCTTTGTCCTGTAAACAACTCCCTGACGGTATGAGATATATTTTACAAAATAACTTCTCAGTGTTTATATTCATCTGTTGACACATTCATATATATAATTTGTCGTGAAGTATTCTTTAACAAATGCAAGTAGAGTAATAAACTAGTTTTTCTCTTGTTGTTTTAATTGCCTGTTTTCAGAAACCTTAGAGCAGATATCTTCAAGCTGCACTCTGAAGTAGTCTTAGTGTCAGGAAATGCAGAACCGTGGTGTTTTGCATAATCAGAGCTGTAATTTGATTTGAACAGATCTCAGCTGTCTCCTGTCATTCCAGGAGTTACAGCTGAATAGCTGATATGCCACTCTTGCAGACTGAAGTCTAGTGAAACTTTGACCTTGAATACACCATCACTGGGTAGAGGAATCCAGTTTTTTGAACGTCACTGGCCGAATTGCTTTTTGGAGTTTATAGGATGCTGGGAATTGTCAGATGAACACAGTGTGCCTTATAAGTTGCGTTATTCCTCTCATTGCCTTTTAAGCTTTCTGTTCTGCCTTATTTTTACTTTTACTATGCTGTAAGCCAAGAGAACAGAAAGTAAAGCTCCAGAAGCCAAATCTTGGTGATTCTGACTTAAGGAACTTCCCTTTTGCAAGCTTTCTGCTATCCAAGTTCTCCTCATTTAGGTTGATGAGATCCAGTAACAGGCTTGGTTTAGAAATACTGCATGATTTGATTAGCCTATCCACCACTGACAAAGAAGATAAAGTGATTTTTTGGGGTGTGTTTAGTTTTTCTTGCTCTTGTTAATCATCACAATGTGATGATATCAGAAATGTCGTTCTCTCTTTTTGGGGTTGATTTCATTCTGTGCAATGTGGCCAATGAATTGTACAGAATAGTATTACAGGGCTATAAAACTGATTAAAAAAATGAGAGATGAAAGAAATCCTGTGGCAAATAAAATTATTTCTAATTATACTGTACAATAGCAGTTTTGAAGCAACCGGTGTTCTATTTCACGGAAAATTTAAACTTCTTGAGAGATCCCAAGCTGAACTCTGTTCTTTCAATTTTGTCACTTGAATTATCTGTAGATTTATGGCAGTGTTGTGATCCCACAGCCCCTCAGATCTGAGGTGTTGAAACTCCAGCTTCTGAGCCTCTACTGCTCACATACACGTGGGTTTTAGATGCTGCGCGACACCATTCACAGAGCTGGTTTGTGGTGCATACATCTCCGTTTTCCTCTTTATCCATAAGCCATTTGGAGAAAGCGTTCAAGGAGAATATCTGTTTGAACAAGAATTCTTCTTTCCCAGAAATTCCGCAAAGCCATTGCAGGGCTCTCGCTCATACTTGGCACTTGTTGATAAACCTGCCGGTCAGGGATGTGGCTGCGCTCTGCCTGTGTCTCTGACCCCAACCGCAGAAAATGCTTTATGAGACCTCTTTCTCCAATCTGTAAGGAGATGTACCGGTGCAGAAGGGATCCTCTACTTGTAAGGTCCAGTTCTAGGTGTTACTGGTGAATTACTTGATTGCGAGAGCTCTGTAGCATCACTGCTAAAAATCCCCATGTGGTGCAGAGGTGGGTGGCTGCAGTGCTGCCCTGTGCCGATCAAGCCTCTTTGGAACAAGGTCCTTCTCATGCGATCCAACTGAGGAAACCAAACAAAAAAACCCATAAAAACAAATAGATTTTTTTTAAAAAGTTGTCTTCATTCATGTGCTTTGCCAGTCTTCCCTGCTTTGTTGCTTTTTGCTCTTCTTTGCCTCGACATGAGGCAGAGGAGCTGCCTGTACGTAGGAGACAAAGTGAGCACTTGCATCCTCTTGGCCTGTTTATTTCTGACTTGTTCTTCTCCCAGGGGCTGTGTCAGGCCTGTGCTGGCTTCCCAGAGCCCCCAGATGAAGGTTTTCACTGCCCTTCCCTCATCTTGTGTGAAGGTTAAGGAATATACAAAAGGGTCGTGTCAAAGCCGGGCTTTCAGGGATTGTCTTTACCTGTATAACACAGGAGCGGGCACAGTTTTCTCTCCCAGGATACCCTGTTATTTCAAAAGTGATCTCTGATGCACTTACCTGAGTGGATGGAGGATGCTTCTGCAGTTAAAGATAACACCTCCTTTTCCCAGGAAAACCAGGCAGCTGAGACAGAAGGGTAAAAGGGATCAAACTACAGGGTCACTCTGCATAGAGAAGATTTGCAAAGCTTAGTTTTTCAAATAGAACAAAAGTGGAAGGTGCAGGAACCTTTCTCCTATTTCAGTTGCCCGAAATAAACTTCACCAGTGTGTTTTAGAAGAGACATGAAGAAACTGGGAAGCAGTAGGGGACAGGTCATGGCTGTTGTCCTGAGAATAAAAGTAAAGATTTGCTTGGCTTGTATCCAAAATTTATAGGATGGGAAATCCAGTGTGGGTTTGGTGCTTTTGAAAGTTTTACATCCATCTCAGGTCATTATACACACCCCCCACTTTCCTCCAAATGAACCTTAGATGAGAAAATCCAAGAGGCAGACAGGTGAGTGCACCCCTGGGTGGCTGTGCCTGCTTGAAGGCCTTTGTTCACCCCCACGTCTCATTTTCCATAAACCATTAAGTGGGAGCCTGCTCACAGCAGCCCTTTGTGTGCCAGGTTTCCACCTCTTCACTGGAGCCGTGTGTCCTGCAGCGGGCTCGTTCCACCCTGGACTCCTCTCAATGAGAAGATGCTCTGAGCTGGAGCCTTCTTTGAGAGTGATTTTATCTGTGCCTGTCCTGGGCATTGTGCCCTTTGCCTCTCCTTTGGGCATCCAACATTCCATGAGAGAAGCGCCCATGCTCCATCACAGGCCAAGGGAAAAGCCAATTTTGATGTCAGTGAGTGTCCTAGGGACCATTTTTTACATCATTGTGGAAAGAACCTCCATGGAAATACCCTTTATTTTGAAATCTGTGGCGTTTATTCTGAGGAAACCTTGTGGCTCAGAAGGAAGTGCGGGCAGGAAAACAGGTCTGGTTGGTTTTCGATGCAGTTACGATCAGTTGGGGAGGGACACGAGGATCTGAGCGGGAGCGAGCGGCGTAAGGAGGCCACAGGAAACCCCTCCGTGTCCTTCAAGCAGGCAGGTGGCTGGTGGAGGAAATCTTGGCGTTGTCTCTGGGCTGCAATGTTTGTTTAAAACATGAGATACCTCTGAAGAAGAGATGTCCAGTCTGGTAGCTGGAACTATCTCCACTTTTAAGGCTTCTGATGTCGTGCAAGGAGATGCTTGCAGAATCTTTTTAGTGAAGACAAGTAATAAAAGCAACTAAGAATCATACTGATGGACTCCTCTCTATTATCCTCCCAATGTGCTGCTGTTTGAGGCACAAGCTTGATCCAGCATTTGATGAATCTTTCCTCAGCCAACTATGCTTTGGTGTTGAAGTGCGAAATTCCAAAGGTTAAATTTTTCAAATAACTTCCTGATCTGAAGAATCCAATCAAAACATTATTTTGTGGGCCTCCTATAAGGGATATCTGTTTCACATGCAGTTGGCAATATTAGCTATATCCTTTCTAAGGTGCCACCTCGGAGAGACAGCCGCAGAGCTTGTTGCCCAAGAGACAAGGTGCTAGATCCTTGACCAGGGTATGAGCATTGCACCGTCTCTGTTCCTAGCAGGAAAAGGTAACAGAAACCTGTGCGTTTATATTACCTGACATATGTTCTCTTCACTGCTGTCCCTGTTTTGCCTCATGGTCGGTGATTAGCATTTAAAGCCATTAATAGTTAATTACCATTGGCCTGTTCTTGGATGGGCTTGGGCTCTACCCAGCTGAGGAGACTCTTCAGGTGCCAGCACTGGGGACTCCAGCCCTCAGACCTGTCCTTTGCAGTTGGCAGGAGACATCCAGATCCATCTTGTATCACAAGTTCCTGGGACATTTTTTTGCATGCAAATTCAATTTCTGTGGGTTTGTTACTTTTTTTTGTTGTTTTTGGCTCACTGTGACCTGACAGCTTTACTCAGTGATTTTTCAGCCTGTGGTTCAGTGGTTACTATAGCACTACATAGATAACTATTATAGGCCTATGAAATGCAGCTGGCAAAAGCAGAGGTATAAAACAATCAGAGCATATGAGCTTTTTTAAGATATCTGTATTTTGACTTCAAATTTTTCAGGAATTTGCAGATTTAGAAAGATCCAAAACCGGTGCCTGGAGTCCTTTGGGTTCACTTCTTTGTATTCACTTGCTTGCAAAGCTACGACCATCCTCAACTCTTCTGTGTTAGAAAGAGTCCTTATGAGAACCTCAATCTTGTGCTTAATAAAGCCTCTTGGTGTATTTTGGAGGTACACTGAGGATTTCTGGCTTTAAAAATTGCTATGCTAGCTGCAATTATTATGACAAAGAGTTGTTCTAGAGGTTAAGAGCTTATCCAGGGCTGGCAAGGCTGCGTCTCTCATGAGGCCGAAGTTGTGTTAAGAGTTAACACTGTTTTTATTCCAAATGTAAACATAGTTACAAGAAATTATTATTTTTTCCATCTTTTTTTGCCCATATGTAAAACACTTTAAGAAGAAAAAAAACGGCACCAAAAAAGCCCAACACGAGCAAACCACATACCCGACATCCTCATGATGTCAGGTGATCTCCAAAAATCAACAGAGAATGCAGAACCCAATTCAGAAAATGCCTCTCTGTTGGTGCATAGCACCCGTCATAACTGCAAGAAAAAAGAAAACACTCATTGTTCGCACTTCTTCTATCAGACAGCTAAATCAGTGCATTTCAGAAGATTGTAAAGAATGAAATTGTCCTTGTCCTCAAGCATTTGTTGCTAGTTTATTCAAGACTCAGACATTTTCTTTGCCTTGAAGGATCTTAGGCAACAAGCAGAGAGATAAGGGACAGTTTTTGCACCTTCACTTAGTTTTAAAAGTTCTCAGTGTCACCCTTATCGGTTCCAGTCACTGGATGGAGGACTTGCCCGTGTTACCTGCTCGGTAAAAGATGGAAAGGAATTTTTTGCAGAAGTAATCCACAAATCTGTCATGAAGAAATACCCGGTAGCAGAGTGTCACTAGCAAATGAAGCGTGGCGGGGGGGGTTGTGGGAATAGCTGTATTTTTAATGGAGCTCACATTAGGATATTGCAGCAGGTTGGAAACTTTTCAGGAATATATATCTTAAGTGGGCCAGTCTGGTTTTGAGAGGATTTTATATTGGAGTCTGCTTTTGATTAACAGTCGTGCGCCTCGTTATTGTTTAATGATAGCAGTAGGGAGGTAAGCGTGCTGTTCACAGTTGTGAGTGTATATTTTAAAAGAGATCAGCTCCAATAAAGATGGAAAATAAGGTTATTTATGTAACAGCTGTAGAAGTATGAACAAATTGTACTCCATTTAGATGACTCGGCATAATCTTGGAGTAAAAGATGGATCTGGACTGCACCTAGTTTCTACAGCCTTTGTAGAGCTGTTTCAGGGTAGCTTGAGGTTTTTAGTGAGTTAGTTTCACTCAATACTCTTTTGTGATCCTTTCTGCACGTCTCCTAGCGGGTTACCGCAGCCAGGAGCACACAACAGAGCTGCTCTCCGTTTGTGCAAATGTTGCAGATACTCGCAGAAAACAACCATGCTGCTTTCAAGCCTGAGTGTTTTCACCCAGGGTGCAGACTTCTAAAGATTTATTTCATCATGTGAGGGCACCCCCGGTGACCCGCGTGTCCCAGCGGCACCAGGCGAGTTTCCCACGCTTGCCAAACCTCTTCTGGGAATCACTGGCAACTGGTGTTTGTATTTCTGGTAATGTACACAACCGATGCAGTTGTGTTTGAGGGCTGCTTACTGGTAGGAACAGGAATGAAATTTGACAAATTTAAAGGCAGACGGTTCCATCTAAGTGAAATGTCAGGCTGTGATGGGAAAGGAGGCAGCAGGTGCATTTCTGTGGGGTTGTCTTACCGTGTGCAGGTCTTTTGATACTGATTTAAAAGCAGTATTTTGGGCTGTCCTGACAGAGCTTCTGTACGTCTTTTTGTGTGTTTATTGATGACTAACGTGGTTATCACTGTTGTTTTTCATTCCTGTATCCCTACAATCTTTCAAAAAGTAGTTTAAATTTAAGTAAGGAGAATCTTATTCTAGGAGGAATTGTTGTACTGCAGAATAGAAACCTATTCCACAGACTGTTTGTCTTGGGTTTTATGTCCTTGGTGACATTGTCTGCATTTTGGAGCGAGGTCGTGTATAGATACATTCATTGAATCTTCCCAGTGTTTACCTGATGACCTAAGCAAATGAGTGTTCTGCCGTGTGCTGCTCCCTGGTTTTCCCTTCCTTTTAAATCCATTCAGCCTGATGGTGAATTTAAATCAAGGCCAGGCTGGACGGGGCTCTGAGCAACCCGATCTAGTTGAAGATGTCCCTGCTCATTGCAGGGGGCTTGGACCAGATGAGCTTTAAAGGTCCTGTCCAACCCAAACTATTCTAGGATTCTATACCTAGGGGGAATGAGCTAAAAGCCTTCAAACACATTGTGTTTCTGTAAGTGTCATGAAAATTTGGTATAAGCAAAGAAGAGACCTTCTCTTAGTGACCCAAATCTGGGAAGAATGCAGCGTGACCTTTCTCCCTCAACCCACTGTGGGCTGCAGTTTTCAGAAACACGTCTGCAGAGAGTGAGGAATTGCATCTCTCTCTTCAAGGAGCCTATTTCACCCATTTTGGTAAAACCAACCAATGTTTTACCAGATGTTGGTAAAATTATCCCTTGTCTGCCGCAGGCCTGCGGACGCTGGGCTGCTTTTCTTAGGCCTCGTGGACACCTTACTAGACATCCCTCAGTGCATGAACTCCAGTGTCTTGCCATAAAGAACACCCGTAGAGCCCTGGTAGCCCCAAGATGTTCTCTACCATCTCAGGTGACATCCCACTCTTCCTCTCCTTCCATCCTTGTTCTTTCCTGATGCAGGTTGCAAACACTTGGGTTGTTTTCATTTTCCAAAGTTGCATGCACTTATATTTTGCTTTTAAAGACATAAATATTTCCTCTTCTGTTCGGTTTTGTCCCTCTGGCCACTTGAGGACTGTAGGGTGCAATTTGCTCTAGCAACACGTGGTACAGGACCTTTCAGCTAATCTATTTGGTTCCTGCAGCACAGAGTATAGGAAGAGTTTGTAATTGGAGACATGTTGGGCTGACTTGCTTAGACTAACACTGAAGAATGGACTAGTGTTGAATCAAAAGTTACATTATTAAATTACAATGCTTCCTTCTTTGTAAGATGTTTAAGGTGAACAGATACCAGACTTAGCTTAGAGAGAACATGACAGAAACCCCACATTTATATATGAGTAAAATGTAAAACTGCAATTTACTTAAATTTGTTGCAGGAGTCAAATAAGGGAAAAATAAAGAACTACAAGGAATGGGATTGTGCATAATAATTGGTTAGTTTTTCCTTTGGTATCGGATGTAATTAGCTCTGCTCTCCTGTTACCTGCTGATTAATCTGGTGGGTTTTTGTTGTGTCACTAGGAAAGTGAAAAAGACATATTGCAGTGATTAGAAACAGGTACATATCCTTTCTGTTGAGGGCTTGTGGTTGCAGATTCTTTGAAATATGCAAAATATACTCAGGTCTGTGCCAAATCCAGATCCCTGCTGTGTCCCATAGCGTAATTCCGTATAACGCTGGGGAACTGCAGCATGTACAGGATATTTTGCCTCTGCATTTAAAGTAACATGGGGTTATGTGGAGAAACACGTATCACTTTCAATTTCCAAGTGCAGGACTGAACAGAATCAGAGGGCTGGATTGCATCACTGTTCCTCCATCGAGCATCTCTCTTGAAATCAGTGAGACAACTGGACGGCACAGAGCTCCCCTCAGCTTGAGCTTGCTCCAAACTGATGGTGGTTGAAAGGGAAATAGACTGAGCCTAATCCTCAGACAGTGCATTAAACTGAGTGATAACGTATTGGGGTGGAGATTAAATAAAGTTTGGATTTGATTGGAGCATTGATTGCTGGAACATAATTTGTTAAAGCATTTGTTGCTACTTGTGAGAAGATTGGTTAAAAGCTTGGTTAAGCAAAATAGGCAGGATTTTTATTGATATTCATAGTTATTGCACTGGATTTTTGTATCAAGTATAGATATTTCATAAAGATTCCATTCTTATCCCAAAAGCTTTATTTTTGACAGTACACAAAGAAAGCTGTAGGGGAAGAAGACACAGGATTAAAACAATATGAAAGGTAGATTGTGCATGAAGGACTAATCTAATGAAGACCGTGACTGCACAACATGCAGACAGATGTGCAATTACCAGTAGAATTACTCATAAAAGTGAATTTACTTTCCTGCAGGGAGGAGAGATGCTCTGGGCGCAGTCACCTTCCGGATCGTTTCAGTTCACAAATTCAGGACCTGGGACAATTCCCCAAAGATTTCGAGGCGCAGGATTTTGCCTCTTAGCGGTTATTAGAGGCATTTGTGGATATGGACTTAAAAACAAGAGTGTCCAATTGTATATTGAAGAAAAAAACCCCAACCTAAACAAAATGCAAATGCCTTTAAGGAGCTGGGTAATGGGGAGAGGATCCAGAAATTCCTATACAGAGAGATTTAAAAGCATTTTGTCTAGGATTTCTGTTCACCAAAATGGACCTCAGGGACCAGGAGAGTCTTTAGATAAGAACTGCAAATGATAGGTGATGACCAGGTAGAGCTAGAGAAAACAGGATTTTTCAGTAAATTTAGCAAATAAGAGTCAGAAGATATGTGAGGAAGATAAACTTTGAAAGGGTGCAAATAGCTAGGAATAAATTCCCACATGGTTAACTTCAGTCGCATGCTCTGTTGCGAGCAGGCAGCAAAAAAGTTACTGCTGTATATATTCTTTATTATCAACTTTCTAAAATGACAGGATCCTCTGGAGTCACTGCACTATTGTTTTAACTTTTAATTTATTGCAGTGCAGGGGTTTCAGAACCCAGCTGAACAGGAAAAACATCTTCTTGCAGTGCGATTCATGGCAGTATTTCTCGATTGTTGAATATTATGCTAGTTACACGGAAAGAGTAAAACCAGGTGCAGATGGAATTATTTTGGAAATGCTTCCAAAAATAAACAAAAAAGTTGGATGGCTAAAAGTGAAATCTCAGCGGCTGTCTACTGTTCTCAAAGAAGTTGAAATGTCAAGGCTGTTCGGTGGAAGTACCTGTATGTGTTCGACCTAGCACTAAGTCCCAAGGTCTCTTTGAATGCCTGGGAACGCCTGCTCAGCCTTGGGTTACTGTGTTCAGTAGAGATATCACAAAAAGGACTGACCCCGCGGTAGAGACATGCTGGTCCCTCCCTACTTTAAACCTTCGTTTCAGGAACAGGATGACATCCTACACCCACAATGATTGTAATTCATCTTGAAAGCTGCTGGGTGCCACTTCCCATCTCTTTGAATTCAAAGACTGCTGATTTCCTGAAAGAGTCAGCATCTTGAATGGGTCTTGGGATACTGATAGAAACAATTCATGACGTGAATACCAGAAATTGTCCTTTTACTTTCATCACGTTGGCTGGAAACCTCACTGTTAAGAGACTGCTTGAGAAATCTCAGCACAATTTGCCTTGGTAATTTTTCCCTACCAGCAAAGAGTGCTTTCCAAGCTAGGAATCTGAGTCCACAGCCTCACAATCGTTGCCTTGGTGTCCTGCTTGACATTTTGTCTTGGTGAAGGATTGAAGATCCATCTGCCAAGTGTCTGGACTACACTCCGAGTAGCAAAGATTCATGTTGGTCTAAGTCATAAGTAGTCATCTAGAGGTTCTCCCAGAGATGACCATATAGCAAGTACTGGCATTCAGTGGATAAATCTGATGTAGTTGGGGTTTGTAACTCCACTTCACTCATCACACCTGAATCTCACAAAGAAATCAATACAATTTATAAAACCTCTAAGTGGAACTTGCTGTTTTGGCACCTCACAAAGTCTGCTAGGTGCTTGTGCAGGCACGGAGGGAACCAGCTCACCCGTGACCCTCAGCGTAGGAATGGGGAGAAAACCTGTGTGGGTGGTAGTTGGGACACAGGTGCTGCTGCATAAGGAACCATTGTGTCTGGTCTCAATCTGCCAATGTTGGACACGTTTGATAGATCGAAGAAATGACACATTCTCTTTGTTTTCCATCCTTATACTGTCTGTCCCCGACTGTTCTCTGCTCTGGTCTGACTTGTACTATTAAAATACTCGTGCTCTGCTTTCATCTGTATTTTCCTACTTGTGTCTTGCTCAGCGGTGTGAACAAATCTTTATGCAGCATGCCTGTTCTGTTGGATATCGTTCCCTGTGTCCTTCAGTCTGCAATTAAATGTTTTATCTTGTACATGCTGTTTAAATTCTGTCCTTCTGAGTATTTAGTGGTGTTTTTTCCCCTCGGGAGAATTCCTTTCTTGTGTAAGTATCCAACTTAATGGTGCAGTGGAACCGCCTGCACAGAAGAGCTCTTTCATTCTCCTCTGGAGTTATTACATCGAGTTTGAAGGTGGTTTTCAGGAACGGTGTAGGCAGTAGGTACATTCTGGATGGCAGCATCTCCTGTCACAAGGTGATGGAGAGCTGGTCTGGGTTCACTGGCAACCCACAGGCCAGGACACTCTTGTGTTAATGTTTCTCTGCCTCGGTAACGTGATCTGGAGACCTGACGTGTGACTGATCACCAGCTTAGATGTTTCCAGCTCATGGGAACTGCAACACCGCAAGGAGGAAGATCAACCCCATGTTCCCATGGGAGGATGGACTCTCCTGAGAGCCTGGAAATGTCCCGTGCTGACCAGGAGCCATCTCTGAGCAGGCCCTGCAGAGCTGGGCAGCGTGGGGAGCACCTTCCTCACAGGGCCTTTAAACAACAACCTTAGCCAAAGTATTTGAAACTGTGCTTAACTGATTTGGCTTGTGTTGGGTTGTGTGTAAAACTCAGGGCTCTCTAATGCATGATGCATGAAGGTGTCCTGGTTTGGTTTTGGTTTTTTTTTTAAGATATAAAAGGTAGCTTTTAAATTCAGTTAAATGGTTTTAGGACATCGCTGAATTTATTAGCTGCTACAGACAAAAACCGTATGCAATTCACATGGAAGACTTGGTCCCAGCATTTAATTTACTAATAGATAAAGTCTCCTCTTAGTTCTGAAACTACTTAAAAATTGCTGATGGCACATGGAAAACTCTGGAAAGTATTCTGCTTAGGAAGGGTTCCTTTCCTAGTATGTTTTTCTGCTTCTCATCTTCATTTGTCCTTCATTGCATTTAGTGAACACATCATTTTTGTTTTGTACATTACCTTGAGCCAATCCCAAATTGGTTTGTAAAATCGTAGTTGTCTGCATCACATTCAGTTGATGCCAGAGACAAAATGGCCAAAGGTCAGGGCAGTTGAGACCTGATTAAACAGTGCTTTAAAAGTCACTTCAAAGCAAGGGGAAGTTATTCTGATTTTAGACTCATTGATGTCCCACATTGACCTTTTAACTTAGAGAAGAAAAAGACAAAATAACAAAAAAAGTATTATGCTATATTTTTATGACGTGCTTTGAATATTTCTTGGTTCTCTCAGAATCACTGAAAGCATCACTTTGCAACATCATTATTCCTATTAGTGGTTTCTCAGATACATCCAGGAAGCCCCCAGACTTTCAGGATGGGAAGAGTTAACATTTGAAGATGTTTTTATTTTTTTTTTTTTCCTTCCCTTGTGATCTCAGCCTGTTTCTCACCTTGGAATAGCTGGGGCCAATCTCGGTCCTGCTGACACCGAGGATTTGGTCCATCTTGCCGCTCCTGAGTTTGTGCAGTTAAATGAGAAAAGTCACGGCTTTTATTGTCTTTACATCAGCCCAGCTCCTGAAGCAAAGAAGGTAAATGTGATCTGTTAAGGCTAAAGAGTTAAAAGGTTGAAAGGAAGCAATGGTTTTAGTTGTGATTTAAGAAGCAAAGCAGAAGTCCAGACGCACCCAGCACTTTTGTTGGTTCCAGTCGGACACAGCATTTGGAGCAGCTGCTCAGAAGAGTCAGGGGCATGACCGTGGCTGCCTTTCCAGGTGCTACAAACCCACAAAAAAGTGAGTGAGCAGAGCTCAGAGAAGAGTTCAGATAACTCAAAACCTTGGCCAGGCTGCTCCTGATGGTCTCTCTGTGGCTGGTGGCTGAAGGGGGCTATTTCTGAGGACATCTCCTATGGGCAACGCCTGCTAGTATGTAGTATTTTGTGGGTTGTTACCCTTTAGCGATGCTTATTGTTTGTTTGGGCAGACAGGTTTCTCTCTTTTGAAGCTGTTGCAACATTTGCTAAAGTCATGTTTATGCTTGGATGGAGAAGTTGCTGCTCTGTGCCCTGGGGACTTGTCCTGCTCTCTTGAGATACAGAATGCTGGCTCCTTTTGCCAGCGTCTTTTCGTAAGGGTATGTCAAAGAAGAGACCTTTTGAGAAGGAAAAAGCTATTGAATGCTTTAAGAAGGTGTAATTAGTTGCAATTTGGTTGGCTAAAGGACCACCATGTGATGATTTAAAAAATTTGGTTTCCTGGTAAACAAGTTAATGGATTTATGCTCGGTTGCACTGCGCTTTCAAAAAGCAAAACGGCTCTAGGGCATGCAAGTAAAATTTAAGCTCTTTCCTTGTTGTTTTAAAATAAGTAAAATAAAACACACTGTCAGGTTTTCTGAAGAGTAGCTTGGCTCCCTGCTGTGGATAAGTAACCTCAGCTTAGAATTAAAGCCACCCACCTTTGTCTTCAGGATCTGGAGCAGACAAATAACTCGCTTTCCCTGTGGTTCCACTGTTATTTTTGTATTAGTCTCTTCTCTCTTCTCCATCTTGCTCTTTTTCTGCTTCCTCACTTGCTGTTTTCTCCCACTCAGTCATTCTCTTTTCTCTCCCTCTTTTCTCCTCTCTCTATCCAAGAGGGACACTCCTGTCACACCTGAGCTGTGGACTCAGGTCCTTCATTTAAAGGCACGTGTTAAAGATCCGTGATGGTCTCTCGCTAATTCCAGCAGCTTCCCCAAGTCTCAGTGCAACTTATATTTGTTTTGTGTCCACTGCTATTACTGTCTGAAGCCCCTCTGACCATCCCTTCTGTAACTGAGGCCCTTCGTTGTAGACATGTCCTTGCCGTCTCCCACGATAACACGAGAACCTCAGCCTTGATGAAGACACATGCTCTACTGTAGCACTGCTAATAGCAACGAAACGTGCATGCAGGTTAAAGGCCTCATTTGTCTCTCTTTATGCAAGTTTTTCATACTTTTGCAAGGCATTAAATATTGCTTTGCAGATAAGAGCGGCAGCGTGGTACCCCCAGGGCAGGGGAGAGGGAAAAAGCTGTAATTATTTGCTGCAAGAGTTGGGTCTAGCCAGGGAACAGCCACCTCCCTTGTATTACTGGCAGCAGGGGGGTAGTTGGCTGGTTTTTGGCTAGAGCAAACACTTCGCAATCGGCTTTGAACTCTTCTGTATCTCCCTAACTGAAGGGTGAAGACAGCGTGAGAAATAGTGGTTAATACAAAAAAACTTGGTATGAGATTTTAAGTTGACTAAACGCTCTTGCTAGCGTTTGTTTTCTCTCCTGAGAATGATAATGCTTGAAGGTGAGATGGAAATAAAGGCGAGTGTGTATGCGTGCTAGAGAATTACCTTCTGCTGTTTTATCCTTGAAGAGTTGCATTTTTAAGTTGCATGGTCCTAAAAAGTGCATTTGCATACCTCAGGTATGAAGTGAACTTGCTTGCTCTGTCTCTCTGCATTTGCGCTGGGACTGACTGGGGTTGCTGAAGACAGAGGAGAGGGATTTGCTGCCAGTGTGTTCCCTTGCATACTGTTCAAATACATTCAACTCAGCTTTCTAATTCCTGGGGCAAATACTTGATGTGACTTGCTGGATTGGCAGTTTTTATGGAGCATTTACAGACTAAAAGGGCCTTTTCCATCTCCTCCAGCTCTTTCTTGCTAATCCTTTTTTGTTTATAATTTTCCTCAATAGAGACGGAAGAAAAGTTCTTTGAACTGTATTGTCGTAGAGAATGAGATCATCAGTGAAAAAAAAAATTAATAAAAGGAACAGCTTGTTCTTTGTTCTTCTGCAAGGTGCCACCATTCTCCTTTGATTTTATCATTGTATCAGTGTTATGCACACAAGGTTCTGGAGTGGGTTCAAATAAACCAGATTCTCAGATCGAGGAGCTGAACCTTCCCCAGAGCTGCTGTGTGCCCAATGCAGCATCGTGCTGGGGGACACCTGCCACTCGTAGCTCTGTCGCTTGGGAAGCTTCGAGAGGAGATCCAGGCTTCTAGAAGGTTGGAAGAAGTACAGGTCCAGTATATTCTGCCATTCTAGCAGCCTGCATGATGGTAGACAGAAAGGGAAATATTCTTCTCTGTGTGCAGTGCCACAAGGGCATCAGAAACTGTGTTGTCTGCACTGAGGTGGCAACAAATCCTGTCCCTCTTGCACAGAGCATTGGCCCAAGGGTGGCTGAGTGCCCAGCCCTTTCCCTATTTCTACTTACAGACCTTAGGAGAAGAGCCTCTCTTTGTAAAAGACCTCGTTATTGGGTTTTGCAATGCCACAGTGTAATTTCAAATAATACTCCTGTCTCCCATCCATCTCTGTTGCCGTGTCTCTGTGTGTGCACAGAGGGGTTAGTAGGGTACTGCTGGTTAATAAAGCATGTGTTGCTTGATTCTAAACTGCATTCCCTGTTGCTGAACATCTCCCGTGTAGCAGCTTTGTGGTGGTGGAGTTTGAATGGGATGACAATTTTGCACCCGCTTTCAGATAAAATGATTTTAAATCTCAGAGGTCCTGAGTGAAAGAAGCCATCCAAGTGCCTTCAGTGTTTTTCATCGCAATAAGATACTTCCTTCACCTCTTGCTTTGATTTCAGCATATGAAGTGTCTCATTTAAGCTCCTGTACATTCTTATGTAAATTCAGATTTTTTAAAAATATGTCCCTAAACTGATGGCGTATACCTAGCTTTAGGGGTTGTTGTGCAGCTTTAGCTTCATTGTAGGAGGATTTTACATTTGGGGTGAAGCAAGTCTGTGGTTTGTAAAGTACTTGTTTCTGTAAGAAATGTAGGTTATAAAGTCTATCATGATGGAGAGCTACATGCCAAGACTTGAAGCCTTTGTTTCCTGGAAAAGCAGATTTCTTCATCAAAATGAAGGTGGAGTAGACCATGTGTAGCAGTCTGTGGTGTGTGGTCCATGTGGTGTCCGCCCTTTCCCCTTTTTCTCTTCTCTCTGACAAGACTTTTTCAATAAACGAGTGCTGGTTTAACTGTCTTTCAGGCCACATTTTCTTTTTTCCTTGGGAAATAACACAAGAGTTACAATGTGAAATTTTCCTTTTGTGACTTTGTCATAAAAATTAATGAGACTAGAAAAACTGTTTGTGGACCTGGAAGAGAATCCTGGTGAATAGTATATATCTATCCACAAATCTCTTTTGTTTTAATCAGCAAATAAACCAGGAGAGAGCAGTAGGCAGGTATTTCTGTGCAGGCCTAGGCTGGTGTTTTTTCTAATACATTCAAACGCAGAGATTTGAGAGAAGTCAGATTGGTTGATCGTTGTGCTATATCTTCAAGTTCTCTTGGTCTGAATTTTTTGGGGGTGAGGGAGATAGACTGATTCATACTTGAGCAAGACAAACCCAAGAGCTGCCAGTTTGCATTATGTCAATGTATGTAAGAAAATATTTAGATAGAATTTCCATTAAAAGTTCAAAAGCAGGGGGCTCATGCTGACCCCAGCTTTTAGAAGCTCTGGTGGGAAACCTGAATGAAATTTAACTCTGCTCAATGTGTTTTCGTTGGCTAACTCCATGTTTTATTATCTCATGCAATGAGATCTTTCTTGGTTTGTCGATTTTCTACTGAGGACAAAAAGTTCATGTATGTAACAGTGCACATATTGAATTAAAGTACCATTAAAGACATGATGTAATGACCCTCTCTCCTTTTCCTTTCGTCAATATTTGCCTGCAGGGTCAATACATTACAATATAGACTTCAAAGTATTCAATATTTTTTTACCTTTTGAGTGTGTTGGCTTCAAGTGCATGTAATATTAGACCTGTTGGTTGAACTGTTGGTCTAAGACTTACTAAGTAGTTTCAGGCTTGGATGCCTAATCCATGTAGAGCGGCTTTCCAGGCATGTGATAATATCACAACACAGCTGTTGGCAGCTTTCTGAGGTGAACCATTTAATCTGCAGTCGTTTCTCCCAGCTTCCTAACGAGTGGTGGAATTTGTCCCTCGGTGTGCGATGGGATTATTGCCCTCTCCCCCTGCTGCCATCATATTTACTCTCTGCAGGACCTTCCAGTGACTGTAGGTTATGTGGACAAATCTAAACACCAGCACACCCATCTTCCGTGTGCTTTTCTGCCGCCTTTACATCTGTGCTCAGTCAAGTGCAGCTCAAAATGCGAGATAATGCTTGACGTACTAAGTGCCGTGCAAACGTGGCTTAATAAAGTTAAAATTGTCACGCATTCAAACGCTTGCACAGGGAGGGTTGGTGCTCACTTGTCTGAACTCCCAGCTGGGGCACAGTGGGCTGGGTAGTTCTAATAGGAGCTTAAACCTTCTCATGTCTCCTCTTCACCTGTCTACATTTCCATTCCCACTCTGCTGAGATCTAGCACTGATACTCATCCCATGGGCACAGATGGGCTGCGTAACAATGGCAGCCACGAACCATTTATCCGTCAAAAAAGTGGCGCTCTAGAGAAATGCTTTGATAATATTCTTTGCAAGGTGTATAAACAAACAGGATTGTCACCCGCATGGTATCTTATTACGTTGTCTTTTTAAAAAAATTAAAGAAAAAATATTTATAGATAGCAAGAAGTTACTGAATTCCTCTACAGAACCAAATGTTATAATTAGGAACCCGCTGCACTTAGAACTATTCTACAAATAAGCACCTCAAATCTAGTTTAGTCCTTCCAGAGAAAACAAAGGTCAATAGGCTTCTTTGAGGATTAGCAAACTAGAATTTCTTGGACCAAGGTACTAATTACTTCCAAAGCTGAGGGCGATTACTACTTCCAAATCTAAATTATTGCCAAAACCTCATGATAAACCTCAGTAGTACTCCTCTCTAGCCTAACTTTTGAATTAAGATACTTCTAGACTGGGCTCTAATTAAAGGATAAATGGCCTGATCTGAAGGGAAGGCAGGATAACAGTGGGAATATTCTGTTTGTGAAAGCTGCACTTCTGCGTAGCCTGGTCCAAAGTCATTGAAGACTTCCCGGGTCACCAGCAGCAATTTGGGCTCAGCCAGGGTGGAGTGGAAACGAGTGCAGCTCTGGGAACCCGAAGGTGTGTGTGACCTGATACTCCACACCTGGGAACCCGTGTCCTGCATCGTCTGTCTGCTTCTAAGGTGGGATCCCGTATTTCTTGCTTACTGTTGTCTGACAGCAAAGGGATGAGGACTGGGCTCACTATTACAAGCTCCTGATTGGAAAAACTTCTCCCCGTGGTTTTTAAGGGGTTTCACATACCAACCGCTGTGCTGAGGATTCACTCGTGTGTGTATTGACTCGGATGTTGTACCAACAATGTGTTTGCTAGTGTGCTGAGAGACCGCAGTTTTCGCATCAGATGGAAGAGGGGGAAAGAAGTATCATTTTTGTAGAGAACTAGGCATAAGGTAAAAAGGTTACGGTAGCAGTGGGAGAGGGGTCAGAGTTAAACGCATCACCATTTCATTTCTACCTGCAGCTTACTGACTTCCTCGTGCAATTTCAGGGAACTTCGAAGTGGGTGTTCACATCGCAGATGTCAGCTACTTTGTACTGGAAGAAACAGCACTGGATAAAGTAGCGAGCGAAAGAGCAACTAGCGTGTATCTAGTGCAGAAGGTAAGGGTGACTCTTCCTTTTTTCATCTGACAGCCGTGTCTTCCGTTTACCACAAATTCATTTTAAAGGTTTGTTTTCAGATGCCTGCAATCAAAATCTGGCTGTTATTGCAGCAAACCTATGAAAATGAGTAAAGTGATGCAAACGCAAGAGCTAATGGAGCTGCTGGCTACCTTGGAGCTTACGGAGGGAGCAAGGGGAGATGCAGCAATTCGTGACCCTGTGCCCGTGGGCCGAGACCCAGCTGTGCCAGGACTTGCCAGCTCAGGAGCAGCTCCGTGTGAACGGGCTCTGCTGATCTGGAGTTAGTTCAGGGCCCAGAGCTCCATAGCTACATTTATGCCATGCTGACCCTGAGATAAACGTGACAGATGCAAGCTGGCTCGTCTGCTCCACTGTTGAGAGCTTGAAATTTGTACATTTGGTGGTGGAGGTGGAGACTTTTGTCTTTGTCTTCAGTGCAGTGGTACTAGCTAATCCCTTCCAGAAATGGGTGCATAGCAGAGTAGGGTATAAAGCATCCTGTGCGATCTCACATCTTGAAGGTACAACAGTATTTCACAGATTTTTCCTTTATCTGGGTATCCCAAGTGCTGGAGAAATTACAGAATCATAGAATAGAGTCACAGAATCACTTCAGTTGGAAGAGACCCTCAGGATCATCGAGTCCAACCATAACCTAACCTAACTCTAGCACTAAACCATGTCCCTAAGAACCTCGTCTAAACACCTTTTAAACACCTCCAGGGATGGTGACTTATGTCTTTTCATCATGTAGTGAAAAGATATTTGAAATTGTTCAGATTTTAGTGTAACAGAATCACACGTTAAAGTCAAGTTTAAAGTTGACTTCCACACTTTAAAAATGAACAGGTTCAATTTTAATGTTATTGGAGAGGAAACATCCAGGTTTTTTTCTGTGCCTGTCTCATTTTCAGTTGAATGTGCAGAAGCATTTCCTAGCCCATCAGATCCTGCTGGCGCTGTGCGTGCAGGGAAGCTTGGCTGTCAAGTGTCCTGCGCTGGCCTGAGGCATCAGCTGCACGAAGAGGAGTGCTGAGGCAGTCTCATCGGAGCAGGTTATTTTGCCTCTCCCCACACTCTCATTCAGTCAGGCTGAAGTCCTTGTCTCTGCAGCCCTTTCCCAGATGACAGGGCATGTTTTGTATAATAAATAAACATATCCTACTTGCTACTTAGGATTGGGGGGGATTCTTCCCTTCCTGGATGTTCACAAAGTTGCTGTCTGAGGAGGGTCTTGTAATGGTGCTTGTTCCATATGATAAAATGATTTCTTTTTACGCTGTTGAAATCGGATTAGTGGTTTGATGTCAAGCTGTTAACTTTTAGTAGCTGTTCCATAACTTTCCTTGGGTAGAAACAGCAAGTCATAGCTTCAGGGGGGTCTTCTGGTGGATTTTAGGTCTCTGCGGGTATGGGTTGCTTGGAGTAACCATGGTAGCGATGCAGAAGTGCCCCAGTTGGGTCAGCAGCCACCAGCCCGGCAGCTCACAGGTGCAAGGACTGGCCGTGCTGGAAGACACCAGGTACCAGTGCCTTCCTGTTCTCCAGCAGTGGGAAGCAATGCCTGTCTCATGGGAACAGCAGTTCTGGCACCAGAGCCTTCCCAGTCCTGCAGCCTCTCCAGGGATAAGCCCTCGGCTTCTGCAATGCTCTGCTTGCCCCTGTGATGCACAACATAACGGCCGTAGCTTGGGGGGCGTCACTGCGGGGCAGCAAAGCTGGAGTCCAGCAAGTATTTCCAAGTTAAAATACTGTGGTTTGAAGGCATGTGACTTTTTTTTTACAGGGCAAAGAAAGAATTCCATATAGAAAGGAAACATTTCATGAGAAGCGAGTTGAATTTGAAAAGCTTGTTGGACTTTCTTTCAAAGTGCTTTTTCCCACCAACACTACCAGTCAGTCATGTACGATGCCAACATATCTATTGCCTATAATCTTCAATTGCTCTTCAACTACCTTTGCCCAGCAGTCAGGATTAGTGTTTTACCCACACTTCTGCCCTGCAGAACATATATTTTAAGAGTGCAAACTAGGTTAGATGATGAAATGGTCAATGTTTTAATTACAAGAGATGAAAAGGAGAGAGAGGATGGGCAAAGGAAAGCAGCCAGGCTGTCTGATACAAGATGGTAGAAAATATGCTTCCCTTTGATGGAACTTTTTCCTAAGACAGCTGTGATTCTGCTAGTGGTTAGCACCATACTAATCCTCCCAAAGAAGTTAAATAAAGCCACATATTTAATTTTCACAAACCATGTTTCCAGAAGGGGAGTTATTGTATAATTGCTAGCAGTCTACTTAATAAAAGTCAAAAGTTTTTTTGAAATAGGAGTGTATCAGGTTTTAAGAAGCAAGAAAACATAAACAGTTTCCTCTTTTTTGGCACATCTTATAGTGTTATTTTAGGTGTGAGGCAGCTCGAGTGAGAGGTCAGCCATAAATCCCTGTAATATTTTACCGGTCCTATTTTATACTGGAGATCAAAGATCGGAATTGTAAGCCTATCTTCACATTGAGTCCAAGGACTTCTAGACATTCACTTTTGACACCAGCAGGTTGTCAGGGTGTTGATGTTTTGATAATCTTAGGCTGAGTAACAAAGAGTTGCTCGACATGTGAATTCATGGAAGTGTTGATACAAGTCTGGAGCAGAAATCTTGGCTCATAAACAAATTGCCTATTTCCTTTGAGTATCTTTTAGTGTGTAAGCAAGAGGTTTGCTGAGCCCACCCCATTGTTGGACCTCGGCGTCCTCCTCCCAGCTCTGGGGAGAGCAGCTGATGGAAACTCTCGGTTAATACCGTCCCTCCCCATCGCACCAGTGGTGGGAGAAGGGGTCACCCCGGGAATCAGCTGAACCGAGCCTAAGCGGGCAGCCAAAACAGGGCGCTGGCAGAATGGGGGTGTGAAAATAAGGGGGTTTCCTAAGCAGAGTTTGTTCCCTTTTCACTTTGGTTGACTGATTTTTGCCATCCGTTCCTTCCTTGAAAACCTGCTCTAGCGAGTCCATTAGTGAGAGCCACCCTGGCAAACCCACTCTGAACCTGCAGCAGATGGTTCTAGTTTTAAGGGGAATGGGGAGTTTTATCATCCCATTATGCGTGTGCTCCCTCCCACTGCCCGGCTCCCTAGGAATGAGTCTGAGGCTGGAAACTTGATTTGGTTTCTGGAAGCACTTTATCAGCCAAAGAGGCAAAACAAAAGCAAGCCAAGGGCTCTCACAAGCAGGAGGTGAGATCTTCCCGTGTCCAAAGCGATTCCACCATGCAGAGGAGCCAGCTGCTAAGCAGCGTGACTCGCCGTGGTTAGAGGCCCACGTGTTTTATAACCCCAGGACAATGATGTGTAAGAACACATGAGCAAGAAAATTTTTTACAATGAGGGTAGTAAAATACTGCAACAGGTTGCCCGGAGAGGTGGTGGATGCCCCATCCCTGGAGACATCCCAGGCCAGGCTGGACGGGGCTCTGAGCAGCCTGAGCTGGTGAAGATGTCCCTGCTCATGGCGGGGGTTGGACTGGATGAGCTTTGAAAGTCCCTTCCAACCCAAACTATTCTGTGATTCTGTGAAACCCCCAAGCCCCAGCAGTGCCTTCCCTTGCTCTGGTTTTCCCTCGCTGCCACCGTGTTGGTGTGCTGGGACGTGTGGCTGCCCTTGGGGACAGCCGGCAGCGCCAAGGGGACTGCCAGGAGTGCCGGAGCCGCGCACGGTCACACTGGAGATTCTGCATTTGGGACTTGGAAACGGGGCAAGAGAAATCCTCTGTCTGTAGCTGGGTTTGAAATGCAGACCCACAGCTGCGAGCATTGTGGCTATCAGCCTTTCACTCAAAGAAGTGCCCTTTTCAGGATCTCTTGGGCTCTGCTGGGCTTGTGGGGAGAGATGATGTCTTTTATTAGTCTGGCTGATAGAGAGGGATGAAAACCAGACAAGCTCTCACCACCCAAGCCTTTCTTCAGCCCCGGTTTCTATGATACATTTGTTAGAAAAGATTTCTGGGGGGCCACAGGTCATTTTTTTCATTGTGAAAGTTTTTTCCCTAGCCCTGCTGGACGTCTCCAACTGCATTCCTAGAGTCAACTAAGTTTATACACAGCCCTGTTGCAGTGTTACGATCCCAGTATAAGCCCAGGTGACTTCATTTCCGCCTGCAGTAAAATCAAGCTGAATGATGCCATCCCCAGCATAGTCACATCCATAGCAATTTGCTGGGGAAAGCACGCTGGAGGTGATCTCCCTCGGCAGGGTTTCATTAGCTGGATTTCTGCGTGCCATGGCACTCCAGGGCACCTGGCAGACGCTGCTGTCTCTTGGCAGACAGTCACGGGAAGGGCAAAGCATTTAAAAGATGCCAGGCAACCTCTGGATTATTTGAGGGGATGCTGTGCAACCCTGATACTGTGCAAATCTGGGCATTGAAGACGTACTTAGGGAAATCTCCTCTTATCCTCAGTCTCCTTCAGAAAGAGGTGGAGGTAATCCTATTGCAGAAGTTCCTTCTGGGCAGCCCCTGGGATAACTCCTGAAACATCTCGCTCTCCAAGTGTGACATGATGGTGACAACTTTTTATGTGAAGTGCCGGGCTTGAAACTACTAAGAATCCTTTCAGCCTGTGACTGTATCATGTTAAGGAAAAAGGAAATTTGTGCTTAAACTTCTGTCCTCTGTGACAGTTGGTTGATTTTCCATGTAGAGTGTGAAGAGGAATCGTGATGTTAAAGCAGAAGGAGGCAGTTAGCCAAGACTGTCATGATGTTGAAAACAGGTTTCTTTCGCTTCAGGAAGGTAGATAAAGTTGACATACCTTCAATGCAAGGTCACATTGTCTTGTGTTACGCATGTATTTGCTGAGCCCAGGAAAAGTTGATTGAATTCTTGCTCTCCTGTGAGGCTTCTTCCTCCATGGGTTGTGTTGTTACTTTGCCTAAAGTTTCTCTCCTGTAAAACAAGAGTAATATGGGTTGATGCTTCTCTATTTAACAGTAAGTTTGTTACAGCTAATTGCTTGGTGAATGTTTAGTGCTGTAATTATGATCCGAGTTAAAGCTTTGCTTGTGTTTCACATCATTGAAAGCCCTTCCATAGAATTATAGCCTCTTGAGTTGGATATTAATCCTGCTCAAGTACATTTAAAACAAGCATCCTGTTGTTTCATTCGGGGTATTCTTCCTGGATGGGCTTTCATGTTTCATGTAGGCATTTTTCTGGCAGACTGTTATTGCTTCAGGAGATGCGAAGGGAAAGAGGATGCACTACGGCACAAAAATATTCAATAAGTACAGACCATTATCAGATAATCAATCACAAAGGGAGGGAGAGAGGGGAGAGCTAGTAACTGCAGCTTTTGATTTGGGTGAAAAAGGACACGGTAGCTTTTATTAAATTACTAGCACTTTGTTCACTGTGACCTGAACTTCAGGGTCTCACGGTGGCCATGGGCAATCTTAGGCAGACAGGGATTTCCGATAGTCTATAAAAGCTATTTTCTCTCCTTTCTGGTATGGGTTGACACCACACACGCTCAATTTATAACCCCGTGGAGTGGGTCCTTCCAGGCAGCATGGCAGAGCTCACGTACTGGATCCGTGAGTTATGAATGTACCAGTATTGTTAATGTACTGTTCACAAATGGAATAACAGAGTTGACGGCCTTTGTGTTGCGGGAAACAGCTTATCATAATCTGTGCCCTTGTGACCTTCCAGCCGAACCAGTGCTGCTGATTCGTGTTGTGAGTGACTCCTTGACAGTCGCAGACCGTACAGTTAACCTTTTGGCATTAATATGCACTGTAATTAGGATGGATTTATGGCCATCCTCTGATGCCAAACCACAAATGTGATTAAATATTTTAAGAGTCTTTCCTTCAAAGCAACCGGGAAATATGAAGTATGTGCACTTGAGGAGAAAATGGACACCTGAGACTGACTTTTCTTACTGTTCTGAAGAACAGTTGTTCCTGTGGCATCCAGATAGAAAATCTTATCTCTGAAATCATCAAATCAGTGTCACGAAGTTTGGAAGAGCTGGGGTTTGCATGCCAGTTGGCTTGCTGCTGATCTTATATTTACAAGGTGACAGAGCAGAACAGTCAAAACAGAAACCAAATTAAATAGCTAACATATTTTATGGCAACTAAGTAGAGCATTTCTCTCTGTGTTTTTGTGGGATGCACCCCCCACTCAGGATAAACAGGTAGGAGAGATCATGGTTGCTCTTTGAGGGCAGTTACTGCTTCTTCACAAGTGTAAATAATGAGAAAGGAAATAAGAATGTGAAACTCTAATAATTGGGTTTGCTTCATTAAACCTCTGCTGAATGTTATCTTTACTGGAAAATAACTCAGGGGTGGTAGAAACACTTGGAGCTGCTCAGATGTGCTCCAGTGTGAGTATGCTCCAAAACTGTTGCTTTGTTGCTGTAGTCAGGTGTGTAACTGATGGTTTGGTAATTCAGTGTCCAGCAGCACAAATATTGATTGGTTGTAAGGAATTAACACAGGTTAAAAACTCCCTGCCAAAAATTCCTGCTGGCTGACATTTTGTTCAAACAGAGTTGAGTATAGTAAAATAATAATTGTTCTCTCTCTGTTTGCAAACACCATGTTCATTAGTAAGAAAACAGGTGCTTTTGTTTATCTCACCTGCATCTACACGTTCCTGTCTGTGCTACAAAGCCTGGCTCAGTCTTTATTAAGCCAAGCACCACTCTGCTGATGCATGGGAGGACTTTCAGTTCTGCTTTGCAGGGAGCAAACTTGCATTACTTGCCTGGTTATGCAGTCGTCGGTGGCAAAGGAAGAGACAGTTCCCAAATCCAAGCTCTTCAGCTCCTGACTGCCAGGACCATGTTTCTTCAACATCAAGTTTCCTGATGTGCTGAGTCTTCCTTGTTCCTCCCAGTGTCAAAATGGCACTGGGGAAGGAGGAGAAAAGCGACCAAATTTTATGACTGTAAGAGCTGCAGAGTGAAGTGTTTGTGTAACCAAGGGTGCAGGATGCTCCAGGATTCCGTTCCTCAGAGGGGAGCGCTGGGAATGATTCCCGGGTTGGAGACTGGCAGCCCCCTCCAGTGTCATTGAGGGATGGGGCTGATGCGAGTGTTGGTGGCCTCGGCAGTGTCTGACTGCCTCTCCTTTCGGAGGATTTGCGTTACTCATTCTGTGCCAGCATGTCATTCACCACGTGATGTAGGTCTGGCATGGGTGATGCATCCCAGAGCTATGACATGACCATGGAGAATGTGATCCTGAAGGTTTAACGCATTTTCTCCTTTTGTGCATTGTCGAGCCTGTCTTTTGCCAACTGGTCAGGGAAGCTTGGCCACAGACAAGTCTTTGCGAAAAGCCCAGATCTAACCAAGACTCCCTTCTCTTCCAGGTGATCCCGATGCTTCCCAAGCTGCTCTGTGAGGAGTTGTGCAGTCTCAATCCCATGCGAGATAGGCTGACGTTCTCTGTGATGTGGAAGGTGACTCCAGAAGGCAAGGTACCTCAAGTAGCAGGCAGTCATCTGCTAATCAGTTCTCCCTTGGTGGCCAGTCCCTACTCTTGCAAACAGAGTGGTAAAAATGTCATCCCTTAACACCCAGGTAGACAGCAAAGGACTTGTTGGTGAATAGTGGACGATGTAGAACTGTCCCTGTGTCTTGTCTCACTGATGATACCATGGAGCTTCCAACTGGAATGATCTCCCAACATGGTGGGGAAAGGAAGAATATTTGTATGAATCTCAGGAACAGAATTGCCTGCTTCTTGCCAGGTCACCCATCCATTTAATGCCTTACCTCCAGCAGCAATTCAAAGCTAATGCTTTGGGTGGGACAAGCTGTTCCCCCCTGACTCCAACCCTGCCATGCTCTCACAGGCAGCTGTGCGATTCGGTGGATGTGGGCAGTATCCCTCTGTGGCCTCTCTGGTAAAACAGACTATTTCAGCCTCTTGAGAGCTGCTAATTACAACGATCCAAATAAAGCATGGTGGCTCTTCAGCACAGGCACAGCTCCATCCTCTGCGTGTGCTGTTTCCAGGGAGCGGTTGCGGATGCTGCCTGTCTGTGCAGCAAGCTGCCCTCCGCTCCCCGCCAGCTCTCCCCAGCTCTTTGTTTCTCTGCCTCTTCCTCTCCCGCACTTTGTAACCCCGACATTCTACTCTTCGGTGATCACAGGGTCCCCTTGCTAATCGAGGAGGGCTCAAGACTGCCAGTACCAGAGGACTCTCCGATCTATGAGAAGTACACTTTTTGTACTCAGAATCGTTTTTCTTTAACCAGTGTTGTGCTTATACACAACTCTCTCTGTGGAGAGTATTTCCTGTGCAAATTTGGTAATTTTTCACTAAGATTAACTTTACTTCCTTATTATTGTCCATGCTGCTCTAAAGGATACTGAATCTTGTTTTGTGCATTAGTAAAATATAGTTGCAGTCCTATATCTCCATTACTCCAGCAAGTCCGTGCTCTGGCACCAAGGTGAGTTTTATTTGTTCACTGTGAAAAGCGTTTCACTTCCTATAGCGACAGCATGATTGCTCATGGGACCTTTTAATAGTAGCTACTTGGTGGGCCTTTTATTGACTCTCAGTGGTCTTTGAACAGCTAATAGTCAAGTCTTAATTAAAATAAGCTTTTAATTAAATCTTATGTCTCATCCCCTGCAATATATACATTATTTGCTTTTCGAACAGTGTTCAGACCAACCTTATCTGACCAGTGAGGAAATGGAGGAGCTGCAGCATCTGCCTTACACCTGCCCAGGGAGCTGATCCCTGCAGGAGCCGTGGTCTGGGCCAGGACCACGCTGCCTCTTGGAAAGCAAACTACGGCCATCTCAGCAAACTGCTCCTCCTAGGAGGCCTTTCAGGGCTGCAGTCGTAGTCGAGGTCACTTGATTTGAAAATCAGGTGAAAGCTGGAGAAGAATTTACTCCTTCCAAGAAGAGAAGCGGTTGTAGGGCTTTTGCCCAGCAGGTCATTCTTGTCAGGGCTTATCTGTGAGTTGGGACAGAATGTGTCTCCTGTGTTTCTAGGTGTCACTCTAGCCTAATCGCAGTGTAAACAGGATCACATGCTCTCCAAGCTCTGCTGGGTGAAAGGGAGGTGTGTCAAAGGCCCCCACACGGCCTTTGAACCTCAGCCGGTGGTGGAAAGCCATGAGAACACTGACACCGAGGACAGGACATTCCTCGGTGAGGGATGGATGGGGCCGGAGGGCACTTGGTTGCACCCTGTGTGTGCAGCAGCGTCATAACTTTGGACTTGCAAAGTGAAGCCCAACTGCACCGCTGGCGGTGAGACCCGCTCTGAGCTGCCACTGTTACTGTTCCAAAGCAAATAAGTCTAGAGCTAATGCATCTCCCAAGGAAAAGCCATGCAGATTCCTCACTTGAATGTGACTATTGATAAGTTGTTGGGGTTTTTAATTCTTGTTTCTTTTAAAAAAATAATGCCAGGCTGAGCCCTTTCTGGGAGACAGGCACTTTCTTGTTTCTATTGCTTTTGGGTTCTGAAGATTTTGTCTTCTAGTTTTGCATAAGCACAACAAAATATTGCCTGGGCAGTGCTCCACAAAGCTCAATGGACTCCAGTGGGATAGTGTGACATGATCTGAGATGATTTTCCAAGGGCAGAGGCGTTAACCATATTGTAGCATCTGTGCTGTTCTTCAGAAGCAGAGCTGGGCTTTTATAGGAACAACGTCGCACGTTCTTGTTCAGATGCAGTCAACAGAAAGATATTTGAAAACAAACGATGCAACTCTCCTTTTAAAGTTATTGCTTGCTGATGTTTGAAGCACAGCCCTGCCGGTTCCTTCTACCAGTGAGGAAGATAAATTGCTTCAGTTTGAAACAACCTTTACAAACAACGTGTCTTCCAGACTCAAAACTGTTGTTATCAGCCAGGATGTGATATGGATGCTGCCTTGCATAGGGAGAGTCCTCAGCCTCGCGCACAGCTACGTCACACCCTCAAAGAGATCTGTACCACAGGGACAGTGCTGATGGGAGGATTTCAGCTGAGCCACGCTGATTTTCATCACACGATGTGCTGGGGACTACAGGTTTTTCTCAAAAGCAACCCAAGCTGGGGAAGGGAAGCCTTAACTCTAGAAATATCTCAGATAGTGATACTCTGCCTGGGGACTGGGTGCACCAGGTTTGCTGTGATGGGGGAGACCTTGCAAACCTGTCTTGTGGGCTGCTTTTAATCTTCCAGTCTCAGTTCACAACCCTCAGGCACTGCTTCTGAGCTCTGCTTTTGCCCATCTGTCAGCTACTGGTACCTGGATCAGCCAGGCTTGTGGGCTTTCCCTGCAGAAGCGAAGCTTGCCCATTCCTCTGGTGGGGTTTCCAAACCAGGGACAGAAGGCTGTGGTTACTCTAAGTCTGCTCAGATGGCCGCTGAAGGCAGAGACGGAGGATATTTCCAGCAAATACTTGGACAGCGGGTAGAGTTAAGTTAGCGTGCCCTGCAGCAAGGCTGAGTCTGGCAGCTCTGCTCACTACACACAGGGATTACTGGACTGCACGGGGCAAGATGCATCCAAAACGCCATTCCTTGCCTGTCCGAAGTGTGTTTAATGCATCCAGGCAAACTTGGTGAGAAGGTGTTTATTGGGTACGTTAACAGGAGACCTCTCAGGGTTGTCACTGTCCAGTTTACACCTGTTAGAGCCATTGCAGAATGGAAATTGGATGCTCTGCATCATGCTACTTGGTTGCTTTTGAGAGACCAAGAACAGAAAAAAGGAATTGGGAAAACAGAGAAATAAAAGAAGTTTAATATCTGCTAGTAATGGACTGCTTGTCCTGACACTTTGCCCTGAATGTAGCCTGCCTGAGATTTGAAATTCTAGTTATATTCTGGGAGGCCAATATGCTGCATCTCTTGGCTTGCAAGGAGGGAGTGGAGTTCTGCAATATTTGGCCTTTTCTAAGGAAGCAGAAAAATGAGATTTTGTTGAAAGCTTCAAGTTCAGACAGTGAAGTGGAAATCTGGTCTGTTGCCTCCTGCGAGGGACAGAGAAGCTCTTGGGAAGCCAGTGGCAGAAAGCACCGTGTAGCCCCAGAGCTGGTGTTCAGCACTAACCCAGGGCTTGGGGAAAGTGCTTCTCTTTGGAATTACCCTTCTGGTTTGTGCCCAGTCTTAACTCTTTAACAGGCATGTACATAATGGAATTCATTCACTTTATAAAGTACAATGAAGGTGCTTTCCAAACACAAAATATTTAGTGTAGCATAATACAACAGTGAGGGCCAGAATGGCTAGTGACCTTTAATGCATAAAGTAATAGCTGGAGATGGATGAACTAGAAGGGAAATAGAAGTTGTGTCTGAAAACATTTGAACAGCAAACTGAAAGAGCTGCCTCTTACAACTGGAGGGTCTGTAGAAGTGCTCAACTCAAATGAAGGCTGCTCAGCCTTGCTCTGAGATCATCTCAACAAGGGACAACCCCTTTTTGGTGCCTGGGTACCTAATCCATGCATTACTGAAGTCTGACGTATCTGTGTTACCAACTGGTCTTCATCTTGCTGGAAGTGGATCATTTAAAGAGCAGTGCAGCTCCTTCCACATGAGAGTTCATGCTCGCTTAATATCAGGAGGTTTTTTGGGTCCAGCAGATTTCATCAGATGTTGCTGACCTGCCAGATATGGATCCTGCATCACCGCAAGAAACCGGACGACATTTAACAGGATGCAGCAGAGTGCAGGGCAGATGCTGCCAGCACTGTCACAGCATCTCTGTCCAGCTTTGTGACTTTCTCTTCCTTTCTTTCTCTTTGGCATAAAAGAAGGGGTGCACAGAATAACCATGAGCCGAGGGTCAGAGCAGTTTATGTTGCAAGACGTCACTTGCTGCATCTCTGCTATTAGGACACTTTCTAATTAGAAATGAGCTTAAATGCCCCGTGACTTTCAGGGCTCTGAGCTGCTGAGTTACACTGCACATTTGTTCTGTGGGGCAGAGGGGAGGGAGGCAGCAAAGGTATCTTGGGGATCAATCCTTTTATTTTAACAAGAGGGTTTGCATTTCTGAAGCAATGTCCTTGCTGAGTCCGTCTTAGAGAGAGCTGGCTGTTCTCCCCGGACACCGTCACTTGCAGAATTTACTTTGTCCTGTTGTGGTGATGAAGGGGTGAGGTGACACTTGTAGCTAAGACAGAATTACAATTCTCCGTTCATTCTCTGAGCACTTGTGCTTTGAATGGTTTATCACGGACTGCATCCGTCTCCAGAGCCCTCATGCCAATGCTCTTGACTTTTCTGAAGAGCCTTCTGCCCTTTGTCCTTCTGTGCTTTCTCACTGGCTTGATGAGCTTTTGGGCTCTCTTACGTATCTCATGTGAAGGTAGATTTTCCTTTCTGCTTTAAGAAATAATTCTGAATTGCTACTTCTACGTTGGTAGTCTGTTACAGAGTTTAAAATGGGAGTGGCTTCTGGTTTAAAATAAAATAATTTCATAGATGATTTATCGATCATTTTCCTCTAGATTCCAAAATAGTTTGGAAGCCCAGAAAGGCTTGAGTTTGGGCCTAGGACCATAGACACGATCAGAGAAACAAGGGGTCAGTAACTGGTCATCTCTCCTCAAGACCCACCAAAGTCCTACTCAGGCACTTTCACGAGTGCTAATCAGACACTGGGGTTCCTGCAGTACTCCTGAAAACAGTATTTTAGGGCCAGCCCCTCGTGCCCTGCTGGCTACACTTTAATTAAAGAAGTGGAACGCAGTCTGCTGTGTTTTAGATAGGGGATCCTTTCCTGCATGTGTACGTCTGCCTGTTGCCACTGCTGCACCTAGTAACCTTTGAGTAAATCATACCATCCTTTCGGTTGGAAGAGACCCTCAGGATCATCGAGTCCAACCATAACCTAACCTTAACCCTAGCACTAAACCATGTCCCTAAGAACCTCATCTAAACACCTTTTAAACCCCTCCAGGGATGGTGACTCCACCACTGCCCTGGGCAGCCTGTTCAATGCCTGACAGCCCTTTCTGTGAATAATTTTTTCCTAATATCCAATCTAAACCTCCCCTGGCACAACTTGAGGCCATTTCCTCTTGTCTTATCACTTGCTACTTAGGAGAAGAGACCAACTCCCTCCATGCTCTAACCTCCAACTGCTTTCAGCTCCTGGATGGGCTGTAGTTCTTTGAGCTCTATGAAAGAGGGAAATCAGGTAGAGGAGAGTGATCCAAGCGGTTCCCTATGTATATGCACAATACATTGTACATATACATGCTCCTAGACACTGGAGAATCTGTATGGACAAAAGGCCTGATGGTCTCAGTATGAGAAGATTTTCACTTGAAGATCAGAGTCAATTGCGAGGTCTGGTGTCATTCCTTCCACTGTTTGTACAACTTCCCAAGCCTTTGTGCACTGGATAAGTCCTCAAATCAATTAACATTTCCCAATTTTGCAGATCCTTGACGAATGGTTTGGGCGGACAGTCATCTGCTCCTGCGTGAAGCTAAGCTACGACCACGCACAGAGTATGATCGAAAGCCCCGGGAAGATGTTCTCACCTGAAGAACTTCCCCCTGTCTCCCCTCAACACTCAGTAGCTGAGATACAGCAAGCTGTGCTGAACCTGCATCGAATTGCCCAGCATCTCCGCAAACAGCGCTTCATCGATGGTGCTCTGCGCTTGGACCAGGTGAGTCCAGCCCTTGCCAGGGGCTCCTGCTCCACTGAAGCAGTTTCATGTTGTACGCCCTAAGGATTTCCTCGTCAGTCTGAAAACTCAAGGGGGAAAATCGGGCTGAAATAGAAAGGCAGGTTTGTGTGCTAATGTCGTCTGAAAAGTGGCATCAAATGATGTACCAAAAGCACTAAGTAAAGTAAGATCAGAGGAAAAAAGTTCCTGTTTTTTAAGGAGTGTTCCATCTTCCAACGTTTTCAAAATCCTAAAATCCTGGTGGAGTGGGTAAGTAACTTACACGGTGAAACAAATCATGATGGTGTCATTAATTATCAGGCAGTTCAGGTATCCTTAGTGCACTTTTCACTGTGAAAGGCTCATCCTTCACATTTATTTCTGTGCTTGCAATACTCGCGTTTTCCACAGCTTTCATAGCAGTTCTCTGGGCAGGGAAAATGACTGTATGTTATCTAAGCTAATGCTTATAAGCATTGGGTGTGTTTCAGAGAAAGAAATGCTGCTGAGGAGGCTTTTTGTCTCGGGTGATTTAAATAATCTTGTATCAGTTGTGATATGTGTCATTTCTATTTTATAAGTAGATCCAGTTATTTTATATTATCACAGCAAAAATACTTTTGCATTTGAGGTTCAGCTTCTCAGAGGTGGTTTATGACAGTTTTTGTGGATAGGAGGTTCCAGTAATTTGTAGAACCCAGTGGCCTTCCTGAGCAGGAGGCAAAATAATCTCTTAATATAAGGAAGCTCTATTGTTTCATTTTGCAAAATGAACATGAGTCAACATAAGGATATTGCTGAGATATGTAAACAGGACTATTGTATGGAAGAGATATATTGTAACCCTTCCATTTTACTCAGAATTGTAGTGTTGCCTCCAGTTGCAGCGAAGTCTAATTTTAGAGAAATCATTGCAGGGCAACAAGAGCAAGAAGTGTCTATAATCTGTGACCTTCCCCAGCAGAGCACATGGCTTAGTCTGGCAAAGCTGCTGTGAAGAGGGGACAATGTGTTTTTCACCATGTCCAAGGTGGACAGGATGAGACATTCGTATCTTGAGTTTCAGTAGAGGAGGTTTGGGTTATACTTGAGGATAAACTTTCTGTGTAGCATTGTGGTGTCTGAGGCTATCTTGCCTACATCTGTTGTAGGAGGACCTGGAGGACTGGTTAGGCACATGTAAGTGACCCTGGAGCAAGGGCATTTGCTCAAAGGAAATAATCATTCTTAAAATTATATTCAAATACTTTTTGGAAATCGGACTCCCACTTTGAAGTCATGCAGGATTTTCTTAAACCTCTTTTGGAACAGAGGCTTCCCTTTTTGAGGTTTATCATACAATGGCTAATAAGCCGAATGCTAGAGAAACATAACAAACCTAGCCTTTGCACTTGATGAACTAACTGGGAAGCCTTGGAGATGCCTGGGTGGGAACAACCGTGCATGGTGACTGGGAGCTGTGGCCCAGAACGGTCACCAGTGGCATTGCACAAGTCGCACAGTGCAATGCTGAGTGGTCACCGAATGTGCCTGAGTTGAGTACCTGCTGTCAAACTAACCTCAGAGAAAATATGTTTTAAAACAGCTGTGACATTTTCAATGGGAAGGTTTGGCCAGGGAAGCATCCTGCCCCAGTGATACCCCATAAAAGATAAGTGGTGTTTTGTTTTGCTCTGTGCTATTACAGAGGAACCATTAAAGAGAACGTATTGAAGCATCATTTGTGAGACGAAGGTTAAAAGTCACTGCTAAGGGCACCAGAGAGGGCTGATTTCTACTCAGCCTTCTTCCTAACCAACGTGATAAAGTGAGTTATGTCTCATAAGTGGCACTTTATGCTGTGCAGAATCTCTCTCCCCTGGTAAGGGTGTCAGAGTGAAAGTAATGGTCTTGGAGAAGGAAGTATATTTTAGTTCAAGGGACATTTTCAACATACTTACTCTTTTCAAGTGCTGCCTTGATAGTTGCATTTTGATAAATTACACCATCCCCAGCACATGGAGGAAGCAGTTACTGTAAGACCTGAGCACGAGTGGTATGTGAGGGATGGGTGTGTGGACGTGGTCAGTGGCGTATGGCTGGACAAAGCGATCCGTAGCTTTTAACAGAAGGAGATGAGTCCCTCTGCCTTTGCTCCCCCACTTCCCTGAGTTCCCATGGACTCAGTTGTGTGCTGGGTCTGACTTCCAGCCCCAGGCGAGTGAGTGAGGGTGAGTCCGAATGGGAAACACACCTTTCTAATCGCTGGACCTCTCACTGATTTCCTGTTGAGTAATGTCAATCCTGAACAATGGAAGAGAAACTCCAGCAGGAAACTAGGGGCAATGAATTATCAGATTCCAAATAAATATGTGAACGAAGGAAATGATCATCCCACAGTCTTACAGGAGGGGATGGCTGGGCAGGGATGACTCCTGTGCTTTTTTTCCCAAGGGATGCGAGCCCTCTTCCTATACATTGCATTATGTTTGAGAGACTCTACCTTGGGGTCACTCCTGATTGAACAGTGATACCTTTTTATATTTTACTTCCACCCAGCTGTATTTCAGCCTGATGTGCTCTCGTGCTTCCTGTTGGTATCAAGAAGATCATTGTGGGAAGAGTCTCCCATCTTGCTTTGCCACTGGCCGTGGTGGCCTTGGGCTGATGCTCTCCCTGCCTGCCTCAGTTTCCCCTTTGAAATGATATTGCTCTCCCCCATAGTATCCTGATAACTGAAAATCTATTCCCTAAAACTAAGAACATCTCTCTCGTGAAGCCATTCATGGGCATGGATTTATAACTGCAGAAATACTGGTTGTCCAGGGAACACAGGATGGCTCCAGTCAGATGCAGCAGTGTCAGGCTGGCTGTGCTGTGATGAGGGGAATGTTTCCCGTTTGAACGTCGCTGCTGAATTTTTATGACCTAGTGTGAGAGCAGCATCTGCTTGCCCATGGTTTTATCTTTTAGCAGTAATTTTAGAAACAGGAATCTCTGTAGATCAATGGATGAAGTTTTTGTTGTTCTTTTTTTTTTACTAACTTGGGAATTACATATCTAGGTCGCACAGAAGACCTGGAGACAAATTACAGAGGTAGCACACAGTCTTGAAAGCTTAGGACTTGTGGATTCACTGTCAGTATCTATGTATCTCTTTGGGGCTGTGTCATTTTGAATTCCTGCTCCAGTTCAGTCCCGGCCATGGCAACCTACATCCCTGCCACCCTTTGTCCCAGCTCCTTTCGTGCCTCTGCAGAGGTCTGTAGGTGAACCCTGCTGCATTGGACCTTGGGTCTGAGGACCTTCTTGGCAATTAGAGCCACACATCTGTCTCTACGTGGGATCTCGCTGTCCCCATAGGCCCCTTTTGTGGCTTTTTCCCTAGAATATGGTTTCCTGTGCTGCCTGGTGACTTTCTAGGTCCAGAAGACATCTGAGCACTGATTTTTAGAAGTTCAAAGTCTTTGCACCTTCAGCAACTAAAGAGCTTATGAAACTTTGTCCACACAGCCAGAGATTAATGTATTTCTTTTCCTTCTCGTTTGGAGCTGCAGCTTTTAGACGTAAAGGCAAGAGGTGCTGTGCACTGTGGCTTTGTGAAAAAATGTTCAGATATTTACAGCATTGTCTTCCCTGCCACCTCCTTGCTGCCCAGGACCGTGAAATGCCACCCCTGTGCTGTCCTCTCACAGCTCCTGCTGCACCCGCACTCTAAATTGGAGCAGGGATCTGACCTGGCTTAGAAACCAAAGTGAGCACAACCCTCAACTTTCCTTTTTTTTCCTGGCCAGGTTACTTTGAAGCTGGATCGCTTCCCCAAACCACAGCTTTTAGAAACACTAGCCAGAGAATCAGATAGAAACTTGCTTTCAACAAAAACCATCAAGTTTGCAGAAAAGCTCATTAGCTCAAGCTTGCCTAGAGGAGACCTGCTGATAAATGGTTCTCTTTTTGGCCTCAGCAGTTTATAAATGAATCACGAGGACAGACGCCTACAAGAAGACAGGTTAAAAAGGATTTCTATGCATATTTAAAATGAGAGCACCCTGGGATGCTGATCTGTCTCTATGACAACTGTTTGTGAGCTGAGCGGTGGCTTTTGTTGTGCTGGTGATTCCGCCTTCACCAGTGCCCGTACACCTGGGTGCTCAAAACGTTGGCATTCACCAAAGTTCATCGTGAGAAGAACCCAAAGTGCATTTGCGTTTAGACCGGTTAATGGCATTTAATTGTTTGCTAGAATAGCTTCTCTACTTGTTTTCTGCACAACAGACATTCAGCTTTGCAGGTGTGTGCGAAAAGGGAAGAGCAAAAAGGATTAAAATGGCAAAGATGAGAATGTTATGCAAATTTAAGGGTTGAATTGCTAGTAAAACGGTCTTGCTTTTGCTTGCTCCCAGCCTGCATGCCGTGCCACTGTCTTGTCATCTGAGAAAGGGTTGCTTTTCCCTGTGGGTCTCTATTGTTTTGAGCAACTTAAAGATAGTAAAAATTGTACCACACTGGAGACCTTACCTACGGTCTGCCCGGTGGCTGCTGGGGCTAAGGAAGTAAGAGATCTTTGAGAATAGCTTTTTTTAATTGAGGTTGGTGGGACTCCTGTAGTAATAAAGTATTGCTGCTGCTGCAGGAAACAAGCTTAAAGACTCCTAACACCAGAATGTGCACAGAATACCAGCTCCAAAACACCCAGGTGTGTGCCATACTGGATACATTAACCAGCTCTGCATAGTTTTTGAAGCTCTCAGAACTGGCTCTGCCTATTGATGCAAACACCTCTGAGAAGTTGACTCAAGCCATCCACACACAGAAAACCAGGAGGAAGAAGGACATTGTACGTGCAGGATGTGCCATTGTATGTTGGGAAATTTCATATTTAGTTGTGGCTAATGGGCTAGGACAGAAACATTT
This sequence comes from Caloenas nicobarica, assembly GCF_036013445.1. NCBI lineage: Eukaryota > Metazoa > Chordata > Aves > Columbiformes > Columbidae > Caloenas > Caloenas nicobarica. The sequence continues at coordinate 24,424,631 of NC_088252.1, forward strand.
TTAGACAGTAGGTCCTGCTAATGTTGTTTAATTGGAAATCTCATGAGCTGGAGATTAATTACTATCACCATTAACATTTTCCAATATGAATGACTGTGGGAAATAATTATGGGAAGTTGTTTTGTCATATTTCCTGACTCATATCTGTACAGTAAACATTCAGGTCTTCTCCTCTTCTTGCTGTGTGGAAGTAGTAAATGGTTCTACTCTGGTTAAACAGACACGGTATGCAAAATAAAATATACTAATATAAAAATGGAAGGCACTTTGGGGTGGAAGAACTGTTTAGATGGGACAGCAAAGGCCTATAATGTTGTGTAGACCTCAGTTAACAGAATATGCATGTGTTTTCCCTACTAGCACAATCTTAATTGATGTCTTAAAATGCTGTTGGGGCAGGAAGGATGTCCTGGCCTGAGTAACCCCTGGCGTGATGCTGAGGTTTTCTAGCCACAGCTGCTGTCTGTGCTACCCCCGCGCACTCTCAGTGCATGCACCTTCTGGGGAGAGGAGTAAATGGCTTTGCTCCAAGCCTTGACCCTTGGCTGTCCTCGTGTCTCCCCAGGGAGCATGGCTTTTGTTGGGTTTTTGACCAGTCTCAACGAGAAAGTCCTGGTGCTCATCTTCTAGGATGCGACATTGGTACCGTATTCATCCAGGATTTGGTTCCCTCGGGGTAGATTCAGGTGTGTATCCCGACACTTGTTTCAATCCATGAGAAAACCCAACAGACCCATTTATAGAATCCTGAAAACTGCCATGATACCTCCTGAAAGAGGCTGTTACAGCAAGAGCACACGAACGTGGCAGCAGGGGCAGGGTGGGCTGTACGTATGGTGCTGTAAGATAAATGGAAATGCGGACTGACAAGGAGCTTTCACTATTCACTTGCTATCACAATTCCACCATTGTCTGCTCTTTCTCTTTGATGTCTGGTTAAAGAGACACCGCTGATACCCAGAATGGGGACAGCAGGTGCTGTACGATCATTATGGACAGTTGCTTATACTGTGTGATACATAAGGCAGCTGGGGGGAAGTTGGATGTATTTGGAGATTAATTTCCTTTGGGGATTTTATGTCTTTTTGCATAGCCCCAGTTAATATGTCAAAATGGGCATCCGAGGCCACAGCTTTGTGCTTGGGGATACTGCTCTTCCCTGCAGGAGTAATCAAAATGCTTTTGCAAAGGTGTGTTAGTGAAGTAGGAGTGATTTTTGAAATGTCTTTCTTACAATACGACAGGGAACGTGATACTTTGCAGGCAAACATGAAATGTCGTCGTTGTCATCAGGATCAGTAAATGACTCAGGTCGGGCAATTTGCGCACACACTGAGGATCTGTGCAGGAAGGAAGCACCGAGGGGTCTGTGTTGGCTGAGCATCCTTCTTCTTGCATGGAGATGTTTGCATCGCCAGTAGGTTTTAAAATACTTTGATTAAATTAAGATTTTGAGTGGAAAGTCCTCAGAATCTAATCTTTTGCCATGGGATTTTAATAAAGTCCTCCCAGGGGTGTGAGTAGGATTGATGCTCTTGCACATATCCTGCCGTTTCCCGATCGTTCTTTTAGAGCTGAGCAGCTGTGTCCCAGCAGGAGCAGGTGGTGAAGTGGTCAAGCTGGCTCTGGCGGGAGGGGGGACTCGGACGCTGGAGCACAGGGTTCGGCTGTGGAGCATCGTGCTGGGAGCCACCGCAGCCGGATGTCTGGGCAAACACGGCCAGGAAGGAGCTCCCCACACAGTGGTGCTCTGGTGTTAATTTACCATCAGTAATGCAAGAGCGGATTCACAGAATCACAAAATGTCAGGGATTGGAAGGGACCTCAAAAGATCATCCAGTCCAATCCCCCTGCCGGAGCAGGAACACCTAGATGAGGCTACACAGGAAGGTGTCCAGGCGGGTTATGACTTTTTTCATCCTGGAGTAAGTATTCCAGCCACTCAGATATTCAAGTTCTCTGGTCACGTACGAGTGTTTTGCTTCCAAACAAACACAGCTTAACCCTTGAGTTTTATGTAACCTACCATGGACCTGCAAGCTCAGAAGCTTCTCCAAAACAAAGGGATCTTATGTTTTAATTTTGAGATGCTGCCTGTCACAGCAATAGCTTTTTTCACCTGCGAGCCCCTAGCAAGTGTCAGAGGGGAGGCCGGCTCCATCCTTCCAGGCGATGAGAGCGGCATGAAGAGCAGTTGCCAGAGCTGACGTGGTGAGTTGGTGGCAGAGCTGGCAGGACAAGCCTTTTCCTGATTCCCAGGCCAAATCCAGGGCTTTAGGCCAGCGCTGACCATTCTCTTCCTCTCACATTTATTACTGGAAGCTATTCAATAAGAATTGGTCCTTTTTTGTTTCTGCTGTTTATTGCTGGCCCAGTTAAGGTAATGTGTTTTTTATACCAGTTCCCCAGCAGGTACTTCTCATGGTGCAGAGCAGAGAAACGAACCACATCAGCACGAAGGGCCAGCGCTTCTCTGCAACACAGAAGCAACCAGCGTGTTTCACAAGTGGTCTCTCTCCCCAGTCCTTTCAGCTCTCAGCCTTTGCCCGCGTGTGCCGCTGTCCCACGGACGTCTCTCTTGCTCACACGACACAGAGCTGCGATGGGCAGTACTTCGTCATACCTCCCAAATGGCTTGGCTTTTTCTGTCGATTGAATCCGGTTGGTGATCAGCTGTTGTAGAAGAGGGGTGAGCTGGTAGTCATGATGTGCTGACCCGCAAGTAGAGTTGAAAGTGCTTGCAGGTGCTCCGTATTCACACATGAAGTAGACATCTCTTGTTTTCCTGGACTAGCTGGACACAGATGGATTTTGCCCATGCTCGTGTATTAGGCAGCCTGGGGTCGCTTGCAGGGACCTCAGACAGTGCTTAATAGCATCTCTAGGGGAAAGAGAGCACATCTGTGGCAGGTGGTGGCTTAGTGTGATGGAATGTGTCCCAAACGTGAAGCTGAGAGCTGAGGGGAACAGAGTTCAGTGCTGGTTCCAGCTGAGCAAGCTGCTTGCTGGTATTTTTGAGGTTGGTAGGGAGAGAAGTAGTGGCTTCTGGTTGTGTGAAAGAGGTTCAGGATGGCAAAACTGTTTCTGAATGAAGCAGAAACAGCTGGCTCTTCATTGTCTCTGATAGCAAGATAGATAAAACCCAGGAAGACACGTTTGTGTAGAGGTGCATGTGGGCTGAGTGCTGGGAGGAAATTCTTACTTTACATTTTCTACTGAGGAAACAATCCTTGCTCTGTGAGTCTTGCCCTCCAGTTGATGATGTTTTTCTTCCCTGATGATGAACAGACGTCATCAGAAAGTCCTTGTTGTTTCAGATTCCATTTATCACATAGTTGAACAGAGACTTGACAAGTTTGTTCTTGTTTTTTTTTTTTTTTCAGGTATTAATTATAGCTGACTGCATGGTTAATCCATCACTCTCTTTGGATGGGGCCACTGGGTGTTGAGTGATGTAACTTCAAATGTGATCAGTCTGCCATAGGTGAAGATGTAGCAGCTCTTTGTCAGAGCCAGTTCTGTTTCACCTAACAGTAAATGGAAGAAAGGCTAATTGTATAATGAGAAAAGACAACTTTTGGAAGTAGATGAAAGATTCAGACATTGCAGTTCTGTGATTTCTCATTTCAATTCCAAAGTGAGAGCAGAGGAAAAAATTCTTGCTTTCTATGACCACAACTCATTTTATCAGGTGTTTCTGAGTATGATCATTCCTCCAGAGTCCTGAGATCTTTTATCTTTTCTCATCTATAGCATACAGATACTGAAGTACAAAGAAGCTCAGAGAGCGCCTGTGGTTTCCACAGTCCCTTGAAATGAGGCTACAAGAGTCTTCACCAAAATCCCAAGAACTAAGCAGAGGATGAAGCTGGTTCTGCCCCATCTGAGGGAGCCAGCACCTCCTGAAGTCCACCTTTGGGTTTATCTTTAAATATTCAAGTCCAAGCCCATGACTCCTGAAATTATAAGCCCTGCTAAAGTTTGCAGTGGTCCATTGGGAGCACATTTTGTTGAGCAACCTCTTGGTTTCATTTTGAAAGCCAGTGGCTTGGAATCTGTCTTTAGTAGTCTAGATCAGTTATCTTGCCCTTCTCTGCATTTTGTAATAAGGAAGTTCTTCAAGCACATAAGCATAATTCAGAGCATAGATTTCCCCTAAATATGTAATTGCGTAAAATGGGAGCCTAAACCCTGACATCTAGAAAGTTTGTTGGTTGGTCCACGTTGCACTTTGTTTCTGAGATTTGTCCATACTTGACATTTGAGAGAGATCTCCTGCTTGAATGTGCTCCTTTGTGCAGCGCCGTGTTCATTTGCGGGAGACACTGATTCCCTGTTGCTTCCTACTCCCATCCTGAGACACAAACACCCGTCTCTCCCCAGAGATACGTATTCACAAGTTGTTGCATTGTCAGTGCTCTAAAACCTGACAGCGGTATTAAACTTTGCCCTCTGAAGGGAATGCAATCTCCAGTTTGGATCTAGGCTGGTAGCAGATATATTGCATTTATGCTAATTAGTTACCAATCAAGCTGGTGACAGTTCATTGCCCATCTGTGATGAGGTACCATTGAACTGATGGTCACTTGAAAACTAAGCAACAGGCAGCCAGAAAGTAGCCTGAGGAGTTTGTTGGACTAGAGTGGTCTGAGAGACTTCAGACATCTGGAAGAAACCAGCCGTGCAAAATCACTGCAAAGGGGTTTTGTGGGTAATGCCTTTAAATGGGCTTGAAAAACTTGTTTCTGACACATAAATGCAAACTAACCAAGCAGTCACTATTGTTTGGGTTTTTTAAGAAAACCAATCTAGCCCGAATACAACAAAATTCAATTTGTGCCTTCCTTGACAACTGAAGTAAACTGGCCACGTCGTGGAGTTGATCCCGCTGGTCCCGCTGACCCTCGGGGGCTGCAGAGCTGTAGCAAATCAGGTGTCTCATGGTAATGCTGCCGTCGGCCCTGCGACTGAGAAATTCTCAGTCCCGTAAATCAACACAAGGTTTTTTGCGTTAGCTTTAAGGCTGCAGTTTCACCTCAATTTCAAGGTCTCTGTTTTAATCTCAAGACTCTCCTTTTCTGAGAAGAAACCTCATTGACTGAGCTAGCACTTTGCTTCTGATTAGCATGTTAGAGTAGAGCCTGAACCCACAATACTAGGAAATAGAATGCTTAAATAGCTAAAATGGGATTTTTAAAAAAATGCAATTTATTAAATGATTTCTCTGTCAGTGATGTGTTTAGCAGGTATGGAAGACAGAATGAACTAAAACAGGCTTTGGCATTTCAGAAAGTGAGTCATTTTTTCTGTTGCATCATGTATAAACTTTTCCCTTCTCATGTATGTATGGTTGAAATTACTTTGAGGTTTTGAATTTTCACTTCAGTTCTCTGTTTTTTATTATTTTCAAGCATCACTGAAAGTGATGGTTGGTAGTCTTTAATACTGCATTCGCATTGCTTTGGTCTTTAGTTATTTTTTTTGAAACAAGCCAGTGGGCAACGTATAAGTGGTTAAGTGAGCTGAGGAGTTACTGTTTTCTCGTGTTTAGGTGGGACTAAGAGGTAGGTGTGTTGATGGATCCATAATGTGGTGCCAAGGGGTGCTTGCTCTCAAAAAGCCTTTAACAGGGAGGCAACCTTGAAATCCTTGTGCAGGGTGGTCATCTCGTTTCAAATTCTTAAGAAGCATTTGTACAGGTTCCTTGAAATCAGTTTAAAGACCGTGAACATGAGTCTCTTCTTAAAAGAGTGCAAAGCGGTGTAAAACCCTGTGTGATGAACATGCCGCTCACAGGGGGATCTTGCTCTCGGGTTTGTTCAGTCCTCACCTGAGCTCTGATGATCACCATGCTGGAGGAATGCTATAGCTCAGTGTCCCAGGAGTTTTAAGATGCATTCTAGAGCAGGCAATGAATACTCAGAGAGGCCAGATAGAAATATGGCATCTAAATGGAGTTTCCACAGGTCCTGCCCTGCACGGAGGCCAGCTGGTCTCCACATGCCAGGGCCAACAAAATGATGTACACGCTTCTTGGGGTGAAGAAGTCCAGCAGGTGGAGGTGTGTTAAACCTGCCCTTGTGTGCCCACATTGTAGGGAGAAAGTGGCTACTCCTTAGGATGAACTTGGTGACCTTCTTTCTGAGTTCATAGCTACCATCTGCAGTTGAGCACTGCAGGAGAGGGAGGACTTGTCCTCACCCCCACATAGCTGGGCAAAGTAACATTATCTGGGCTTCATCCCTTCCGGAAAATTGTTGAAAGGCTGGCAGCTTCTACAACCCACTTTGGGTGCTGAGTTTCTCGCAGAGCTTTGGCTTGCTGTGTTGCAGGCTGGGTTCATCCTTGCTCATGTTGTTTGGTAGATCTGTATTTTGCTTTGGACCCAGCACTGAGGATCAGTGATTTTGCTACAAGTAGCCTTTGTAATAGTGGTAGCAGAGTGATGAGTACAAAATACAATTTGAATGAAGACGACTTGCTGAAAAGAGCTTAAACAGCCAAGAAATGTGTGCCACCACAGGCACTCCTCCCAACCCTCGTTAATTTTCATTTTGAAAAAGTTACGTTTGGGGAGGGTCTTTTTTTTAATTTGTCTAAAATAAAAAAATCTTCCCTCTTTCATGGAGCCGCTGCCCCAAATGTTTTTAGAACTAGCAGGCAGCTGCCTGGTCTACCCTGCTTGGTTAGAAACTGCCTTGATCTTCAGTCTTGGCAGATCCCGTGAGAGTCGATGAGATCTATTAGGAGATGACTCTGGGTTATGAGAGGGCGGCATTTCACAGCCTGTGGCTGTCAGCGGTGACAGCGCGGCCCCTGGAATGTGCTGTGTCAAGGCTTGAGCTGCAGTTATGGCATCCAGGAAATGTAAAGCTGGAAAAGGCTTTAGGAGATGATCCTTTCCTTTTCCTGGCAATAGCAGGAGCTCAGCTGGCAGCGTCCTGTGCCATATTTGCTGTTGCATTGTCACCGAGCCTTGGTAGCTGCTGGGACCTGTGGAGCCAGAGTGAGTCCCTCCTGGGGTTGTCTCCCTGACTTTGGCCCACTCGGCCATGCAGATACAAAGTGCATGGAAGAAGTTTGCCCTTGGGCCTGTCCCCGATTAGTCATTGCCTGGAATGTGAAATACTAAAGACCTGCAGAAACCTTGCAAGGAGTTTGGCTGAGCGTGCCAAGGTCCTCTGGGGTAGGGTTCAGCAGTCTGAAGGGCTCACCTGATTACAGCAAGGTAGTCATGCAAAGTGACTCACAGGAGATTATCTTTAATGTCATCGAGTGTTTCTTCTCATTACACTTGACCAAACAACCTGCTGGCTGCTGTTGTAACGGGGTTTTACTTGAGGTAGCTGCAGTGCGGAGAAATGCCGGGGTGTAAGGTGCCCTCTAGTGCAATCCGGGCTGTGCAGCTCAGCGCCGGGGCGGCTGGGCGATAACCGGAGCGGGCAAAGCCTAGCAGGGACCTTTGCTCTTCAGCCGTAAGTGGGGATTTCAGCCTTAGGTTGGGTTTATGGAAAGCAGTGCGAGGTTTGGTTTAGGGGAAAAAAAAAAAAAAAGGTCCATTTGAAAAGCAATTTGTTTCTACTTTCTGTGAGCAAGGCTTCCAAATGGAATCGGTCAGTTCTGCAGTACAATCGACAGGACTGGAAAAAAATACCGAGTGAAGTAACACAGTGGCTGTGGTAAACATGAACTGAGGCCTTGGAAGTAGCTAATGGCATACCACAAAAGAGTCTCCTTTCACCCACCACGGGCCGTGCCAGCAGCGAGCACTGCCAGCGCTGGCGTCTAGCAGAGGAAAGCATCATTTGGCTCCCTTTTGGATTTCATTACTCTTCCTGCACTCCCTCCTGCTCACAGCAAAAGCCTTTCCAGTTGTAAAGAAGAAGTTGAATTAACTCCCTCCGTGTCAGTGATGGATGAAGCTCTTTCTCCCCTTCAAAGAGGCGAGCCGTGCCGGTGAATGCGGGCCAGCGGAGCTGAAAAGTCCCAGCAGAACAGGGGAGCCCGTGGGGTGACCCAGCTGTCACGCAGGACACCCTGGGGACGGCTCCCGCCGGTGTCCTGTGAGCAGGGAACAAAAGCCGCTCTCAAAACGCTCTCCCGGCCTTGAGACTCATTTTTTTTGTGTGTGTGTGTCTCACTTTCAATGGACTTGGGCACATCCCTTAACGCCCGGCAGCCGTTTGTGTGGGGTTCAAAGCCTCAAAGGCTTTCGGAGGGTGCTCCTCCGCCCTGCACAAAGGAGGGTTAGCACGCCGGTGCTTGGGAGATCTGCTTTCAGGCGTCCATGGCTAATCATATTAAAGGTGACCTCGTGGGCAGCACTTTCCATTGTTGCCATATGTTTTGTCCAGTGCTTGAGTGATGTTGCGCATTGGAATGTATTCATGCGTCGCCTAATTTAATCACCAGGCTTAATCCCCTCTCCTGTTCTACACCCTTAGAATTTACTGGCTTCTTTCTAGCCTCCTGTGCATTGTCTGGGTCTCCTTCACAAGCTAATACTGATGCCTGGAGATATTTTTATTTATTTATTTACTTTCAGACTGTATTTAAAAGAAATAATCTCGACAGCAAACCCAACCACCTTTCCAAGGGATTGAGTGAGCGCAGTGGATGCTCCAGGAGGCTGATCCTTCATCCCTGTGATCTTTTTCTTCCAGCTTTTCCATAGAGAAATTAAGGATTAGGCTCATGGGTTTAAAAAAAACCAAACCAAAATACTACAAATGGAAAAATGACTGAGAAAGTGCTGTGTCTCCTTTTAATATTGTTGGAATAAATAACTAATTTTAAGAACTTGACTGTCTCTATAAAATACGGTGTTGGTTTCTGCCCTTAAAACTTACCACTTTGGTATGGACAACTCCAGTTCCAGGACTGCCTGGACAAAATTAACCCGACAAAGCCCCAAGTCCATCAAGAAGGGAAACTGGAAAGTTTGATTTGTGCAGAAGTACCACAAAAACCAGAGAGCTCTGCAAGAGCTGCCATGCCCTGCAGAAGCCAGGCATTTCTCAGGAACAGTGCTCTACAGACTGTCTTTTAAGGTTGATTTCTAAAGATTTTTCTAAGACTTGCCTGCCCCAGCCAACTCTGCTGCGTGGAGGGGTATGTCAAAAATGGGCATTAGAGATTCAGTTGTGTTGTGATTTGCTTTAGGAGTGGATGGGGTCAGTCCCAGCAAGGAAGGCAGTGATGAGTTTTTAGGATGATACATGATCAGGTTGCTGGTATGCTGAATTCCCAGGGGGAGGAGACCTTTTAATTTTCTTACACTTGCTGAGGCAGATCGTTAAGTAAATACCTCATGCTTTGGTTCAGCTCTTAGATTCTCCTTCTCCGCACCCAGTGCACTGGTACCCACAATTCTGAACAGTGAACTACATCCCGGATATTTTCAAAACCTTAAACATAGCTTGTACCAATTTAACTGAATTATAGCTTTGAGTTTCCCTCTGTGCATGCACGCTCACACATGTTTCTTGCAGCCGAGTTCTCGCACATGAGCTTGCTGGTGTTCTGTGACTGTGTTATGGTTTGGGTTTGATAGGAAGAAGGAGGAATGATGTAAAAGATTGCAGATTTGTGACTGGTTTTAAAAATAGGTTTAAAAAATAGTGTATCTTCATTTTGAAGAAATGCAATACAGCTTGGAAACCACAACTGCTGAACATAAACCATGTTGAGCCCCTTACATATGTTAAATAACAGTGCAGAGTAAAGGGTTATAAACAGCCTGCTGTGCATTAATGCTGGAAGATGATGACTGATCCTACCCCCCCGCGCTCCAACCCGGGGATCGACAGCAGCGTCACGGGCTCTGACATCAACTTGGCCCTACAAAAATACTTCACATTTTACACTGCACCTTTTCAGAGTGGACCTTGCCAGAGCCCTTTCCGAAGCATCTACATGTAGAAATTGCTTCCCGCTGAAGTGCAGCTGTGTCGGACCTGAAGGAAGACGTCCAGCCATGGGTTATCTGGAGGGCAGGGTCCCTGCCCGCTGGCAGTGGGCTTGGGGCTTGTTGGGACAAGTCTCCTGGCCCCCGTCCGCTCCTGCTTCCTTCTTTCCCTGTGACAGAGGAGCTGCGACTCCTCAGGAAAGAGTGAGCAGGAGCAGGTCGCTGCCAGAGGAATTCAACCGAGCCACCGCCAGCCCGTCCCTGGGCAAGCCCAGGAGCCAGCGGCGGTTGTGCCGATGGCGGCAGCTCTTGCCATCTGTGGGAATCGGCAGGGACCTCCTTGAAAAGCTTTGGATCTCGTGCACCGAGCAGCCACGCTGAGGCACACCCTGAGAGCTGGTTAAGTAAGGGAGAGCAGGTCATGGCACGCAGCCACCTCTGCCTGGGGAGGGGGGAGCTGGCGCTGCCGTGGCGGGATGCTGGGCGGTGTTTTGTGGTGTGCGGTGTGTGGAGAAGATGCTCTGCAGGGATGCTCTGTGGCAGGCAGTGGGCTGAGTGTTTACGGCAAGAGATGCCTTCCCATCCCACGCTGCTAACAGCATGGGGAGTAGAAGGTTTGGCCAAGGACATAGCACAGCCTGGCAGGTTGTAACAAGCTGCAAGAGAGTCCAGGTTGTCCCCAGAGAATGAGCAAAGCTTGAGTCAGCAGTGCCAGGGCTGGACTTTGGGACTGCCAGGTATTATATTTCACAGCAGCACCCCAAAATGGGAGAGAATGGCCTGGCCGTCAAACCGCAATCAGCGAGGTGTGATCAGGGCATTCTGCACCTTCATAGTCCCAGCTCCTGTTTAATGGCTTGCAGATATAACTAAACCTAGAAATCCTGTTGTGATCTCTCTTGTTACCCGGCAGAGCTCTTATCATGTCGGTGCAGGGGCTGTTCATATTTTAATGGGTTTATCTCTCGTGTGGAGGGTATTACAAGCTTTCGTCTATCTTCCAGTGCAACTCTACAGAAATCCCTCCAGGCACAAGGCAGTACCTGGGTGCTGAATTAATCTGTGCTCTTGGGTTCTTACAGCTCCATTAGTGGCTTAGCAGGGGAAGCAGTTAGCATTAACAAACTTAAGAAAATAGGATTTGCTGTGTTTGATCTGCCTTGGGCTCCTTGTATCCTCCCAACAGCAATGACAAAGACCAAGCACATTATGGGAAGACATAAAATAATCATAGGGAACACACAAAATAGGCTGATATGTAAAATGTGTATCAGCATCTTCCAAAGCTCTTGGTGGGGGGGAAAAAAAAGGTTGTGCTGTAGTCAGGTTCAATAAGAGACGTCAAACCATTTTTCCTCGTGCCACATGCACAGACACATCTGCACCCACAGCTCTTACCTTGCCTTCCCCTGTGGCTCGAGCCATGTGAAAACAGCACGGTGTCCCGTCTTCCTTCAGGTAACCACTGCTTTGGGATCTGTCACTGGCCTGAGGCTGGGGCAGCTCTCAGAAACCATCCAGCACTTTGTGAAGAGCCGTTTGTCCCCTTGCTTTTCATCCAACGAATATTTACTATCACGGGTGGTTTTGTTCTGTTTTCCGTTAAAGAAACTGCCTGCAAGCTGCGTGTCCTGTTGCCCTCGTGGCGTTACGTTCCTTAGCAGGGCTGTGCCTCCATCGCTGGCTGGATCTGCCGTCTCTTTGGGAGCCACTGACTTCTGCAACGCTGTTCTCTGCTGACCACTGGCTCTCGCAAAATAGCGGGGCCAAACACGAAACTAAATTCATGCTGCTTAAAACTAGGGTCAGTAAGTCGAGTAAGGCACATGACTGTCAGGTGTCTGAAATAACAGCACTTGGGGATAATGACCTGTTAGCTGTAGGACCCTCTAATAACGACATACCAAGCAGTGAGTTTAGAGAGGGTTTTTTTCACTTGGTTGTGTCACTTTTCATCTAAAGCAAGTGTGGAACACACCGATTACTTTTCTTAGGTCTTTCAGGCTCTCACATAGCATTTTGGGACAGAAAGGCCTTAGGTGTCCCTTTCCGATCAGGCTTGGCTTTTCTTCATCAAACCAAAATGGCATATACAGGGACTTCCATCCTGCCCACCCTGTGAAAAAGCTGGTGTCAGCCCCACGGGTCCCCTCGGGTCCCGGGTACGACCGACCATCAGGCACAGAAACGCCTGTCCTGCTGCTGAGACTCGTCAGCTTAAGGGAAATTTTACGTCAACTGTATGCTTAAAGTTTTCTCCTTGTTAATAGGGAGAAATATTTCCTTTTTTTTCATGGTTACTTTAACGCGGTTGGTCTATTTGCGCCGGGATTTTCAGAGTGGTGGATGTGTTTGCTGCTCTGCCAGCCCGAGCTTGCTGGAGAACCAGGGATTATGAGGCGCAGGGTCTCAGTCAGTCCTGGGTGTCCGTGGTAGGTGCTGCTGGTGTTTTGACTTGTCTGTAACTCTAATGGCTTTGAGAAGGGTCAGTCCTGCCTCTCCATGAGTCTCGGGGGTTGTTTCAAATTCCTGATTGTAATCTAGCCTCTTACTAGAGCCTTGATCATCCTCTTCTCCCAAATTCCTGCTTTCCCAAGTGAGTTTCCATATCTCCCAAGTGAAGATGAGGCTGTTGGCACTGGGCTGGACCTAGCTGTTCCCCTGCGGCCTCATAAAGCCTGTAAGTCATCATCAGTCTTCAAAATGCAAGAATTTCCTGCAGCCCAAAACCTCTCGTCTCTGTTGAGGCTGGTAAAGCCCAGCTTGTGAAGGCTGTGAGATAAAATCAGTGAAATTGTCTTTTGCCAGAGCACCGGCAGGGCTGGGAGAAGCACAAGAGCTGGGAGTGCTTTAAACTGCTGGGAGACAGGCTCTGAGTAATGTGAAACGGCCAAGTAGTGAAATTTGGCATGTATCTTGTTAGTGTCACAGTTTTTTATGTGGCATTTCCTAGGTATGTTTTGCTTTTATTTTAAAATTGATGTATGTGTAGAAAATACTTTTAACTTCGCTGACAGTTCCCTAGTGGTCTAGAGCATGCGGTGTGGTGTCACAATTTGTTAGCTTCTGAAGAAGGTATTTTTAATCCACCAACGTAAACCCTTTGCAATTGTATAATCTGTACTTTAGTCCTGTGGTTTCCTAATCATGCATCTAGAGAATGAGCTCATCCAGTTTATAAATTATGAAGTGAACGGAAGTATCCAGCTCTTCTTTCTAAATAAATCTGGATCCGTTTCTTGGTGGATTGCATACTGTGTTTGAAACCTCCAGTGCAGGGAAGTGTGAATGTTTAAAAATAAACTCATTTGCAGTTTGTATTTTTGCCAAGTGGTGAAAGTTGTCTCCTGCCCCGTCTTTCCAGAAAGGATCTTCAGCTTTGACTTGCAGCTGTGAAAGAAAAGCCAAAGGGATGACGCAGCAGGGGCCACTGGACAACAGCAGAGCAGCCCTTATGCGTGCTAGGGAACAAGGGAAAGTGTGTTGGTGACGTTTTTCCCATGATGGGAAGACCCCAGGGTCCTCACTGCATTCCAGGAGAGATGTTTGGAGGGCAAGACCTGCTGCAGCCCATGGGATAATTTTGTAATAGCTTATTGTGACTTCGGGTCCCAGCCTGTGAGGTTAGTTTAAGAAAGGGGAAAAGCTGTCTGCTGTTTTCCATTGTCCCATGTCAGGGATTCACTGGCTTTGCAGATGTTTTATGCACTTGTGTAATGCAGGCAGCAGCAGAGGACTAACATTTGAGTAAACTGGGTGATTGTAAAATAGAAATGAGCAGAGGGATTCAGGCTAGAGTAACGTCCTAAACGAGTTTCAGCTCCGTTTCCTTGGCTGTATTGAGTTTCAGGTTGACATTGTCCTTTAGCCACACTCATGGATCATGTAGCCTGTTAACAGGGGTAGTTTGTGGTCTAGTGCCACGAGAGGGAAGAGACATTAGAGAGAAGTGTTGCTTGGGTGGTGCAGAATGAGTAAAACCCAAGATGTAATGTGGTGTAATGCAGGTAAGAGAGAACCCTTCTGCATGGTAGACCTTGAGATGGGAAAGCAAAACAGGAATGGAGAGGAGGTCTCACCCCGACACATAAGTTACCCTTTGCTCTGCTGCCTGTTTGCACCCAGTTATTCTTCTCTCCTGTGGAAGGGGGCAAGGCTGGCAAGGAGATTCAGTCAAACACAGCACCATCATCTCACTCCCAGGAGCTCCAGGATGGGGCTTTGGTGGCTGTGGAGCCTGCTGGGCACCCAGCACCATCGTTGCTGATGCTCTCCTGTGCCTGTTCTGCATTTCAGTCCCATAACCAGGTGCTGAGATTGGTCAACCATTCTTTGTCTGCAAAGCCAAAAGGGACAGACCACCCCAACCCAATGTGAGAGGTAGCTAGTCGAGCTGGTAGCAAGTTTCCTTGTCTTTCCTCTGTTTCCACTGTAAGACTTTTGGTCTCTCCTTTATTACCCCCATGCTGCCCTTACCACATGTTCTTCAGCCTCTACCCAGGGTCTTTCTCCAGCAATTCTGAACTGCAGCATGAATAGAAAAGCTCATGGAAGGAGAAGTGTTTCGGTCTCAAGAGCAGCTTTTTTAAGTGAAAACACAGCTGTGAGGTTTGCAGCCTGCGCTTCTGTAAGGGCTCGTCCAGCCAGCACAGCCAGCACTGCTGCAGCCCTTCCAGCACGCAGGAATTGGGAAATCCATTGTGAACAAGATTGAGTTTGATAGCCTGCGTGGAGGCAGATGGATGTATTTTTAAGGGACGAGGTGCCAGAAAGCTCTGTGATTACGTTACTGGAGCATGGCTCGTTGTTTGTGGTTTTAAAAGTGAGTGTCAGGACTTCAGGGCTATTTTTCTTTTGGGTCAAAACTGAGGTTTGGGCGGGGCATAAAAACCTGCTTGATGACTAAGTTTATTCTTAAAAAGCTTTCTAGAGCTTGCTGGAGAGGGGAACCTTTTTCCTGAGAGGGACCTGATAGCAGTCTTTTTCAACTTTTATGCAGATGGGTTTAAATTTGAATGAGTGCCAAGGGTAGAAAAGAACCTCTGCCTTTCAGGAGACTGTTCTCAGTGTAATCTTTAGATCGAGTTCCCTGTTTTTTTGTCTTGGAGGCTTGTGTTTTGCCTCTTCTTGCCCTGGGTGAACTCTTTCTGCTTGAATACCCCAGCACATTGGTGGAATTACCTTGAACTGTTACAACCAAGGCTGGCCGAAGCATGCCCTTACATTGCCCCAGAACTGGGACGTCTGAAATCTTTGACCTGGTTACACGCCTGAACCAATAATATCTCTCTGATACAGTGCATGTGTAGAGAAAACTTTTCGTCTCATGACGGAGGTTTGCTGCTCAGAGCCAAGGCTGGGAACAGGGGGATCAAAGCCAAACCATTTACTCAAGGGGCATGCAGAATTTGCCCAGTCAGGTCAATGTAGGTACTGGCAGCATTTCAGCAGCCAGAAGGCTGCTCCTCATGTTCTCTCCTTGCTGGAGCTACCAGGCTTTATCGCATGACTGGGCCTCTAATTGCTGCAGATCTAAAACTTTCTTTAAAATGAGGACAGCTGCTGGCTGTGCTGAAGCGCAGGCAAGCCTGGAGATCCATGGCAGCATTAAGCACCGCTCCCTCTTTTTGAAAAGCCTCTTTTCTGGCCTTGGTGGAGGAAGCCCCAAGATGTACGCAGCTCCCCCAACACCCCCCAGCGAGGCCCGTCTGCCTGAGCGGGACTTTGGGTCCCTGCGGGATTGGGGAGCACAGAACTGTCAGTGCGCTGCGGGAGCCCTTCTGCTCTCGCTGCTGTCCTGCGTCTGTCCCTGTCTGTGTGCTGGTTTGGTGTCTGCTCACTGTGGGCAGGAGAGCATGTGGGAACCCTTGGGTGCAGATGAAGCGTGTCAGGGTCCAGTGAATGGAGGAGCAAGGACATCCCACTATATCCAACCACTGGATTTAAGGATGTGGGAATAGAGAGTGGGAGGATGTTACCAATCTAGAGAGTGGAGCCATCGCCTGAACAAGTGTCGGGTGTGCACAGCCCCCCGTGCCCAGTGACCACTGTGGACAGATGACTTTCCTTGAGATGACTTCCCTCAAGGAGGTGTCGTTAGCTTCACCTCGAGCCTGCAGTACGTGCCACCAAACTTTACCAGGGATCAGCCACGTGTTATGAGAATGTTCTCTTGCTCCGTCAACCGCTCACCAGGTAACATGCCCATGCCTGCTTGTTACTGTGGGTACCACAGACGCAAAAACGTCCTGCCCATCAAACAGCCTGCCCTGGCCCCTTCGAATTTCAGCGCGCTGCTCCTCTTCTGTTTGGGCGTATTTCAGTTGTGTCTGGTGGTGAGCGAGCCTATCCATCACTGTATCCACACAGATCCCAATTACTCCTTTTGACAGCTCTTATTCACGCACCTCCCTGTGCCTCTGACATCTCAATTATTGATGGGGCTCGCCTGGTAGGCAGCACTCTGTTCTCCGCATGGCTACGTTCCAGCTCCCTTTCCCATTGAGTTCACGCACGCACCA
Source organism: Caloenas nicobarica (assembly GCF_036013445.1). Taxonomy (NCBI): domain Eukaryota; kingdom Metazoa; phylum Chordata; class Aves; order Columbiformes; family Columbidae; genus Caloenas; species Caloenas nicobarica. The sequence continues at coordinate 24,441,059 of NC_088252.1, forward strand.
TGCCGAGCGGTTCTTTATGTGCAAAGCTATTGAAGTGGAAAAGGATCTTTATTAACATGTGAGCTCCGGGGCTACGCTACCAAAAGGGGCGGTGCAAGCCAAATCGCACCGCAGTACAGCGCTGGGAAATTTCCTCTCCCCCTCCTCTCCCAGGGAAGCCCAGCAGTGTATTGTAAAATTAAATGATCTCATATGTTTAATACTGAAGATCCCTTGATCTGATGAGTCTTCCCTGTGATGGGGTCACCATGCACTTGCATTTCTGTAAGAAACCTCAGTCCTCTGTTGCCTCTGCAGGCACAAAAGCCAGTATTTTGAAAACCACTGGCTTTTCCTTTGTCTCAGTGTTAGTTTGTTTGCTGGCTTTACGGCAAGCCTTTGCGTTCTGACAAGGAGAACTGACATGCAAAAAATGGAGCTTCAAAGCAGCATGTGGTGTTGGAACAATGTTGTCAAATTGGTTAAGAGTTAGAGCTGTGCCAAAAGGAGGATTGCAAAAGCCGGCTTGTTTTGTAGGGGACTCGGGATGTCTCGTGACATTACTGTAGCAGAAGTCAGATAGGAGGAATGGTAAAGTGGTCGATCAGCTCCTGGCATCTCTCCTGCTCCCAGCCTTGCCCTGCAACCTTCTTTAATTCAGAGGTAAGCAGAGGTTTTGTGACGTGCTTAGTGAACAAAGGCAAAAGAGAAGGGTGGCTGGAGAAGATGGGACCAGAGAGAAGCAGCAGTGTAGGGTGTGCAAAGCTGGGAAAGGATTCTTGAGCTTTATTCTTGGAGATCTGTGGCAGCAGGTGCCTCATATACAAGTTTTAGGTGTGTGGAGCAGACCTTCCACAGCACCGAGGTGCTGGGGAGCATAAGTGCCTTTGCAGTGAGCACGGCCGTGCAGGAGTGAGGACGTGTCCAAGGGTGGCCAGTGGAGCACTCCGGTGGCTCCAACAGCAGAGGAGACCTAACTGCATGACGTGGAGTGGGTGTGAACAACCTTTGCAAGCTTAGCAGGCAGCTTGCAGTCTCTGCATCCCAGTTTGCCTCCCGGCAGCGCTCAGCTAGTCCTTCTCTACCTGCCTTACCTGCTCTCTTTCCACCCTATGATGAGTTTTGCCTGGTGGCTCCGTGCTCTCTGCAGAGACCAAATGCCACCGAAAGAGCAAAGGCAGCCGAAGCATTGCCCGTGGCCACGCAGCCAGAGCTCGGCTGTTCATTTGAGGTCTGTAAAGACTCCTGACCTGGTGAGGATCGCAGGTCCCCTCTTCCCTCTCCTGGCTGGCAGTGACTCTGTGTCAGCAGGGCAGATCAGCGCAAGAGCAGGTTTTGTGCATCAGCGACAGCACAGCTGCCTTGAGCTATGGCTGCTGGAACAGACCTTTAGTTACACGTCTCTCTGTGTGACACCCTGACATTTATCTGAGTGGGGTCTTCTTGTCACTGTGGGTGACAGCAGCATCCTATTGCCTGACAGTATTGCCCCAGATGGTCAAGCCATGGATAGTGCCCGTTACCCAGGCCTTGCTGGCACTGATGTGTAGCAGAGATGGCTAAGCCTGCCAAGCAGGGTGTGTTTTATTTGTCTGGAATGCCGTGAGCAGACAAAGAAGGGTTAAAATAACAGAAAGTTGAAAACCCGTTATCTTTGGGAGCTGTGATTTTTCCTTTTTGGGTAGGCAGGTTCCGTGGGACCCTGTCACCCCAGATAGTGGAAAGGTCACCCTCCCATACCTGATTTCCATGCAGCTTTCCCTGGCAGCCTGTCCAAACAAGGCTGTTTTCCTTCCCCGCCCTTTTCCTTCCTTCCCTTCCCCTGGACTTGTCACCTTGCACAGATCTGGCTCCAGCCCTGGGTGGTGCTGGGGCCCCAGAGCCCAGGTGAGCTGTGACCAGAGATGCTCAGTTACCACAAGACCCAAGCTCGCTTAGCTGAGAGCTGCAAACAAGAGGCTCAGGCATTCCTGAGTTTGTCCTGATCAGAAATATTGTTGAAAGTGGCCAAAGCCACACTTTTGCCTGGTTTTGGACTTCTTTTGTGTTTCTTCTCTAGTGACTCTGTAATGTGTTGCCCATTCCTCAAAGCACAGGACCAGTTGGAGCTGTGTCTTAGATAACCGCTGTCCCTTTCGCCTCTGAGGTGCTTTTTGATACTCTAGTGGGAAACCTTTGGAAAACCTGGCCCAAAAAAGTGGCTTTGGGCAGTTCCCAGTTCCTCCTTCAGTTCCCCAAACCAGGGCAACTCACTTGGGGGACTCTCGTAGACAAGTAACCTTTGCCTGTGCCACAGCAAAGTGATCGCTTACCTCCCTTGGAAGAGGTTGCTTGTTCCTTGGTGACCTCCTGCTGCCATGGGGCAGCTGCCGTGTGCCATTGAAGCATCTGGAAAGACCAGAGCCACAAACCCGGCTTTGTGGACCTCATCCAGAAGAAACGTCCCTAGATGGCCCGGCTAGTCCCGCCTTAGAGACACCAATCTCCAGAATGAATCTGAGCAATATGCTAAGCTGTAGTAAGATCAGAGCTTGCAGGAAGGGGTAGTTGGGTTGTGTGTTTGCCATCTGGACAATGGTACAAGTCATGATGCTTGTACCATGGACACGTGTTAGGTGCTTTCACAGGAGCGTGTGTTTCAGAACGGCTTACAGAGTTAGGGACACAGACATCAAGGGAGATGGGCTGGATTTGCCGTCAGCCTGGTACTCAGTTCTTAACTTGGCATCCAAGATGGTGAAATTTTTGATGGGTTCATGATATGCCATTTTGTTTGGGTCAGTGAGAGCACAGCGTATGACTTTGCTACCCTTTCGGGAAGGAAAAATCAGTATACCATCTGATGATTCAGCACACAGTGTTTCTTAAGAGCCTACGGGAGAAAGATGTTTTAATTCTGTGTTCAATCCTGAATAAGCTGTTAATTTGAGTTAGCAATTTCCTTGGAGCCCAAAGGAGAGGAGTCTGTGATCAAACGGAGTGGCTTAATGCTGCTTTATCCTCCTTTCCCTGTTTACAAAGGCTGGGCTCATCATAACAAGCCTCCTTTGACTTTCAGCCCTTCCGATGGTTTTCCCAGACCATTTCAAGAGTCCTGCGTGATCCAGCAGTGGTAACAGCCCCGTGACCCCAAAAAAAACAGAGTGCTCTGTGCGTAAAGACTGCAGCTGCCTCCTCTGAAGGATGCTGCCCCTCTTACCCAGCCTGCTGGCTCCTGGTTGGGGTCTGCAGCCCTTTTGCAGAGCAGAGGGGCTGCACCTCGTGGCTACAGGAGCTGGTGGGATACTGGTCTGGGGGCCAGCAGCCTTTCCTGGAGAACAAGGGGCTGCTTGGATATATAGGGCTCAGTTCTGTGCTTGTTTTCTAGGCAATTCAGCATATAAAACCACTGCGGACATTTTCAGCAAAAAAAGTCTCCCTGCAGAACCATTCTGTTGCTTGTTGAAAGAGGATTAATTTTTCCCTCTTAAATAAAATGAGCCATGTTTGAAATCTGAAAGCCCTTGCCGAACGGCTTCTTGGAGCTGCAAAGCAAGCAGCTTCCAGGTCACATCATAGCCTCCTGCCGGATGCGGATCCAAACTGCAAACCCTTCTAACAGCTCTTTAATAACTCCGCACAGAAGGAAAAATCTGTCACCTTTCCCTCTGTGGTTTCTTCTCTGTTCTAATGCATTGGAGGAGCGAGATGGAGCCGGGAAAGTTTTCAGAGAAAGACTCGTGGGAACTACAGCTGCTGATGGAGAAGACTCATTTCTCTAGTGTCTGAGGGGAACCGCAGTCGCTTTGGTGAAGGGTGGTGTGCGTGGGTGGGTTTGGAGGGGTGAACCGTTATGACCCATGCATTTCAGAAGAACCACAAACACTTTATAGTAACAAAGGGTGGAAAAAGCGAGAGGTTTCTGCAACGCATGTGACTTTTCCCTGAGGTTTGGAACCCCGCGATATGTTCCAGGCCACGGTGTTTGCGTGTCAGTCTCGATGAGTTAAGCTTTCTCCCACAAGCCTCGCTTGAAGTTGCTGTGATGACTGAGAGCCTAAAATGTTGCTTTTTTTTTTTTTTTTTTTTTCCTCTCTCTCTTTTCATTCTCCCCCACCCGCTCTCCTCTCTGCAGCTCAAGCTCTCGTTTACCTTGGACCAGGACAGCGGGATGCCTCAAGGCTGTTACATCTACCAGTACCGGGACAGCAACAAGTAAGTCCCACAAGTAAGATTGCACATGGCAGATAGGGCAAGGTGCATTGAAAGGAGACTGCCCTGCCTTCTGGCAGAGGGATCACAACTGGTTGTACCAGTTAAAAGTAGATTAAAGCAGGCTTCAGGCTTGACCTGAAACTGGGAACAGCTCCTCTAAAGGCCAGATCCTTCAAATGCACAAGGCCCTGCAGCCCCCCTTCTTCTGCAGAATTTGAAAAGCTGCCTGCTGCTTTTCTTTAGCTAAAAGGCCAGCTCTTGGATACCACTATGGCAGAACTCACCCAAGCTTTGCCCAGGGGTGTTTGCAGCTCAGACCCTGCACTGTTTTGTGACTCTGGGAGTGTGGGCTGGGGATAAGCCATCAAAGACTGGGCAGCCCTCACCTCTGCTCAGCTAGAGACACACAGCACCCCATTTTCTCTGCTAAAGCTCATGCGTGGGTTCACCGAGTGGCCTTTCATTTGTGGTACTACAGCCCCAGTGCAGCCCCACACTCTGTTTTTATGAGGTACCTTGTGATATTCAAGCTTTGAATGTGCTTGGAGCACAGAGTCCTCAGTTTCTAGGTATTCTGCCTATTTTTACTAGCTGCTGTAGTGAATTGGCACCCAAGATGTTTTTATTTCAAATCACATTCTCATTATCAAATTGACAGCAGCAGCAGCACAGTTCAGGATGTTTCTGTGTTTGCACTGGGTTACTTTGCCTGAATACCAGCATGCCATAAATCCATAGCCGGTTACCTCCACCCATATTGTTCTGCTTCTTGCCAGTTATTGAAGGCTAACCTAAAAAAAGGAGAGTAAATGAAATTGTCAATGAACGAAACAGCCTGTAATTATAATAGATCTGCTCTGAAACTCTGATGAGAACAGTCCTGAGGAGGGCGAGGGACATCTGCAAATAGCACCTACTCCTTTCTAAGATGGGAAATCTCTGTGTTTAAACATGAAGGGAGGTAATTTCTGGGAGAATCCTTCCCATGTGTGGATGGGAGATTAGCACACTGTACACAGTCCCATCCCAACTATCTCAGCCCCAGAGGCATGGATGGGGAGAGCTGATACCTCCAGCACCACCGAGCTAACAGGGAGACGTGTGGTTCAGCGCAAAAGCGTAAAATCAACAAGGGAAGAGCATTTGTTTTTGAGGCTTTAAAAGGCGGTGGTACACAATGGACAGTGAGGAAAAGAAAACCCCCAGACCTGTTGGGCTTTGTTAAGGATATTTATAGATCCGATGTTTCTAATTGTGTGGCGTATATCTCAAAAATCAGCAGCTGCGTTATTTTCTGCCACAGACCCTCCTCTCCCTGGGCTCCAGTGGGTGTTTTGTGCCATTGTTTAAGGAAACTCTGGGGATGGGAGTGGAGGTATTTTATTTAGCGCTAAGGCCAACAGCAATTCTGTGTGGAAACCTTGCTTTTAGCTGTGAGTGGTCCAGCATGTGACAAAGTAGCTGTGGCACGTTGGCAGCTGTTGATTTAGAGATGTATGGCTGTGACCCATGTTTCTGGCAAGCGTGGAAGCTGAGCCACCCCAAGCCATGCCAGCTGGGATCGTGGCTTGGAAAAATACGGTGCGGGCAGGATGAGTGGGATTGCAAGTAAACCCAGACTTTGTGCGTGTCTGGCGAATCCAAACTGCAGTTATACCTCCCTGCGGGGGCCCTGCTTTGTAGTTTATAGCTTGCTTGGCCAACCTGGGGGGAGCAGGATCCCAGTCTCTAGGGAAAGCCTCGCTAAGTTTGCGGACACGCTTATCCCCCTAAGCCCTGTGCACGGAGCCCAGCACCTCCGACAGTCCTTGACCGGTGAACTGAAGCGTGAAGGTCTGTGCCACGGCTGATGTATTCTTGCAGGTAAAGTGCCCTTGAGTCAGACATGTGCTCAGTTCTGGTTGTGCCCTGACCGATTTTGGAAGAGCTCACGTGCGCTGCAGCTTTATTGGCACCAGAGGATTGTGTTCGAAGAGCTGATAGTGAAATGAAACACCGGACTTGGCTGCTGCTCAGCCAAGCAGAGACTGTACTTCTTAAGCATTGGGTCTTTCATAGGGTTAATTTGTTATCCATACAATAGCAGGGCAGTTGTTGTGATAATTTTTCCCTAGCAATTTCCCAGGGTAAATTGTAGGCCTTGTGTTCTCCCAAGCCCCGTCAGGCTTTGATGGTACTCATCAGGATCTGAGGGTATAACAGCTCTTCTGCATTCTTCCAAAGATGTATCTAGAAGTTAAACCAACATAACGATTGTGTCTGCACCATGTTTTGAAGCCGTTCACAGCCCAGGGAAGAAATGCTGGCAATACGCTGTGCATCCCTGCAAGCTCGTGCATGGGAAAGGCTGGAAATGTGCACCCCGGAGCCCAGCATCCTCAGCAGAGCGTCGGGGCTGGGACCTGCGCTGGGAACAGATTCACAGCAGGAGCGTGGGTGGCTGAAGCTCTCGAGCAGCAGCTTTAACAGGAGGAAGCAGAGGTGATCCTGGTTGATGGGAACCCATTCTAACCTGGGCAGTGTGCCTGGTGCCCCGGAGATCTGTGAGAGTGGGGCTGTGCATGGCAAGGCTCAGTGCCACCCTGCTCACCAGAGCAGTGTCCCTTCCCCTCCAAGTGGCAAATGCTGTTCCAAGCTGCAGCCAGACGGGGCCACCGGAGAACAGCAGATATTGGCCTCCTGCTCCAGGAACAAAGGACCGCAGCATTGCCGGAAGTGTAATTACCAGAGCAATTAAAATTTCTATTGCTTAGGCTAGAAGTGCAAGTACCGTGCAGGCTCTTACAAGGGCAATCAATTGGAATTTGTTCCCTTTAAAATGATAAAACCCCACCGAGGGATTTTTGCCTGCTCCTGGTGGCTTCCCATTGCCTGCCCGCCTGCAGCAGCGTTCATGGGCACAACGCTCGCCAGGCGCCTGCTCCGCTATCGCACCCTGGGTGCCGAGCACTTTGGGGAGATTGGGCTCAGCGAAGCCGGGGCTGAGAGCAGAAGAGGTGCTGAGCAGCAGCTGCTCGCTACTCCACCCCCTGCTGTAATATGTGGGCATCCAACGGCACTTGATCATCCCAGTAGCGATCCAAGTGCTGTGCTTGGCACTGTGTGGAGAACAGAAGCTGTCACTGCCCCTGTGGTCACAGGAGAGAGACCAGGGGACATCACTTCTCTTTTTCCTGCTCAGAGCCAGATACTTTCCACCCCTTGGCTGCCAGTCCTTCCCAGTCCTTCTGTCCTTCCTGGCCCCAAACGAAATTATTTGATGTCATGCAGAAGCAAGCAGTCTGATCTCTCATTTTTAAGCCACTTTACTTAAATTCTTTCTAATGGGGATCAGTCAGTATAATTAACGGAGCACCGGGATGCTGTGGAACGGCTGTCCTGCGATGAGAGTGCTGTGCCATGACACGGGGGTGGCCGGTGATGTGTGCTGGGTGACACTCAGGAGCATATTGTCAGCTTTCAGGTGGCCCCCATGCAGTCACTTCCAGGAGGGGACAGCCCTGCCAGCCGTCCCGCGATGTGGCTGCGGCACGAATCGAGTGTCGAGGGTTTCTGGCTTTCTGCCCCCTGCAAAGGATCCAATTGCAAAACCCTGCCAGGCAGTAAAAGATCATCAAGGCCATTCACATCCACCATGGCTCATGAATCCCATCTTACAACACGCAGTCGCTGGTCCCAGATGTGGAATATGAGCCTGGCTGCCGGCTCTGAAGCCCAGCTGCACAGTGCGGCTGGTCCTGCTTCTGTGGGCTGCCCAGCAGTGGAAGGGTGAGATCAGTAAAGGTTACAGGTGATCATGAAAGACTTCTTCAGCCCAAGTGCAGGAAGAGCCAAAGCCAACTTGAGATCCCCCTGGAAGAAATTAATTGTGACGACTTCAGTGTCTTTTGGCTCGATCCAAGAAATAGAAGATTCAATCTGTTTTCTGCATTCACAGTCACTATCCAGACACTTCTCCTAGGCTCTGCTCACCTACCCACAGCAAGTCTGACCCTTTGCCTTCCTCTGAAGACTCTTTTAATTACTGTCACGCTTCTCAGATGATGCAGTGCTCAGAGTCCCTGCCATCCCAGACCCGCCAAGGAGCCATAAATCCCTGTGAAGATTCACCCTGTTACGTGGGCCATATCTGCAGGGTGTTGTGATGCTTCCTTGTCCCCAGCTGGTTCTCTTCCAACATGGTTTCCTGCTCCCTTAATCTCCAGGCACGGGTCTCTTTTGTAGATCTCTTCCTCACGTCACAGACGCTGCCTTTGCTGATAAACCAGCTTGCCATTTGCCAATGAATTTAATTTTAATTCGTTGCTGCAGCTGGGGTTTGTGTCAGGATTATGAATTTGCAGTGGGGGCTTTCATGTTCTCTTCAGAGTAATTTCTAAACCCAGAGGAGCAGCATCTCGCATGGAAGCACTTAAGAGGCCTCTTAGTAAAGCAGCGTTGGAGTATTGATCATTTTTTCTCTCCAGGGACCTGGAGTGCTACAGATAGAGCTGCTGTGCAGTGTAGCCACTTGCGGGCAGCACCACACAACTCTTCAGGATGAGAAGTGAAAAATAGCTCCAGTTGAAAGGAAAAGTGGTGCCCCCTTTTATATAGAGATCAATGATGCCTGGTACATTGGATTATCACTTAAAACACCAGGACTTCAAATGCCAGGGTGCATGCACTCCTGATGCTGACAGGCTAGTGATAGATAATGCTGTTTGGGTTACCAACCGAGCTCCTCTCTGCAATCTTTTCGTAAGGTGAATGTAATATCTGCAGTGATATACCCAACATTACATCAGGAGAGCCAGCCTATAATTATGCTTGAATTGTCTGGATGGGTTATTTGTCACAAACACATTAGCTCACTCCATTTGTTGCTACTGTTCAGGGCTGCAGCAGGTTTGGTGTAAACAGAGCCTGGGTAGAGGTTTGGGCGGACGGTATTTTTCTGGATAGAGCAAAGCAGAATTGTTTGGGGTTTATTCTTTTTTGCTAGGAGAGCTGTAAACTGAGAGTGCTAGGAACAAAATACATAAAGCAGCTGACACAGCTTAAGTGATTTGTTTTCAGATGTACTTCCCAGGTTCATGTGTTGGACTTTAGCATGGACGTGGTTGCTTTGCAATGAGCTAGCAGGTTTATCATAGTATGTTTTGTTCTTTATGATAAATTGAGGCTTGCAGAGTGGGTTGTTTGTGCAAAGAGCCGCTGCACAGCTCACACGGTCACTGGGTGCATGACCTGCCTTATTACCTGCTTGTTCCATGGCATTGGTCCCAGCAAGCGGCACTGCCTGCATTGGTGTAAAGGAAGTAATTGTCTCCCGTAATGGCACCTGATCTTCTGGTCAGTGATCAGCAAAGAAGTGCTTGGGCCGACCCTGACCTGCACGGCCAGGGAAGACTCTGAAGGTGGCAACTCCTCTTGTTTGTCTTGCTTGGCAGGTGCGGATTTCATGGGGGAAATCCAAATACATGTAACCCCTTGACATCTCGGGCTTGGATGGACACTGTCTAGGAACAGCTATTCACCTGAAGCTTATTAAATGCCTTGTTGAGATTTCAGATCAGAATCAAGTTAATTCCATTTCTAGAAATGATCCGCCAGCCAATGTCAGATTCTCCAGGGTGAGACTTTCACTTTAGGATGCCCTATTGGCCAAGCTGGCTGAGCTGGGACCAGGCATGTCCTGCTGCACCACAGTCAGCACTGCAGAGAAGATATCAAGGTATGAAGGGATTGAGAGCAGTCCTGCTGAGAAGGACTTGGGCGTACTGGTGGATGAAAAGCTGAACATGACCCAGCAATGTGTGGTCGCAGCCCTGAAAGCCAACCATGTCCTGGGCTGCGTTACAAGAATCATGACCAGCAGGTCCGAGAAGGCGATTCCGCCCCTCTGCTGTGGTCTGTGGGACCCCACCTGGAGTTCAGCATCCAGTTGTGGACCCCCCAGTGTAAGAAGGACATGGACCTGTTGGAGAGGGTCCAGGGGAGGCCACGAAGATGATCGGAGGGCTGGAACATCTATCCTGTGAGGAAAGGCTGAGAGAGTTGGGGGTGTTCAGCCTGGAGAAGGGGAGGCTTGGGGAGACGTTATTGTGGCCTTTCCATACTTAAAAGGGGCTGATGAGAAAGATGGGGACAGACTGCTTAGCAGGACCTGTTGCAATAGGACAAGGGGTAACAGTTTTGAACTAGAAGAGGGGAGATTTAGACTAAATGTAAGGAAGAAATGTTTTACAATGAGGGTAGTGAAACACTGGAACAGGTTGCCCAGAGAGGTGGTAGATGCCCCATCCCTGGAAACACTCAAGGCCAGGTTGGATGGTGCTCCGAGCAACCTGATCTAGTTGAAGATGTCCCTGCTCATGGCTTCAACAGTCCCTTCCAACGCAAATGATTCTATGATATTTGACAAAAGAGAAAACTAAGCAGGTTGGAGTTTCTCTTATGATACCACGTCTTGTTTTTTGTTTGACTAATTGTCACTAAACTTTACCCAAGTCAGCAGGTGATGTATATCCTTCACCTGCCAAAGAGTAAGCGTTGGAGTGGGCCAGTCAAGGGTGGTGAATTATTCTGTCACTGTACCCTGACATAAACCGGACCTCCTCGTTTTGGCATTGGTTCAGTGTGGGGTAAATTGTCCAGGAGAATAAGTCTGGAGGTTGACTTTTAAAACTTCAAAAGATATGTCATCCTTCCTGCCTAAAGTATGGGCTTGGTTTTCTGTATGCCACAACCAAAGGCTGCTGGGACACGTTCCACAAAATAGCCTTTGTCACTTGAGACTTTTAGAAGCCGAGAGTTGTTCTTTCCTTGCAGAAGGGACCCTATGGCCCTTTCTAGGTGAGGAAGACGGGCTCTTGCAAAAGACTCTGCCCAGGTACTACTTAGTTGCTTTTCTTGACACACACCTGCCTCCTCCTGCCACCCTGCTGCTAATAACAGGTTTCCGATCCGTCAGTGCTGTAGAAATAGTAACTGCCAGCTCCTTGGAGTGTCAGTGCAATGTGGGGGCTGCGAATGGAAAAGGCGATCAAGGAAACCTGCCTTTCCCCTGAGCGAGCAGATGGGATTCGAAGATAATCTGACCCCTTCCAAATGAACGTTTGAAGCTTTCTTTGGTGGCCTACACGATGTGCCACATTGACCAGTGGGTCTCGCTGAAGCCTCAGCAGGGTACCAGAGCAGTCTGTGTGCTCCCACCCTCACAGAGGAGGAAGAACTGGGCTCTTTAACCCGGGTGAGCACTGGGCCTGCCTGGGTTGAACCAACGGAGTTTGTGGCCTTACCTGTTTCAGAGTGTTTGCTTGGAGAGGAGCTGTAAAACCTCCTTGTGTAGTGTTAGATGTCTGGGTATTCAGTGGCGGTCAAGTAGGTGAGAAAATCAGCTGCAATTGTAATTGAGTCAGAGATGCTGTCTCCATGTGTCATCCCTGGAGATCTGTTTACATATCCATTTGCTTAACAATATGTTTGGAAGACCTCACCAGCATTTCAGTATAATTTCCCTGGCCTATATAGGCCTGACTAATGCCCAAGGCAGTGAGCTATATCTGGACTACAGTTGCTAACCAATGGATCTGGGTTTTCTTAGTGGCCCTGAGTCTCTTATTAGCCCTTAGGTGCACGGAAGAGGACAGGTCTGATGTGGGAGAGAGTGAAAAATCCTCCTTCCACAAGAAACACCTCTCAGTTTCACCCTGAACCCAAGTTGCTGCATTGGTTTTGTGTCCAAGAAGGCTCTCTCCTGAGCAGAGGTCTGGCTAGAAAGTCACCAGAGCCTCTAGCCATCCCTCTCACAGCAGGATTTCAAGGCGTACTTTTTCGTAACAAATAATGGAAAATGAGTCCTCGTTTTGGCTTAGTCTCTGTGTCCTTGAATGAATAGTTGTAGTGCAGAGTGACTTCTCTGCCAGGTATAGGGTTTGCTGTTCACTCTGTGATGCTACCAGCAGGGAGCACTGGGACCAGTGGGCAAGTGCATGTGCTGCTGCCTTTTGCTTTGGTAGGTTGTGCTTTAGGTACAAACTGACGGTGGAAATCTGCATGGAACTTTCCAGTGGCAGTGGAGTGAGGCCAAAGATGATGAAGGGGATGCTGAGCACTCAGGAGCATGTGTTGTGCTGGTGGTGATGAAGGATGCTGTGCCTGGAGATGGACCTTCCAGTCCCGCTTGCCAGCCTGCTGTTCAATCTGTGCTTTCTGCCTGGAGAGAGCCAGGGCTTTCGGTTTGCCCTGGGCAGGACCTCTACGGTCTGCTCAGCACTAAGTACCTTGATTCCCCAGGGGATCGGCAACGTAAGCTGGAGTAACCGGGTGGATTGTCAGCCAGCTGGGATTGCTCTCTCGTAAAGAGCTGCTGGCTGAAAACTGAAGCATTCGAACTAGGAATAAAGCACACATTTGAAAGGCAAGAGAGAGGCAAAATGTCCCAAGAGAAGACCAGGGAATTCTCCACCGCTCAAGGACAAGTGCATTTCTGGAAGGTGTTTTAGACTCTACATGTCAGTGGATTTCATGGAGTAGTAGCTACCTGAAGCCCTCCAGGCACAGGTGGTCAGCTGCTGGAATAATCCTCCCAGTCTTAAATTCCTGGCACACTGCTCTGTGTTAATGTAGAGGATCGGCTTTGCATTGACACCACTGTCTTCTTTGCAAAGCTGGGTTTTGCCAGCTGCTGGGCCTGGAAGAACAAAGCATTTGCTTTGAGTCCTGCTCCCTCTTCACATACTCTGCTTGAAATTATGTCTTGCAAATCAGAAGGTGAGAGAGGAAGCATCTCTCCTTACCCCCGAGCAGCAAGGGTGAGCAGTTCTACTTTTCCAGCTCTTTTCTGTGCTTTGCTGTGAGTCTTGCTGCTTTTTCAACTGTTTTTCCACAGTTCAGAGCAGCTAGATCAGTCTGGCAATGGACTCTGTTTCCTCCATGTCTACCTACTTCTTCTCCATTGGAAAAAGCAGCTTTGAATCACAAGCATGTTTTGTGTGCTCAGCTCCTCACGGTGTCAAGGTCACCCTGTGTGGGGGTCCTGTTATAGCTTAGCATTTTCACCTCTTTCCATTTGCCATGCATTAGTCAATCTGGAGCCTAATGGATTTGTAACCTGGCTTTGCCTGTATCATCTGAGATGTTCCCAGCAATGTAAGAGGATTTGGGCACAACTTCCTTTCAAGTTAATGGAAAGATCTTGCTTGGAAAGAACCTGCTTGAGGATCTGAGTGTGCTTTGCATTAATGTTTCCATTAATTTTAATGGGAGATGGTTCTAAATTCCTCAGATCAGCTCTGAACATCTTAAATTTTGTGTCCTTCACTGGCCTCATCTGAAATGGGGCTGATGAGCAGAAGCACTCTTAAACGAGCAGCATCATTATTGGCCAAGATGTCCTGCAAGTGTTTCTGCCTCCATTGTTACCTCTGGAAATGTCCTGTTCCCTGTGACCCCACTGGACCCCTCACCAGCTCACCATGCGCAGGGCAGGAGGTCCAGGGTCAGCTCTCAACTCAGAGACTGTCCCTTGCGTGGTCCCTGACAAGTCACATCACCTGTCTCTGCTCCACCACCGTCTGTGAAACAGAAAAGAGCAGGAGCCTTCTGGGGCTTTTTAATTATCATTTATAAAGCACTTTGTGGTTGTCAAATAGGAGGGAACAGAGGGAAGTGAACTTTTATCGTTACCACTGAAGTCTCGGTTACTGCAAAGAGGGGCGGTTCGGCTCTGCTGCTTTGGGTGCGATCACTTGCAGGCAGCGCAGAGCCCAGCCTGGGTTTTAGCCTGGGTGAGGTCTTGGGTGGTTTTACTGCTCCTGTGGGGCCGTGCGACTCTCGGCACTGGTATCATGAGCTGAGCAACTCGGTATCCCCCGTGTCCCCTCCTCTCCCTGCTCTCTGCCCTCCTGCTCCTCCATTAACTCTGACGCTTGAACGCAGCAGTGATTAACTGTTATTGAGCATCTCTCGCTGATGGATTGCTGCTCGCTCCTGCCTCGTTCAGCAGAGCTCTTGCCTCCTTCTGGGCTACTGGTAGATGTTTCTTTCCTTCTCCGACTGAGCAGAGCAGAGACCAACGTCCCAACTGCTCATCACACCCCCCTGGTGAAAGCCGGCCCTGGCAGAGCTCTTGTACATGTTGTACCTCTGGCTTAACCTTTTTTTGCTCAGACAGTCCAGGTTGAAAAGACAGATTTAGTAAAAGAGTTGATGTAAACCCTGCTCTTCTCACCATCATCAGGTTAGCAACACATGCAGTTGTCCTGGCAGATAACAAATGCCGCATGGGTTTGTCCCCACTGGGAGTACCCCTGGGAAGGACTTTGTGGTCAAATAGCACCTAGACAGATGGGGAGGCAGCTCTGTTGCAGTAAAACAGGGCACCTGTTGGAGAAGTCATCTTATTAATGAGTTTTTCATGCTTTATTTATGCTCAGTGTTCATTTGCAGTCTCACTGCCAGACAGGCACTGTCTGGTGCGGTGCCACTTGCCTGGTGACGTGGGGCTGGGCACAAGTGTCGGGGTTACCGGGGAGCGGGCAAGGTCCACCACATTCAAGGAGATCTGGTGGGACTCGTTTGCAGCGTAAGGCAGGAGGGGCTGTGAGCAGCCTGCCCGTGCTCGCTCACTCCCAGCTGGGCCAGCCCGGGGTCAGTTCCAGCCCCCAGCAATTAGTGAGACAGATTGATTCTAGATTGATCTGTCTAGTTGTGCAGAGCAAGCCAATTCCAGCTAGAAATTCTCCTTTCCCTCTCACTCCATGTTAAAAGGAAGGAGACCTTGTCAGATTTCTGGATAAATGGGAAGTACAGGGCAAGGTAGAAATAAATGTTGTGCTAATGCGTAGGAAGAATCATTAGGAGAGAAAGACATCATCGATGCGGCCGGGCTGCAGCTGATTTGCATCGCGGAGTTGAAACTCCGCATTGTGGTATGGCTACTGCAAAAGGCAGAATTCAACAAGAGCTCTGCAATTATATTTATTGCACGTTTACAGAATGTTGCAGGGGAGTGCAGAGGCAGAATTGGGCTCAGAGCAAGAGTTTTTGGCATGGATAAGAGCCTGGACCAGTGCAGTGATGTTTGCTGCGGGAAATTCATAGGAATTGCCTCCTGGTGCAGTTATTTGACAGATGCACTTGGATCACTCAGATTTTCACAGTCCCTGTCTCCATCGAGAGAAAACTGAGGTCATGGGAGAGTGGAAAAGAAGGGACATGATGCTTCTGAATGCACAGGAGCAGGAGTATGATGCTGAGCTAAGCTGGGGTTTATGGGTCTCTCTGGGATGAGTTTTTGGGAAGGTGAACGGGACAGTGAGGAGCAGGGGATCAGTCCTTGGTAGAAGCCGGTGGAGGAAGATCAAACACCTGCTCCATGCTGCGTGTCACACCAGCCATTCCCAGGCTCTACAGCCAAAATATGGTGACACTAACAGGAACACTTAACTCAGCGAGCACTGGTGTGGCCTCTCCTTCAGCCGCAGCTTCGTGCTGTTCTGTACAGCAAAGACATCAGAAAATTGGGCAGGGTATTTTCCAGCAGGGCAGTTCGATCTGAAGTGTGCAGTGCTGTGATTCACAGCACAGCCTCACAAGCTGTTCTGCCTGCTCAGCCGAGGGGGAGACCTTTGCAACGAAGGGATCTCTCTTTTGCACCCGGAATGCTCAGTTTTTCAAGGACACCACAGAAAGCAGCCCGAGGAGTAAGAGAAGAGCGGCCAAACCGGTTTGGCTTTGCACCACTGCAAAGAGTAGCATGCAGGCCTGGAGAAAACAACCTGCAAGCTGCCTGGCTGCTCCAGAAAGCAGAGAAAGCCAAAGGATGCTTGTCCTGAGCTCCGTGGTGGGTGCAGCCGTCCCCGAGCTCCCAAAAATGCAAAGGGATGCTCTCTTAGCTGGCAGAGCGGTGTGGCTTTGTGCTTGTTTATCCAGGGCTTTTGCCTGCACGGTGCCAGTGCGAGAGCCGCTGCTTGTATTTGACAGCTCAGCTATTGTTGCAAAGTATGATTTAATAGCAAGACTTGATTACAACATGCAAATGTAGCTGCTGGGGGACTATCTCCGAGGTTTGTGGAGATTAGCTGTTAAATTGGCCAGTGCAAAAACATTATTAAGCAGAGAACATAATTACTCATCTTGTGCTTCTGTAGTGTATAGAAAAGACAGATTTGTTTAAAAGCCAGCAAGTCCTATACAGAAAAAAGCCTTGTGTAAATGCCACATCATGTAATACTGTATGTTGCGGCATATTTTATTAGAGAAGCAATACTTAATAACAGTGTTTGGGAACTTGTGAAAAAAATCCATTATATTATTCTGCATCATAAAAGCAAACATAATGCCTAGTCTGTATGAAGGCTGTGCAGATATTGAAACATCTCCTTTTGGTGCTGGTTGATTGCTTTTATGGAGATTGTATCATATGGATATAAACAAATCCAGCACTTGATGTGAAATCCGGGAGCAGGGTTTTAGACTTATGCATCTATCTTCTATCTGTGTGCGTTCCCTCTGAAATGCATCAAGGTTCCCGTTAACACCTTAAACATGGAAAGTAGGATTAAAGTGAGACTGTCAGCACGTACAAAATGAACATCTAGGCATGCACTTGCTGTTAAGTTTTCCCTTCCAGTCTTAGGGTAGTCTATGGGGTTACTAGAATAAAAAGCTTGTATGTGTGTGAGGATGCAGGGGAAGGATCAAGGTGTGGGGAGCTTGTTAGTGCTGCAGACCCTGTTTTTGGAGCAGGTTGTGGTTCAGGGGTTTCCTTCTGCCCTGTGGCTCTCGATTGCACAGGCTGGGCTTGCAGGGAGTGGTGTGGTCACAGCTGAAGTCAGATTTTAAAGTGCATTTGACTAGTCAAAGCCCCAGACAATTCCAGGAAAATCTTCTTTAATAGAGGAGTCAGGAGGGCCAAATTAAAGGAGCAGCTTGTTTGTAAGGGAGCGTAGATCCTGCAGTAACAAGTGCTGGCGGGGGCGCAGGGTGATGCTCACAGGGTGAACCTGCTCTGCTGCAGCGGCTGCTGCTCGCCCCTGATTATCGTCACTGGACGCGTCCCCTCCAGCATCTCAGGGCCCCCAACAGATCCTCTGCTGAGGCTTCTCCTGTCTAAGCAGGAGGAAGTATCCTCCCCAGCCTAAGTGGGGGAGATAAAGACTTCAAGGGTTTTTGATGGGAAACTCCTCTCTGTCGTTTTGTTGCAGCTCAAGAGCATTTTTACACCAGTAATTGCTCCCCAGGCTGGTTCCTGTGTGACTCAGAGCTGAATGTGGAGCTGCTGCTGTGTGAATCTCAGCATCCCAGCACAATATGTCCCAATCACTCTAAATATGAATTTCCAGCCAGTCTTCCTTCCTCCTTCGCGACGTGTCTGCACATGCAGGCGTACCGCCTTGCTCCTTACATGCTGTATACTGGTAAATTTGGAGCCATCAGTTGTCCCGGGCGGTGAAGGGGGTGAAATGACTGCCATGCTTGTGACGGGGCTTATTTTCTGCACAGAGCCACGAAGCACCTGAACCCTGAGTCAGCTGCTCACCAGCATCTCCTGGTGTGACTGCGGGGTGGCAAGAAGAGCTCTGACCGCATCCAGCAGCAGCATCTCCCTGCTTTCCTTAATCAGTGCCAAAGGGTGATCCTAAAAATACCTGTGAGCGGTTTGCAAGCCACCAGTGTCAGAGGGGGCAGCTCTGCAAAGGTCTTGTGTCACCAGGGAAGGGAGAATGACGCATCGTGTCATCACTGGGCATGACGGGACGGTACCTGCAGCTGGGAGCAGGTGGGAGCGGGGGACAGAAGAGCAGGAAGGGACACAGGGCAGCGTGAGCTGAAATGCTGAGCCGGTGCATGCTTAGTCCCTGCACAGGCACATCTCAGATACAGTTATTTTTTTATAATGATCTTTGATAGTTTGTCGTGAAGCCAGGCAGTGGGAGAAACCACGAAGCAATATTTCATAATAATTTTGCCCCAGTTATATGTGGGCTGTGTGTATTCAAGCTGTCTGTGTCTCCCTAAACACGATGTGCACACTTTCAGGCTGCAAATCCAGTGGCCAGTACTGATAATGCAATAAATTTCATGTGGTGGTAGAGTTATAGCAGGAGTCTCTGACAGCCAGAGAGGAGGCAGAAGTGATATATTCCTCTGCTAAGCTCCTTTCTATGTGTGCGTATGGCTTGGTTGTACAACAGATCTGCCTGTTAAATGGCTGTTAACCTGTTCCTGTAGTCCGGAGTGCAAGAAGTCGTTTGTGTGATCTTTTTCTCTGGCAGTAGCCGTGCTGCCTGTGGGAGATGTCCTTAGCTGCAAACTATGGGACTGTAGGAAGAGTTGCAGTAGCTCTTGCTTCCACAAATGACAGAGTTTTACTGCCCTGAGCTGAATAGCACAATTTGAAGCAAGACCTGCTCCTAACTGGTCCTAAGAATTTGCCACTGCTGCTCTGAAACATTGGGCTGGAATAAGGCTGTGATAATTAATGGAGGTTAAAGTGCTCCTTCTGCCTGTGAGATGGTTGGAAATGGAAAAGAAGAACCTGTCACAATTGTGACTGGCTCTAAACTGCTGTCAGACTCTCCTCCTTCCCTGCCCCAAGTGGAAAATTGTATTGGAAAGCAGCAGTTAGAGCACTTAAATCTTTCCACAGTTCATTTCAAACTCCCTTTCTTCTTCCCAGCCATTCCCAGGCCAGTTTGGGGCGCGGATGGGAGACTGCGTCTCTGGCTGAAACTTGCAGGATGTTAAATAACAATGGGAGAGTGGCTTTCAGAGAGGGTATAATGTGCCTGGATTGCACGTACCATAGGCTGTATTTCCCATGCTTTGACATTCAGCCCATCCGTACATCGCTCCTGAACCGTTTCCTTTCTGTGTGGGATCTGTTTCGGTGTGTTCTGGAGCAAGCTCGGGCTGAAATGGGGTTGGTATCTGTCATGATGCAGAGGGACACGCTCCCACGAGCATTCACACAAGTTGCTGGTGTCTGTCATGTCCAGACAGCTGTAAGTGAGCATGTGAAATGTGGGCAATAACAGAAGCAGTTGTACCTCCTGTGGTGGGTTACCAGGTTCATGTCATCCCTGCCCTTTCCTGGATACTTGGATTGTCTATTTTAACTAGTGTTTGTGTCCACTTAACACCTCTTGGCATGGTCATGTTGCTGCTGCAGGCGGTGGTTCTGGGTGGTTTTGTCCCCTGCTGAAACCGGTCAGTGAAGTGCATCTGATGGTACTTCACTGGCTTTCTCCCTGGCCATCCAGATTTAACAGGAGAAAGCTCCCAAAACTTTTACTCTGATGTTATGGAACAACTCCTGGTAGAGAGCTGTGCACCTATTTTGGTGTCAGACTCCAGGAAAGATATGGCACTGCATTTTCATTCCATAGGTGACCTTGATGTGTTCCCACCAGTGTGACCAGAGCATCAGGGACCTGCTGGGAGACAGCAGTCATCATGGCCACTTGCTCTTCTTCCATCCCACAGTATCTTCAGGGCTTGGGAAGGAGAAAGGACCTCTCTGCTCAGTCAGTGCACCCCGGCCACGTGGGCTGCTTCAGGCTGGCACTCTGATTTGCAAATGATTGGCCCAATGTGTAGATCTGGTGGCCAAACGGAGGCCTAGGACCCAAGACTGCCGAGTGTGAAGGCATGACAAACTGGGTTGCCTGGAAGGAATATGGCTGGTAAGGATCCAACCACCATAAGAGATCCAGCCACTGAGGTCCTTCTGTGCCAGGACTGGAGCCACCGTTCCGCTTCCAAGAGCGGAGTCCTTGCAGGTGGTGACCTGCCCTGGTGATTCCCGATGCCAGCTGACAGATTTGGGCACAGGGAAAGTGGAGGGCATTGCCGTCCAATCCAGGAGGGTGATTTACAACCAAAAGGCAGATCTAGTGTTGTGCTTCCTTCTTCTAAATGTCCAGAGTTACCCTGTTCATTCAAGGGTTAAGTAGTCTGAGAGATGCAGAATCCAGAGCCAGGTACCTGTCAGGCCTGGACTGGAGGCTCACCAAAACATGAGGATATATGGTTTTATTTCTGTTTTGTCATTTGGAGATTACTACTCAATGTAGGACAAGAAAACTCCAGGGCATCTTAGGATATGCCCTGTGCTCCAAGAGAGGTTGTTGTTTTGGCTTTGCAACACTCATATGCAAAGGCAAGAACTGATGCCTGAATTGCTCCTTTTCCAAAGATTAAAAGGCACTGCCAAGGCTCTGCAAGATGACAGTGTTGCAAATCTTGTCACGATCCTGTGCTGAGATCCATTGGTTTCGGCAGCACAAATGTGCTGACAGATCTGTGTGTCTGCTTTTTGGCCATGGTAGATTTTTTTCAGAAGATTGGTCTGTGCTGCTGAACTCTGGTTGTAGCTTCCAGTTCAGGGTCTGGAAAGTAGCATTGCAAGAGCTCTTCTTCATCACACCTGTCTTCATTTTAACCAAACTTCCCTCGATCCAGTAAGACTCTGGCCCAAAGGAGTGGTTTCGGGGTGTCGTTGTGGATTTAGCTTTGGTTCCTCTGCTCTTAGATGCAGCTGAGGGACCCATAAAGTCGATGAAGGAGCTGGCAGGAGGAACCAGGTTAGCTCGCTGGCTGTGACAGCCGGAGACTGAGACATTTGCTGCCTTCACCCAGCAACACGTGAGGTTTTGCAGAGGTCAGTGTGAGCAGAGCTCATTCTCTCTTTTATACGATCTCAGCAGAAGGACCATGATGTGAAACAAAATCCTTTCTTACAAATCCAGCTCTGGAGGATTGTCATATCCATCTGTGGCCTTTAAGGACATGATTCTTCTTTGCTTACAGCAGCAGGTCCTATGCCACCCATCCTTACCTGTTATGGTCTCGTTGACCCTCTGTCACCACAACCGTGCACCCTCCTCTCTGACATTCAGCGCCCACTCCCCCACCGCTTGGCTTTCTCTGTCATGTGCCAAACTCCAGTAGGATGCTTAGCGGTTTCTTCTCAATCCCATTGCGTAAATGAGGCAGATACCAGCCTGCTGTGATGTGTGGGCTCGCTGGAACGTGGCTGTAAATCCAGACCTGACCATTTTCTTGTAATGGACCGGATGGTAAGATTGCATTGCTGCCTTTAACCTCAGGATGTCCTTAGACCAAGCCAGACTCTTCACAACCCCTGCGTCAGTAAATCAAATACCTTTTGAATCGGTGCACATAAAAGTCAAGAGAGAGAAGTTACAGATGGAAAAGACCTGTTGTACCCTGGGTCTGTCCCGCTGCAGAGGGGGTAAGGCGTGCTCAGGAATTTTCGGCATCGCTCCAAGCCTGCTCGCTGAGGCCAGGCAGGGTGAGAGTCGTGCCTGGGGGAGACATGGGGTTGGGGGAGGCTGCCTAAATTTTCTGCAGCTTTTCCATCCTGCTCATCTCTGTGTTTCATTCTCTTGGCTTTATCTTTGGGAAAGAAAACTCCTGTTGATTGTATATTCAACAAACCTCATATGTTCATTCTGCTCATTGTTTTTCACTCAGGGCTATGCCCGACTTTTCTTTAGAAGCATGTTTTTCTCACCTAATATTTAGTTTAAGATTGTAGGAGCTGGATATAAAACCTTCTGGGATGTTTTAATCTGCCAAGAGGCCGCCTGAAAACAGAAGTTATCCAGAGTATTTCGGTAGTTCCTATTTAGAAAACATCACCCCCAAATCCTCTGTTGCCCATTTCCCTTTCATCCCTTAGCCACCTTTTACTGGTTGTTTTAACCCCAATCTGGTGTCCGTGTCCCCCATACCTCACTCCCCCCCACCAAGGGTTTCCATGTCTTTGAAAGTCCTGGTAACCAGAAGGTTCATGTGTTGTGCTTCGCCATCGTTTCAGACCAAGAATAATACAGCCAGAGCCAGCTGGATCCCGCTCTCCATATTGATACAACTATTCCCCTTAACCTGCCCACACTCCGTGCTACAACTGCAAATCCGAGGTTGAGCCGGAGCGGTGATGGACGGCGCTGGGAGGCCACGGCCACGGCCCGGCCTGGAAAGCAGCACCCCCAGCACAGCATCCTGCTGCTGCATTTTGGATGCCGTCCCCTGAGGACCTTGCTAGGTTGAATGCGTTTTCCTGACATGGATCTTCTCAGAACCAGGGGTCCTGGTGGTCGCTCTAATTCCCTCGATCTGCAGCTGGTTTCTCCTGAGCCGTCCTCCTCCGGCAAGGCCCTGGCTGAAGTCTGGCCAGTCCCGGTGATTGCTTCTCCTGGAGGTCTCCTCTTATGAGCCCAAACAACACTTATGAGTGTGATTAAGGACTGGAACAGGGACCCAGGTGGAGGTGTGAGATAGTTGTCCTCGGAGATTGCTGGAACTCAACTAGAAAAGGCCAGCCTGATCCAATTTTGAAGTTATGCTGCGTTGTACATGTTGGCTTGTCATGCCACCACTGCCTTTGACTGCCGGATTATTTAGATTAATTTCCACGTTTATGGTCTTTTGAAGTTTTTTTGCTAGCTTTTGTTGCTCATCTCTTCATAAGCTTCTGCAGGCTCCTGCTTGTTTGTCCCCAGGTCGCCTCCAGGTTGGTACATGGATGCTCTCCCCAGTTGTTGGCCATCTCAGGCCATCTCATGCTTCCAGTCTGGGATGTTCATCCCTTCTTCTTTATTTCCCCCTCGTCTATCAGTTTGTCTCTTGCTTTGGAAGTAATCAACCCTTCAATGCCAGATAAGCTTGTTAAAAGCAAAGCCAAAGACTAAAGGGAGAAGCACACACAGAGTGTGAACGTCTCCTCAGCTGGAGCGTCTGGGAGCGCAATAGCTGGTGGGCAGTGTGGTGCAGGAAGGCTGGTTCTAGCGGTCTGTGACTCCCTGTGGTACTATCAGTTCTCCGGGTGATTAACTGTTTGTTTCTCCCTTACTGAAAACTTATCTCAGATTAAACCAGTGTAATTGAAAACTCAGGTTCTGGAGAGATCCCAAGTGTAGGTTAATATTTACAAGCTATCGACTTCAGGTTTTATGTCCATCCCTTGCTAGCACGGAGATAAAATCCTTTCAAAAATCCCTTTTGATGTTTCTGGTTCATGACACGGCTTTAGTAAGACACTTGCCATATGGAACTGGCAAATGTCTTAATTCAAATATGAGTTTTTCTCATCCTTTCAGGGACAAGGAACAGATGAGGAGCTCCTACGTACAAAGGGGTCATGGCTTTATAATGGAGCAAAAGTGATGGACAGTATCTCTGCAGGATACTCGTGCTAGGAAATGTCAGAATGTTATTTCTGCCTCAATGACTTAAGATCATCTGTTTACCTAATGGACTTACATTTGCATTTTGCAGGTGTTGTGTTAATATTAATGTGTTGTCTGAATTGTTAATATTCCTTCACTTCAATGTTACATTAATGAAGGCTGCAGGGGATGGAAAAAAAGACCTGACTAATTAATTAAATGGGCAAAAAGCATCTTTAACTTTCCATCATGCTGCCCTTTGCTTCCACCTAATGGGTCTTGGCATTTCTGGTCGGCAGCCATGTAACACATGCTGCTGTATGGAGCACTCAGCAACGGACCTGCTAATTTTTCTGACCCATAAATCACTTGTGTAAACTTTTAATGGTGAGGAAAAGTGCCTTTCATTCCTGCTTCCTCCGCTCGGTGGGAAACGCAGCCTGATAACAGGCGGCGCTGGCCTTATGTGTGGGGCCAGAGACTTTGCCGTCAGGAGAGGGGCTGTCTGCATTTCTTCAGGAATTCTTTCCATTCCCCTCTTAGCCGGACTCTGGATGACATTAATATTATATATCTTGTCATAAGCTCTGCTTGCGGGGCCAGTCACGTATCAGGCTGCACGTCTCAGGAATGTGGGCTGCCCGTCCTGCTTTGGGTGCTGTTTGTGGGGTGTCTCTGCTCTCTCCTGCACCATCCCAGACACAGCTTGTCTCTGGGCTCTGCTGCCCACCAGCAATTCCCATGGGCTGGAGAAAACTGTTTCAGGTCCCTCTTCTGTCCCTGGGGCAGCTGGGCAGCACCACTGCTCGGGAGCATTCTAATGCATTCCCAAAAGTCAGGCTTTCCAGACGATTGCTCTGTGAGATCTGTTAGCTGAACACAGCATTGGGTTGTATGCATTAATGGTCACCGCTTAGCCCTGGCCATCACAGCTCCTTCTCGGAGGTGAGATCTCAGTGAATCGGTGATTCCCTGGAAAGACAAACTGGATCTGATATGGGTCCCTGAGGGACTGAAACAGGATTCCCAACCACAGGGATTGCAAACCTTTTCCAGTGCTGCCGTCAGCTTCCCCACGGATAGATGTTTAGGCAGGGAGAGCGGGGTGTGTTTTAAAGGAGGGTTTTCGAACGGCGCCATCACTTTGTTGCTGACATCCAGCACAAGTGGGGAGGTTTTTTGTAGGCGGTTCTAAGGTGGTGTGGATGTGGGGCTGTGACCATGCTGGGCAGATGGCACTCTGCGGGCTTCTTTGGGACCCGTGGAAAAAGGGGTTTCTTGACCCAGGAAGGCCATTCCTGGAGGGAGATCTTCCTTTGTCTGTGATGCTGAGGGTGAATTCCTCTGCCCTGGGCTTGAAAACATGGTAGTCTTGAGAAAATTGTATAGAACGCTGGGACTGAGGGAGCCTGCTGAAGTTTTGCCTCCATGTCCTGCGTGGCCCAGAACGTGGGCACGGGTCTGAGCTTTCATCCGTGGCCTGCAGCAGCTGAAGATGCTGTTTTGGCACAGAGGGGCACTTCAGCTTCGTGCCAGGAGTCTGAAGGTTGTCACCAATTTGCATGAAAAGGAGCAGACTGCAGTCATATTAACATTTTATGAAGAGGTGCGGCCCACAGAGACTGCGTCCCCTGCAGCGTTCGCTCTTCAGGTTGATGATGTTTCCTTTGCCGCTTGGATCAAGACGGGATGGAGAGTGGTGGGACAGGCGGGTGTTGACTTTATCCCTTCCATACGAACCACAGGTGAGGTTGAGGAGCTCCAGGCCAGGCGGGAAGCGTTTGCCATCCGTACAGCCGAGCGCCAAGAGGTGCCGGAGGCTCCATGGCCGCTTGTGCCGTCTCCAGTGCCCTGACGTCTGGCCTGACGTCCTGCTGCCAGGTTAAGTCAGCTTTTTTGTTTGTGTAACAGGGCTGCCAAGTGGTATTGATAATATCAAAGGAACTTAGGCAAATGGTTGAGGTTTCTCTAGTGGTTTAAATCCCTGTGTGCAAACCCAGTACATCAGGCTTTAAGCAATTAATTCCTAATCATGCTGAATCCTGCAGTAGCCCAGCGTTAGTATTGAGAGCTTAAAGCGGTTTTCCACCGTACCGTGGTTAATTTGGATAAAGCAAAGAGAGTGGTCTCGTGGCATTTCCAGCCTCAAGGTGTGAGAGTGGCCAGTAAGTGACATTTGTATTGAGACAACCCTCCCATGCATTTGTGTTGTAGGCATCTATTACTGGGAAGGCACCATAGCTAATAAAAAGGTCATTCATTATACCCCAGAAGGGGAGTTCATTAGAGGGAAAAGCTATTCTAGCTTAGTAAAAAATGAATCTAAAACTGCCTCAGAGCTGCTATTCTCATCAAGTTTCAATGTTAACAGTTTTAACCAAGAGCTAATTGAGCAATCTCAGAAAGTGCAGTAATTCCATTATTCAGCTCTGCTTTGTTCAAGGCTACCACTAGCTGCGAAAGGAGCACAAACGACTTTCATCGAGCCAGAAACCACCAGTGTTCTTGCCTTTTACAACTTTTTCTTTCAAAAAAAAAGGTAGGGCTTTTGGGCTTTTGGCAACTGTCGTTGGCAAAGGGAGCTCCACACCAGCACTGCAAGGCTCATATATAACACTGCGATCCAATTTTTTTGGATAAAAGGGGATTTGATTTTCATAACTCTTCAAGCAGCAGTGCTGTTCTGGAGTGGGTGGCTGAAGATGTTCTCGTTCGTTGGGTAAGCGGAGTGTCACCAGGAAGATCGTACACCGTTCTTGCAGGATTTTGCGTGGAAAAGAGCCATCGCAAGCCCCGGTCCAGCTACTCGCCAAAGAGCATGATTCTGTCATTGGCTGCGCTCTCGGGAGATGTGGGATTAGCTAATGTTGCTTTTAGAAGAGCTTTTATAGAAACCTCTCAAGTTCCTTTGCTTCATGGAAGAGCTGTAATCAAAAATAAACGTACATGATTTAAAGAAAAGACAAAAAAGTCATACCGCATCCAGCTTCTTTGGACTTTGGAGAGGGTATGTTGGTTGAACTGTGGTGCTTTTTCTTCACTGTTTTCCTTCAGCTGCTGCTGCTGCTGTTGGACGTGCACAGAACTGTTAGCAGGCTTTTGTGGAAGGTGACTTTCTCTTGGTGAATGCAGCAGGATTTAGAGTCCCATTCCCAGGAGGCGGCTGTAGATCTCTGGTTTGTTATGAGATTGCGCTGCAGCAATAATCCTCTTCAAGCCAACAGAGAGCGAGGGCTCTCAGCCACGTACTGCCCTTAGCAAGGGGATTTCTATCCATCAGTGTCTTTAGAGCCTTCTCAGACACACACACAGAGGCCAGGGCTTCCTTTTCTCAACACTAGTCTGCCATGGCACTGTTAGGTTCAAACACAAACCAAGCTTGATGCTTTCAAAGCTCTGTTGTGCTCTCCCTGTTTGGACCCAGCATGGGGCTGGACACCCTTGGCAGACACGTAGCTATGGGCTGAGAAACCAGAGGCCTTGGCTGCTGGTTGAAGCACAAACCCGTGCTGAGCTGGTATAGCAAACCCACCTGGAGATGGAAAGGAGTTTGAGCAGCAAAAGCCTTGTTCCATGTGCAGGAGGGAGCAAGTGCTGTGATGGGGAGACAAGATGGAGAGCAGCAGATGGGATTTTGTAGTGAAGCAGGGGAAAGAAGTTTGGTAACCTTTGCAGAAATTATTTGGTCACATTTGGCTGAAGATGTTGGAAGTATGCTGGGATTTACCTGGTGGCAGCTCACCCAACCAGGTGGACCACCATTGGAAGGGGGGCTCTGACTCCACCTCAGGATGGTTCAGCTCTCTCCCTTTGAGAGCAGATTTCCACAATGAGCTACATGTGAAGAAATGACCAACTTCTCCAGCCTGTCAAAAACAAACAAAAAAACCCAAACCCTGCCATGGGAGAGCTGCGTGGTATTTCGGGTGCATCTCTGAATCTGTGCCTCAGCTATGAGAACATTTCCAATGTGCTACTCAGCAGTTACATCTTGCAGAAAGGGATGGAAGTGAAGAAGGTGGCATGGGGGAAGGGCCATACTCATCTGTTCAGCTCTACCTCGCCGCCGTTGGCTTGTAGACTGGTGGAACAGCCCATGTTTTAGTGTCATTTTGCTTTAACCAAGCTGCCTGTTTCCTTCCCGCACTTACTGGATTGCAGTCTCTCTTGCTTGTCTCTTCCTTGCAGCGAACCTTGCTTAGCTAATGTCGTTTGTCAAGTTAATCAGGGAGAGTGGGCACTTTGATGGCTGCTCTATAGCCTGGCTGCATTGCCATGGAGACATGCAGCCAAACAGGCATTTTACTTGCCCTGCTTTGCTCTGCAGAGATGTGGTATGAGAAACCAACGTTTTATTTGCCGTCAACCAAACAACTTGCTGAGATGTGAGTACTTTGTCAAGGTTGCTGTCAAGAGATTGGGAAGGGTCTAGCTCACCTTTTACGCAGCAAATAGTAATGCTGCTACTAAAACAATTCCAGGGTCTGAATGTGCAGCTCCTCCTCCCGTGTCCCACGGGTGTTTGGCTCTGGTGGGAGCTCTGTGAGAGGAGTTACAGCCCAGTATCTCAGGTTCGGGGCTGCCGTCATCAGTCCTCTTCAGCTGGATGGTTTCACAGGTGGCTATTTGCCTACAGGAGCTGTGACCATCGTTTAAGATACTTTGAAAAGCACCAAGTCCTGTGTTTAGCAGCATCTCAGGAGCCTGAAATCTCCCCAGCAATCAGTGGGATTTAGGAACCTGCACGCCTCGATCACGTTTCAAAATCAGAAGTGAATGCTTTTGAAAATGTACGCTCCGGCTGACGTCTTGCATAAGGCTATAGAGTTCCACCCACTAACTCCCTCACCAAGCCCATAGCTCATAAGCAAAATCTGAGTATTGAAAGAGCCGGCAGAAGATGCTTACGCATGTTACAGAGCTCGCAAGTGGTCCCGCTCCTCCCTCTCATCTCTCTCGCATGTGCACATGTTAAATGATGCATTGAGCAGGTTTGGAAACGCTCCCTCCTGCAGCCCCAGCGAGCAGGACAGCCGGGAGCTGCAGGCACCTCCTGGGGGGACAGCACCTGCTCACCCACAGCCCTCTCACAGGACAGCGGAGCAAACCTCGCATCAGCACAGAAAGGGCAAAAGTTCAGATCAGATTGTTTATGGGATTTTATGGAGCCGGGAGCCAAGGATAGCTCAGCTAATCCAGAGGAAACTGTAGCGATGGCGTTAGAATGCATTTCACATGGGATTCACTCAGCGCGCCTTCAGATGGACCAGTCTCTCTGTCTCCATTTTTTTTAGCCATGAAATATTTTTCTTTGCACTCCCGTTTGCCAACCGCATTGAGCCAAACTCCGAGCTAGGCTCTTTTAAGAAAAAAGGAAAAAAAAAAAGCTCGTGTCGTTTGCCGTGCCGATGAGTTAGCAGGGCTTCAGCGCAGCTCCCAGCGACACCAGTGCCGGGCACTGGTCAGGCTCCCAGCCACTGCCAGCCAGCCTCAGCTCCTGTTGCCTCAGCATCCATTGCTTTTTTCCAAGCACAGCGTAGTGCTTGCCAAGTCGGAGCCCTGCTGAGGATGCTAGCTAAAAGTGCAGCCAGAAGGCCACGTGGGGAGAAGAGGAAGGCAGCAGCTTTGCTGTGCCCTCCTGCTCCTCAGCACCCAAACCTGTCCCAGCCCTGGGTTGTCCTCCTGAGTCCCCAACATCCCATGCAGTCTCAGCATGAACCCTCTTGGGAATATGGTTTTCCTTTTAGGTGCAGTGAGACTGGCACGCTGAGCTGTTTGTTGCAGATCTTGGCTCCCTCCTTGTGTCCTGAGCCACAGACCCTGTTTCTCTGCTCAAGAGCTGACCTGGCGTTACTCTGGGCACGGGTGCCAGCTCCTTTGCTGTCCCCAGCCCATCCCCTCTGACCCCGGCAGGCTCCCACATAAAATCGTAGAATCGTTTCGTTTGGAAGAGACCCTCAGGATCACTGAGTCCAACCATAACCTAACCTAACTCTAGCACTAACCCATGTCCCTAAGAACCTCGTCTAAACGCCTTTTAAACCCCTCCAGGGAGGGTGACTCCACCGCTTCCCTGGGCAGCCTGTTCCAATGCCCAACAACCCATTCTGGGAATAATTTTTTCCTAATATCCAATCTAAACCTCCCCTGGTGCAACTTGAGGCCATTTCCTCTTGTCCTATCACTTGGGAGAAGAGACCAACACCCTCCATGCTCCAACCTCCTTTCAGGTAGTTGTAGACAGCGATAAGGTCTCTCCTCAGCCTCCTGTTCTCAAGGCTGAACAGCCCCAAGTCCCTCAGCCACTCCCCATCACACTTGTGCTCCAGCCCCTCACCAGCTCCATTCCTTCCTCTGCACTCTCTCCAGTACCTCAATGTCCTTCTTATGATGAGGGCCCCAAAACAGAACACAGGATTCGAGGTGCGGCCTCACCAGTGCAGAGTGGCGTGATCCCTTCTCTAGTCCTGCTGGCCACACGATTCCTGATAGAAGCCAGGATGCTGTTGGCCTTTTTGGCCAAGAAATCTGCATGCTCTGGATTAATCCAGCAGTCTGTTCTGGAAGCTGCTTTTCTCTCCCTGGGGAATAAATCCCAGTGTTTAAACAAACCTCTCGGAGTCAGCACAGAGCAGCCCCATGCCATTCATCCCTTTAACGCTTGCAGGGCTGCTGCAATGGGCTGCATGTGGGGAGCAGCTCTGTGACCGCCAGGTGATCCAGGACTAGGAAGGACCCCCTGTCTCTGCAGAGTGTTCTGGCCTCAACCCACAGGGCACTGAGCCTTCCTGGGCCACCACGGTTCGTTAACCTGAGCTGACACAAAGCTGTTCCTGGGGCTTCATTTCCCCTCGGGTACAGGGGAACCTGTCCAAACTCATCTGCATTATCTGCTCTTTGGAAGCCTAAACTACAGCCATGTCTCCCAAAGCCTGCCCCTGCCTTTGGGTGGATGAACAAGACAAGTAGCTTTGTCATGGGTGCAAAGTTGCTGGGTGCTTCCTAATGAGATTCTCCTGCCCATGTGATCAATCCAGCCATGTGTTGGTACCTCCTCTTGATGCGGGCTGTCTTGGATGCTGTTGGGGGGCTGGTGTTCCAAGTATGGACATGTTGAGGAGAGAGAGAATGGGGTTTTGCAGAGCAAAGTGGGAAATGTGTGCTGGTAGTTTTTCTTTGGCAGTAAAAGCATCCCTGGCAGGAGGGTGCTCAGGTTATTACCTTCAGCTCAGTGCTACCTGCAATATCAGAACAAGGATATCTCCAGGAAAATGTAAAAGCCTCAGGCTCCAAAACAGTAAAACAAAATGCAGAACTTAATAGTCAGGTGGAAATTGCATCCAGCCCAAAGTGTCGCTGGAGGTAAGAGGTAAAAGCTTCACAATGTAGTGTGCAACAGGAGCAAGAACAGTAGGGACTGCTTGAGCACTCCCAGTGTTGCCTGTAGGACATGAGATAAGCACGTTGTGCTTGTGACAAAGAGGAGATGCTGTTCACGGCTGTTTATTGCTTTGTCTTTAAAAATGGGTTTGCACCTCGTTCTGTAGAGGCCCCATTTCTAGGGAGGCACAGGGAGCTCCATGGCCAGCCTATGCCCACCTGTGCATCTGTGTAGCTGGAGCTGTCCTTGCACCAAAGCCTATGGGAAGGGAGGTGCTGCCTTTTACAGCCCGCACTGTTTGCTGTGCCTTGCTGCGAGCTGGCTTGGGCAGAGAGGGCTTACCAGGTATGAACATGGTCTGGCACAGCCTCACCTGTGTCCTCAGGTGTCCCACGTGCCACCTGCAGGCACAGCATCTGGGTGAGAGCTGATGGGTCTATCCGCAGCCAGGAGATGGGGATGGCGGTGCCATAACCCGCTGGGTGCTGCTCCCTGCCTGCCACCCCTGGGTGCTGCTCAGCTGGGGTGCCCAGCACCCTTGGGCCATACCGACCCTCAGCCCCCCTGGTGCTGGTGGCCATAGAGGGACCGATGTTGCCATCTGCTGGCTTAGCTGCACAGGAGCAGCAAGAGCTTGGCTCAACCCTCTTGGAAGTCGCCTGTCGGGACGGTGAACAGGTGAACAGACCCTTTTCCCACGCTGTGAGCGCATTGCCCACCCGCTGACCCAGCCCTTGGCCTTCTGGCAGCATCTGCCCATCAGCAGGTGTTTTAGGGGACAGGGTGGGTGGCCCGTTCCCACTGAGGCTGTGCTGCTCCCCACCCCTTCCTGCATGTGTCTGTGAGGGTGTCCCTCCTGCCCTCCCCGGGCGTCTGAAGTATTGGCCTCTGGCACAACATGCTGTGGGAGAACCCACAAGGCTCTTCTTAAGGGAGCTCCTTCCCATTAAAGACAGACATTTCCCCTGCTGGTTATCACTAGCAGGTGCTTATTCCTCCTCTGGGCTTGTCTTTATTTGCTTTCTCTTTGGAGTACTTGGCAAGTGCTCCCAGGCTGGGGACGCATTGCTGCTGTAGCAAGCACTCCGGGGGCACAGCGCCCTGCACATCTCACCTGGCCAGTGCCCCCAGCCATGGCCGGGCCGGGAGCTGCAGGACCACCAGCCCCAGCCTGGGTCCCCCAGCCAGCCCTGCAGAATCGCTGCTTCGCCTGCAAGAGCGATGAGGCCGAGCCAGCACAATCAGTGATGGCTCACTTGGGCATTGCGCGTAGGATGAGGTTACTTCTGTAAATCTATTATCTTTTCTTGCAATTAGCACTAGTTAGGAGCCCTGGGAATACATGCAGCAAATAGCAGGAAGCCCAGTTAAGCACATCTCTCTGCTTATCTAAGCCCAGTTAAACAAGTCTCCTGTGGCACAGCCCTACAGCTGGTAACACAACCCATAAATGCTCTAAAAATGATCTCTAGCGCTGGCATTGCTTTTCTTTGCAGTGCATAGCTCTGGAGGTTTCCATTCAATGCATGTACGTTCAGAGGTGGAAGGGGGGTGCTCAGGCCAGCCTGGGGTGTCCCCAGCAGTCTGCAGGTTGCACGGAGGAGCCCCCAGAGCCTTTGCATCGCCTGGATGCTGGAGGCAGCCCCGGGAGCCGTGCTGCTCCTCGCTCTGGGTGGAAGCCCGACACAACGGCAGGGCTCAGTGGCTGGGCTTGACCACACATGTCGAGCTTGGGGTGGGGGAGCAAGCGAGACGCTGTTTTCTCTGGCCCAGGAAGACAGCAATGTGTGTTTGTTTTCCATGCTATCTCTCGTACAGCGTTTGTTTTGCTTGTTGAGCATTTCAGGAGATAAAATGACCTAAAGGGAGATTATTTTATCCTAATTTAAGCTGTCAATTTATCACTGACTTCTGCTTGTCTGCACCAGCAGGACAGCTTGCTCTGAGTCCCTGGGGAAACCTCAGCTGGAAAGTGAGAATTTGGGAGGGGATTTGCTGCAGTCTCACATCTAATCTTTGCTTATAACAGCAACTACAAGCTGCTCCCCGGTCCCCCGTGTCATATTAGTTCCAATCACTGTGGACCCACTTGGCTTCCCAGGGGACTCCCCTCTCTAACTGGAGTCTGGGGTTGTTTTTCTCGTGCTACAGGCTGGTGGAAGAGTTCATGCTGCTCGCCAACATGGCCGTGGCCCATCAGATCTACCGCTCCTTCCCCGAGCAGGCCCTGCTGCGCCGCCACCCCCCGCCCCAAACCAAGCTGCTGAAAGACCTCATGGAGTTTTGCAACCAAGTTGGCCTCGACATCGACTTCAGCAGCGCGGGGACCCTGCATGTGAGTGCACTGGCCTGGCGGGGAGCAGGGCCGTGGGGGAGAAGGGTGCGCAGCCACGTGATGGCCGTTTGCGGCAGTGCGTGGTTTGTTCCCTGTCCCACTCTGCCCGAGCAGAACTGACAGCTGTGCCAAAATAAAATACCTCCCTCACTCACTCTTGACCCCACCAGCACTGGGCAAGGGTGGCCCAGCCTGTCGTAGGCAGCTGACGTTGTGCACAGAGCTTAGAGCAGCGTGAAGGACGCCTTGCAGGTGACCCCAGTGCTGCCCTCTCTGCAATGGGAAGGATGTTTCAGAGCTGGGGCACTCGCTGGGACACCTGCGTGTCCTTTCTCTGCCTTCTCGGCAGGTCCTGGGCAGAACACTTGCTCTGTGCTGCAGGAGAAGCAGCTCTGCAAGGGGATGTTTCTGTCTGGGCTGTCGAAGGTCTCAGGGAGGGCAGGGTGGGGAGGCGGGTGACTGGGAAGGACTGGAGAGCGGTGCCGGGAAAGGTCAGACACAGCCAGCACGGGAGGTATCTGACCGATCCTCCGCTGAGCGTGTCCTGAGGCTGAACTCCAGCTGAACAGCACAGCGCAGGTTCCAGGATTTTTTTTACTCACCGCAACCGGACTGCAGATAATCCTCTGTTAATCCCATTCCTGCTGGCCTCCTGCTCGCCCCTCCGTCGGCTGGGACTGTGTTCCCTGCTCGCTGGCTGCGCCGAGGCTACGTCAGCAGATGCAGGGCTGCGCACTCAGCTCCTCTCCTGCACTTTGAACCCTCCAGCCCTTCCTTACCACAAGCCCCAGGCAGTGACCCCCTGTATCCACGTCTCCCCAGAGTCCCATTAGTCCGTGTGCCAAAGCTCTCATTAGCGGGATGGGAGCCAGGCAGAGGTCGGGAGATCAGGAGAGGGGTTATGGATGCTCTCGCACATCTGGGGACGGAGCCAGCGGTCCACATGCCCCAGGTGCTCCTTGCTGTTGACCCTGAGAGGTGGGTCAGCGCTCAGGACTGTGTGTGCGGTCCTGTCAGGGTTGCTGGGACCAGAGCAAAGCCCAATTTCACGTGCACTTTTTGGCTTATGGGGGGATTTGCAGAGAATGGAGGAATTTGGCTCTGGCAAGCTGTTGCTTGCCCCAGTAAGGTCTGCCTGGGTCCCCCTGCCACCACAGCTTGCCAGCACTGAATGCTGTCTCTCTTTTCTCCTCCAGAAAAGCTTAAATGAAACATTTGGTGCTGACAAATACTCCGAAGCCAGGAAAGAAGTGCTGACCAACATGTTCTCCAGGCCCATGCAGGTGAGAATAGCACCGTGCTGTCGGACGTGTCTGGCTGTATCTGTCTGCTTGGCTCCATCTTCACCATTAAAAATAGTTTTTGTGAAGCATCTGCCTTTCCATGTTTCCATAGCACAGCATCTTCCGAGGGAAGCCCTACCCCACAGGGAAAAGGGACACGTTCCCAAAATGGTCTCTCTGCTGTGGCCTGCTTATCGCTGCAGGAATGAATCATCACTCATTTGACTGTCACTCTTCTAATTAACTTATTTGCTCCATTTACTCATTAGCAGTTGCCTGAAGTCTTTCTGTACTTTAGTGACTTAATGCTTGTTTGCAAGTGGGACCGGGGACTGAAGCCGTTCAGTAAGTCACCCCCTCATGTATGTGTCCAGCTCAGGAGTGCTGCTTTGTAAAATCCAAGGAGTGTCCTCTGGAGCAGGCTCTGTTGTCCCAGGTCCCCTGTCCTGCTGTGGCTTGTCCTGGTCCCTTCTGTCACATCTTCCTTTTCTGGTGGAAGGTGCTAACAGGTGACTTCACTGGTGACATGCATTCCCTGGGGTCCCTCTCTGGTCCTGCTGACTGTGGCACAAGCCTGGGCTTTGTCAGCAGCAGCACTCAGAGCAAGCCTGACTGTGGGCCAGGACGGATGAGCAAGGAGAAGGTGGCTTGGTTCTGCAGCGGCACGAAGGAGGAGATGAGCTTTTTGGGACCCACTGACTTGCTGAGATTTTGCCTCTTTGGTCTCCCGAGGCTGTGGTCAGAGAGGTGGCGGGTGTGCTTTGAGGTACCTCCCAGTGGCTTTGGTTATGGCTTAGCCCTGTGAACACGTTAGATCTGTATGCGAAAGAGGCATCAGGATTTTGGGGATGAGGTCTTCTGCAGAGTAGATACCAGACAGAGAGTTTAGGCGAAAAGAAGGAGGAACTTTTAAAGGAGATATTCCATGAGATGTGATTTTGGCAGGAACTAAACTCGTTTTGTGGTCAGAAGACCAAGGTGCCCGTGTGTTCAGGTGTGCTGTGCAGTCCGCTTGTGCCTGGCAATCCTGCTGTCTGGCACACTCCCAGTTTACAGCGGAGCCCATCAGCCCCGCAGAGCAGCCTGGCTCTGGGTGCTGAGCAGCGTTCCCGTCTGCCGGTGTTCCCTGGCAAGATGGCACTGCCATGCGTGGTGGGGCGCTCTCATTATTGGAAGTGGTGCATGAGCCAGAAGCAGCAGAAATCTGTCTTGATCCTGGGGTGAGCTTATGCAGTTGGCCATTTGCTGAACGGTTGTTTAGTTTGTAAATGGAGTTTCAGACTCACCCAAGACTGTCCCCTCCCGTGTTGAGGGCTGTTCCTGATGTGCTTACGGCGGTGGATCCATATGACCTCGTCTGTAAGGAAGGACCACGGCGCTGTGGAGACTTTCTGTGGCCTCTGGTCCTTGACCACAGTCACTGCAGGGTGGACTCAGAGTTCCCCAAAATCCTGAGCAGTTCAGATACCCACCGTTGTTCCCGCAAAGCACAGGCAGTGCAAAGCCATGTCAGAGCCCCTCAGAAAGGGCAGACAGCTACTGAGTGGAGGGAACTTTCCCTGCAAGGAGGATTTTTTGCTCTTTGCCACCAGCAAATGGGAGAATCGGCCCCATCCTGCCCGTGTCCCCAGACACCGCGGTCCCTCCCCGGGGAGAGGACAGATCTGAGTGCTGGCAGCTGCAGAGCACAGCCAGGCAGGGCCTGTGCCGGTGTCGAGGGCTGGGCCACCACTCTGACAGATGGCGTGGGGACCGTGAGCCCAGGGCACGGGGGAGTCACCCGTATCCCTGCACACATCTCAGCTCCTGGTGATAAAGCTGGTGTTTCAGGGACAAGGCTGCAGTTAAATCAGCCAAAACGAGCCGCCCACAGGCAACCCATGGTCACGCCATGCCTGTGTCTTCTATCTTTTCTTCATCAAGACATCAGCCTCTTGGAGGAGAGAGATAGGAAGCAACTGGTAACACGTGTGTCTGAAGGAGTGCCTGGATTGCCATGCCAGGAGCCTCGTAACAGATGAAGGAGCAGCGACATATCATTTTTCAGGGGCTCAGTCACTCGGGGATTTAATCTGTCCGTGAGAACAAAGCTGCCCCTGGTTGGCTGGGGCTGATTTATTTCCAGGCTCCTCGCAGTTCTCTGGGGATTGCAGCAAACCCTGGAGATTGGAGACCACTTGTGAGTCAAATCTGTTAATGAGAAAACATCTGCTTTATGCCAGTGTCCCTGGGTAGCGCTGTCAGGGTGGCAAAGACAGGTATCAGATACGTGTTGGACTAGGTTCCCTGCAGTGTATAACCTTACCACAGCCCAGAGAGTACATTTGCTGTGCTACCCAGGCTGATGCCAACCTCAGCGAGGGTCATGAGCTGCCAGTAGAGTGTCAAAAATGGTGCTGGACGCAGCAGCAGCTGGGTTTGGCCAGCACACCCATCAGGAAGAATTGCCCCAGCAAGCAGCGCAGGACCTGCAGCAGCTTTTCTAACTTAAGAATGAGCCTTTCCCAGTGGCTTTCTCACAGCAAGGATTTTTGACCTGTGCTGTCAAATGGGTACGTTCTGTTCTCCGCCTGCCTGGCACTGCGGAGACCTTCCCCTCCTCTGCCCAGGAGCCTGGCATAGGTGCTGTAACCCCTGTAATTTCATGCTGTCTGTCTGCACAAGGGCACTCGTCTCCTGCAGCAGGCTCCAGCCCTCGGCATCTCTCCCTGCCCGACCGCACAGAGCCTCGTTCGGTGGGAGCCGAGCTAATTGAGTGGAGACCGTGCTTCACGGAGTCCATCAGAAACAATTTAATTCTGGGTTGTGGAAATTGGCAGCTGCCACAGCTCCTATCCCAGCTCTTGGGTCTCATAATAAGGCCGGGACTGATGCTGCTTTTTTTAACCTGCTCTATTTACTTGCCCGGATCAGTGCGTTGCTGCTCAGCAGGAGCTGGCTGTGCCGCTGGGCTGGAGAGTGGAGGATACAGCTGCCCAAACCGTGGATCCCAGGACGGCTCCGTAATCAGAGCTGGCTACTCCTGTTTTCTTTCAATCACTTGCTCTTATTTTTAAACGGGTTCATTCAATCGCCACTGTGCCGTGACCCCACCACAACCCCCCTGACCCGCACAGCCTTCCCTCCCCGCCTGGGCTCCGGACCCTTGTTTTCTCAGCCCTCAGGGCTGGTGTTTCACTGATGTAAAAATAAAAGCTGTAACATGTGGGATAACAGGGACAGCGCAGCCGGGAGAGGTTCCGGCTGAAGAGGCTGTGGGGCCATGGCAGCCCCAGTGTTGCTTTAGCCAGGCGGCCCAGACGCTCAGCTTCCCAGCTGTCGTGGTGGGACGGAGCAGCAGGGGTCACAGCGGGGAGTGGGGGAGGCCCTCATCCCAGCCCCTCTCCCAGCCCCCAGTGCTCTCCAAGCAGGTGCAGTGGGTGTTTGGAGCCTGCAGCTGGACCCAGAGCATCCGTGGCAGGACAGGGCAGTCCAGGCTCTCCTTCCCCTTGATGACAGGTGGATGGTGAATGAGCCCTGAATCCTGAGCAGAAGCAGGAGGCTGCTTAAACCCACATGTGATGTGAAAGCTGGTGCAAGCCACGGGGCCAGCCGGAGTCAGCAGCTCCCTGCAGCGGCTTTTTCTCCGTTGTCTGTGCTCTAGGTCCTGCAGCACCCACCTTGTCCCTGCACAGCCCAAACGGAGCAGCAGGCGAAGGGCCATTGCCTGCTGGAACTCTGTCTCGCAGACACAGACCCCTCCAGCCTCGCGCAGGGTCCCGCCACCATCCTCGCTCACCCCTTTCCCTCTCTTCTCACCCCTTCCAGATGGCTCTCTACTTCTGCACTGGCGTCCTGGAGGACGAGACCCTCTTTCGCCACTACGCCCTGAACGTGCCCTTTTACACCCACTTCACCTCGCCCATCCGCCGCTATGCAGACATCATCGTGCACCGGCTCCTCTCCGCCTCGCTCGGTGGGTGCTGCGAGGGCGGGGGGTGGCTCCCTGGTCCCTGCCTTGCCTGACACGGGTGCTGGTGCTTGGGGGCTGCATCCCACGGGGCAGCTCCGTGGCACATAGGTGCCCTCAGCTAGCAGGGACATGGAGCTGGGCATCTGGGTGGGGGCTGCCAGGGGCTGGCTGTGGAGCAGGAGGGAGCATAGGCACGTCATTGTCACGTGTCCCTTTCCCAGGTGCCAGCTCCCCCGTCAAGATGAAGAAAGAGGCCATCCAGAAACAGGCAGACCACTGCAACGACAGGAAGATGGCTTCCAAGAGGGTGCAGGAGCTCAGCGCTGATCTCTTCTTCGCTATCTTCGTCAGGGTGAGAACCAAGACTATCTTTTCCTGAGGCATCTCTGGATTTCCCCATGAGGCCTCAGC
This sequence comes from Caloenas nicobarica, assembly GCF_036013445.1. Classification (NCBI taxonomy): domain Eukaryota; kingdom Metazoa; phylum Chordata; class Aves; order Columbiformes; family Columbidae; genus Caloenas; species Caloenas nicobarica. The sequence goes on from NC_088252.1 coordinate 24,479,778, forward strand.
CTAGATGCCACCAGGCAGAGGGCTGCATGGCCAGGGGGAAAGCAAAGAGGGGACACACTGAGCGACTGTCACCACCAGAGCTCCAAGACCTGGTGACATTGGCTCCCCTTGGGGATGGCTGGATGGGCAACACTAGTGTAATGACGGCTCTGTCTCTTTGCAGGAGTGCGGTCCTCTGGAGTCAGAGGCCATGGTGATGGGCGTCCTGAATGAGGCCTTTGATGTCCTGGTACTGAAATTTGGAGTCCAGAAGCGCGTCTACTGCAATGTAAGTACCTCACACTGAAAGTGCCAACACCGCCTCACCAGAGAGGGCTGCCACAGCCTGACATCACTGGGGGCAGGGGCTGCCCTGGTGCCCTTGTGTGCCAGCCCCGAAGCTGGCAGAGCTGCTCTGGAGCCTTGCTGGGGTTTCCCCTCGGCCCCGAGCAGGTACAGGGGGCTGGGAGGTCTGGAGCAGCCCAGTCTCTGAGAACCACCTTCTCTCCCTGCTATGTGCTGGGGCGGATCTAGTCTAGTTAAAAGGGAATAAAGGCAGACTCAGGGGGACAGAAAGCAACAAGGAGCTGAAGCGAGGAAAGGGAGAGAGGCTGGTTTTCATTTCATTTAATCAGACAGTATTTCTGAGGCTGTGACAGCAGCACTGTAGGCCAGCACCCGCGGTTAGTGACAGCATCTTCTCTTAATAACCTGGTTATATGGCTGGCAATGACATCTTTAAACAGGACATATAGCGTGATATACAGGCTGTTTGTGTATCGCAGCAGCCCCTGATTTACGTGCTAGGCTTAGGCTCGCGGGCTGCTGCATCCTGGGTGTTAAAGAGCTGTGGAGGCAGCGTGCTGGGCAGGAGCAGCGTCATCCCCGTCCACAGGTGAAGTGGAGGGGCAGAGCTGAGCAGAGGGGTGTTGTCAGGGCCACGGGCTGTTCCCAACACTCTCCCTGCCCACAGGCATTGCCCTTGCTGGGCTTCCACTTCCAGAAGGTGGGGAGGAAGCCGGAGCTGACGCTGATGTGGGAGCCAGAGAAGCCGGAGCAGGAAGCTGTGCCCCAGGTAAGACCCCCCAGTGCAGGACAGGCTCCCAACACCACGGGGCTGGCGTGGAAACTGTGTACAACATGTGAATCCTGAGGTCTCCTCAGGGACAGGTCTGGGAGGCAGGACTGGCTCACACGCTGTCGAGTCCTGCTGTCCCTCTGTGTCCGCTCCCCAGCAAGCCCGACCTCAGTCTCAGCCTCCTCTCTCATCCAGCCCCGCTCCATCCTATCGCTGCCCCTGCATCTGACCCCTCCACGGCCTTCAGACTCTGCCCTGCCTCCCAGTTCAGTTTCCTTCAAGAACTGAATTAACATGCTGTTTACTTCCTTCTTCCGGATCATCAATTAAGATGTTAAGATCAGGCCCAAGGCAACTCCCGCTGAGACCCTTCCCCCATCCTGGCATTCCTTGCACTGGCACAGCCCTTCCTTCAGGTTTCCATCCCCATGACAGGGTTGAGACCCAATTAGGAGGAATTTTTTAAGTCAGACTTCGTGAGATGCAGTGTCAAATGGTTTAACAGCATCTAGAAATCTTTCTCTTGTGTCCCTGTCATCTATTAACTTGGTAACTCAATCAAAGGGAGCAATCGCATTTGTCTGGCTTGATTAAGTGGTGCTTCTTTGCCAACTTCTGTCTGGCGTTGCTGTAAAATCACAGCTGTGTTGACTGCGGTGATCCCTGCCTGCTGCCTGGGCGGGGATGGGAGGGCTGGATTCCAACCTGCTCCGCTCCGAGGGCTCTGCACTCCAATCTCATTTCCAACCAAGCCCAGCACAACCCATCCTTGTCCACCTAGGGCTGGATGAAAACTACTCCTGATGCAGGGCCGGGCTGACCTGGTGCGATGGTTGTCCTGGGGAGTCCTCTCCTTCCCAGGGGAGATGATGCAGCCAGAGCTGACTGCTGCAGGCATTTCTGCAGCTCTCCCTCCCTGCCTTTGAAGCTGAGCTTTTCTTTCTCAGCTTGGCTCAGAGAAGCCCCCTGGACACGGCCCACAGTGGCCTCGGTTCCTCCTTTCTTACAGGAGCGGGTATCACTTACACCCTAGCAGGGACCCGCATGAAAAATGACGCCCCAGCATGAGCAGGGCCCATTTTGGTTAAGCAAATACTCAGCAATAGAGGAAACTCCTCAATGAACCCTCCACGCCTCCTAAGAAAACACCGGAGCCCTCCCCTGGGAGCAGGCTCTGAGCTGTCCTCCAAGCCAGCGGATCCCCGAGTCGATAAATCTCCAGCCCCGGGATGAGCCGGCTCCCATGCTGAACCGTGGGAGATGTCACCTGGACACCCTGTGGCACTGAGCCCCCCCTGCACCCTGCCTGGCCCTGGCGCTTGGCTTCTGCTTCCCGATTTGGCTCAGCCCCCCGTGGGCAGCAGGAACTCAGGGCGGGCTGGCTGCGGGGAGCTGTGCGGGGTTCTGGGCTGGCCGGCCCTGCCATGGACAGGAGGTGTTGCCCCCATCCCTCCCCCAGCTCCAGGAGACGGCCGCGGGCCTCAGTGGGCATTACTCAGGGCTTGAGTATGAAGTGGATCTAGGAATCGGGGGATTGCATGCAAGATTGTGCTGTTCTCCAGTGATTCAGCAAAGGGATGAGGCAGGATTGCTAAGGGAGAGCCCTGATAATCCCCATTGGAGCCCTCCGCATGTGGGGGGCTGCCCCGTAGCCACTGACCCATGTGTTCCTACCAGCTGTGCAGGGGACTGGTGCTAGACAGCCAGCAGCTACCTGGGCAGCTGTCTGCAAAAGGATTTCCCTGTGGTTTGCTCCTTGTTGGCTGCTTTGGTATGTTTATGTCTCAACGAGATTCTCCTGCTCTGAATGATTGATCTGGAGCGACTGGTGCTGGATGAGCTGGGAAGCGTTTGACAAGGTTATGCCAGTGGCTCCGTGCCCGCTTCTGTGGGCCAGCCCTGAGCAGATGGCCCCGTCCAGCCCTGCTGTAACACAGGGTTTGGGGATGGGCTCCAGCAAGTGAAGCCCCCAAATGCCCAACCATGGCAGCCCCTTCTCGGTGTCCCAGCCAGCCCGTTAACTGTGCCTCACGGACAGACCTGGTAGATGCTTTGTGCTTCTAATCTGCATAATCGCACAGAGAGATGGAGTCAGAGGAGTGGGGAGGTGGCGGTACATTCCTGAACAGGAGGGATTGATTTTCTGGGGTCTTTAGTCCCTTGCACCTGTCTCATCCGTTGTGCTCCCTTCCCAGGTCTCCTCTAGCTGTGTGGGCATGGGGAGGTTGTTCCCTCCTTGCGGGATGCTAACAAAATGCTCATCATCATGTGGAAAACCTTCCTCTCTGCAGCTTGCTGCTGGCACTTGGCCAAGTTGCTTCATTAAGGGATGATGTGCATTCTGCAGCTGGAGAAGGGAGACTTGGGCAGGTTTTAGGGGAGGTCGGGACCCAAGCCAAGGGCACAGTCACCCACACTCCTTCCCAGATTGTGCAGAGAACAAGACCAGGGCCTGATCTGGTGGAATAAGTGAGGATGTTCTGGGGGGCTTATTTAGGTCAGTTTGGGATCCCTGGCTGGCTTTGCAGCCCAGCGGTGCTGCCTTTGAAGATGCTGCATCCAGCCCTAGCCCTGGGAACACCCTGGACCCCAGCAGAGCTGTCTGCAGCCATCCGGCCCCATTCCCCAGCTCCCAATGGGTGCCAGCATGGCTCTAAGCGAATCCTGGTCTGATGCCAAGCCACCTGAAAAACCCTCTTCTCTCTGTCTTTCCCTCCATCACTGAAGGTGATCACCATTTTCACGTTGGTGGAGGTCGTGCTGACGTCGGATGGCGCCCCACTCAAGTACAGCGCCCTGCTCAAGAGACCGAGCTCGGAGAAGTGAGCAGCCCAGGCTGGGTGCGCTCCCCGCTGCCGACGTTCGCTCACCTCCCAGGCCCTGCACCGGCACCCACCGGGGACAGAGGGAACCCACGAGGAGTTTGGGGTTGGGAGTTTTAAAAGAGCAGCTGTTTGATTTTTGGTTTGAATTTTAACTGCGTCTGGGAGTGGGGCTCAGGGTTTTGCCCCAGGCAGAGAATTTCTACTCTCAGATATTTTTAGTTTGAGGCTTGCTTTTTTTTTAAGGCAGTGGTGTCCATCCCCAGCCACCTTGGGTGCCCGTGGTGAGGGCCAAGCGGGGATGCGTGTCCTCAGGACTGGAGAGGAGCTGACTCCACCATCCTGGTTGAGATGCAGTGGGATGCGGCTGTGGGGCCGTGCAGGAGGGTTGCTTTGCAGGGTTGTGTGTCATGTAATAAAAGCTGGGTCAGCAGCCACGTGAGGATCTCGTGCACGTTTTATTTTGTCTCCTCTGCATTCCTCTGGTTGGGAATCCCAGCAATAACTCCTCTCCCAGGCAGCCCTGTGCCTTCCCCTGCCTGTCGCTTCCCAGGCGCTGTGAAAGCCTCCCCCAGCCCTGGGATGTGCTCAGCCGTGGCGCGGGGGATTGGGTGGACGTCTGCTCCTGTGCAGCCTGTCCCTGGTGGCAGTGGCTGCTCCGGCAGCATCTGCTTCATCACGTCCAAGGGGACAGGCAGCCAGAAGTGGCAGCTGGTGGAGGGATTGATGTCTGGCGAGGGGTGGATCCATCGTGCCGTGCAGGGAGGGGACCCTGCTTCACTCTGCCTCATGAGTGGTGGCAAACATGGCCTCGGCATGGACAATCTGCCCTTTGCAGGAGCCAGGAGATGGAGAAACCCGGGCTGCCCCGCTCAGGATGGGGGATTGGGACATGGGGCAGGTCAGGGCTGGGCACAACCCACTCCCCGGGAGCTGGCAAGCCATGAAAGCCATCAGGGTCATCTGCAGTCCCCGGTGGTTGAGCTGCTGGCACTGTCCTTCCAGGTGACCTGGTGCAACCACGTGTGGATGTCAGCTGTGGACGTGGGACAGGGTGGGAGCAGCCCGTTCATCCCTGGGTCTCCTGCTTCTCGCTGGGTGCTGGCGATGCAGGGCTGTTCGCTGCTGCAGCTGGTACCTCGCTGTGAGCTCTGCTGGCACGGGCTGCCCCAGGGCCTGACAGGCAGCATGTGCTGTGTCCCCTGGGAGAAAGGATCTGAGGACACTGACACCAAAGGCAAGATGTCCTCCCCGCTATCCCTCAGCTCAGTGTCCCCCTCCTCGGGTTTGTCTTGGAGGAGACAAGGCAAATCCAGCCTGTCTGCAAAACCAGCACTTTGCCCTGCGCCCTCCCTGCCGCTCCCCGGGGTCCCACAGCAGCTGCCAGCGTGGGAGCTGGGGGCCCCCAGGTGTCCCGGTCCCCAGGGAGGGACTAAAGGTCCTACCTGGCTGCTGGGGGCAGGGATGGCCCCAGGGAGGGCTGGGGGCCCTGGGCAGGGCCGGGAGATAGTCCCTGAATGTTATCAGCCCATCGTCTCAGCCCTCTGGCGGGAAAGGGCAGGGCCATAAAGGGCTGTCCCCCCACCCTGAACACAGGCAGCATTTGGGGAGGGAGCCGGGGTGAGCAGCATGGGGTGGCCGCTCTCCCCTGGGACATGCCTTCTCCTCTGCCTCCTCGCCCGGCCATCTGCTGCAGCCTCAGGTGACAGCTGGAGCAGGGATGAGTGGTACAGGGGAGTGTGAGCCCTCGGTGGGGGGGCACTGGGGCTGGTGCACTTTTTTGTGGGTCTCTGGGTCTCTGGGGACCCTGTCACCCCCCCGTGGGATACCAGTGAGGGCAAACCCTCCTGGCCGCCTTGGGAGCTTGGGATGGTTTGTGACTCTGTAAGGCTCCTAGGGACGCAGCTCAGAGCAGCTACACTCACCCAGGGGGGAGATGCCCACCCTGCTCCCCTGGCAGGGTTGTCCCCAGGGACCCTCAGGGTGCCCGGTGCCCCCGCATGCCCTTGGCTCTGCTCTCGCCTCCAGACGCTGAGGAGACCCCGGACTACTGGAATGACGGGGCCAGGAGGAGGCTGGAGTCAGCCCTGGCCTTGCAGCCGGCAGCAGGGCGGGCCAAAAACATCATCCTCTTCATGGGTGACGGTGAGTCCTGCGGGTCCCAGCTGGGCCCCACGGCTCCACAGCAGCCAGGGGACGTGGCTGGTGAGAAGATGGGGCTGGCGCAGGTCCCCTCCTCTCCGACTGGCCCCAGGCAATGCCTGAGGAGGGCAGGAACATCCCTGGTGCCCACTCCTTGCCCACCCCGTGGTTCTGTCGTGCCCGCAGGTATGGGGCTGTCCACAGTGTCAGCTGCTCGGATCTACAAGGGGCAACTGGCCGGTGGCTCAGGTGAGGAGAGTGTCTTGGCCATGGAGACCTTTCCCCACATGGCCCTGGCCAAGGTGAGTGGGGCAGCGCTGGGGAGGGGGTGGCCAACCTGCCCCTGCTCAAAACCCCACTGGTGCCTGCTTGCTTCCAGACCTACACCATCGACCGGCAGGTGCCCGACAGCGCCGGCACAGGCACAGCCTACCTCTGTGGGGTGAAGGCCAACGCCAAGACGCTGGGGCTGAGCGGGGCAGCCGTCTACGGCAAATGCCGCACTACCTTCGGCAACGAGGTGGACTCGATCTTGCACCGGGCCAGGCTGGCAGGTACAGGGCAGTGGCGACCCTGTCAGATAGTCTGGCATGGACGGCCATCCCATGCCGTGCAGGGCTGGATGGGGTCTCCATAATCCCGTGCCCGCACCGCAGGCAAGTCGGTGGGCATTGTGACGACCACGCGGGTGCAACACGCGTCGCCTGGCGCAGCCTATGCCCACTCAGCCAGCCGGAGCTGGTATGCCGACACCAACATGCCCAAGGAGGCCTTGCGGGATGGCTGTAAGGACATCGCCTACCAGTTGGTGCACAACACAGACATCAATGTGAGCCATGGAGTGGGCATGGGAGGGAGGGGACACCAGGGCTGTTGGGAGGGTCTGCTGAGCTGCAGGGCTGTGGTGGTGCCGGTGGCAGCTCCTCACTCCCTGGCAGGTGATCCTGGGCGGTGGGCGGATGTACATGACTCCCAGGAAGACTCCAGACCCCGAGTACCCAGAGGACCCGTCTCAGAACGGTATCAGGAAGGACGGCCTGGACTTGATTGCCGAATGGCTGAGTGCCAAGCAGGTACCGTGCCAGGGTGCAGGACATGTGATGCCGGGCACGGGACATGTGCCATTGGCACCGGCTCTGTTATCGCTGGCAGGGTGCCCGCTATGTCTGGGATAAGAAGGGCCTGGACGCAGTCGAGGATGACTCTGTGAGCCACCTGATGGGTGAGAGCATCACTGGCCCTGCCTCTGGCACTGTCTCCTCATCCTCCCCGCTCCTGAGGAGCTGGTGGGGACACAGAGCAGCCCCAGCATGAACGCGTCCTGCCCCACTCCCCCAGGCCTCTTCGAGCCCAAGGACATGAAGTACGAGCTGAACCGCAACGCCTCCACAGACCCCTCCATCGTGGAGATGACGGAAAAGGCCATTCGCATCCTGCGCAGGAACCCCAACGGCTTCTTCCTCTTCGTGGAAGATGAGTAGCCCCGATGGGCAGCGTGGCTGGAGCGGCGCTGGGATGCGGGTCTGGGAGCAGGTGGGTGTTCCGGGGAAGCAGGCAGGGCTGACGGCCGCGTTCCCCGTGCAGGCGGCAGGATCGACCACGGCCACCACAGCGGCCGGGCCAAGCAGGCGCTGATGGAGGCCGTCATGCTGGACCGGGCGGTGGCGCGGGCGGGCGAGCTCACCTCCCCCGCTGACACCTTGACCGTGGTGACGGCGGATCACTCCCACGTCTTCACCTTTGGGGGCAACACGCTGCGTGGCACCTCCATCTTCGGTGGGTCCCCAGGAGGGGCGGGGAGAATCCCTGTTCCCACCTCCCCCTTTTGCTCCCACCGGAGGCTGAGCTGTCCAAGGCAGGGGTTGGGCAGAGGTACCTGTATGGGACAGGAGTGACCAAGTGTTTCCCTGTGCCAGGGCTGGCCCCCAAGAAAGCCAAGGACAAGCGGGCATACACCAGCATCCTCTATGGCAATGGTCCCGGCTACAGTATCCACAACGGGGGCCGCCCGGCTGCCAGCCTCCCTGCCGCAGGTAGGAGCCTGGGGGGCACAGGGTGGCGGGGCAGCATCCCCTGAGCACGGACACTGGGGCTGCACGGGATCCCGGTGCCACCATGTGGTTCAGGAGTCACTTGGGTGGGACTCACCCTCGTGCCCGGGTAATGGGAGCTGCACCCCCCAGCCCTACAACGGGTAGGGGAGCCTGCTGCCCCCAACACCATTTCTCCTGCCCGCCCTGCAGAGGACAAGGACTACAGGCAGCAGGCAGCCGTGCCCCTGGAGACGGAGACCCACAGTGGGGAGGACGTGGTGGTGCTGGCCCAGGGCCCCATGTCCCACCTCTTCCACGGGGTGCAGGAGCAGCACTACCTCGCTCACGCCATGGCCTACGCCGCCTGCCTCGAGCCATACGCCACCGGCCCCCAGTGCCAGGCAGCACGCAGGGCATCTTATGGCACCCAGTGCTCCCCACAGCCCCTGCTCGCCCTCCTGGCCCTCTGCATGGCTGCCCATATGGTGGGGGGCTGAGAACCCCTGGCTGAGCCCCACTTCAATCCAGGCTGCCCAACCACTCCCTGAGCCATCCCCAGCTGCCACATCAAGGGTCTTGACAGCCAGGTCCACTGTGGCCAGGATCAAGGGATGAAATAAAGCATAGGTTGTTTGTCTTCATCTGTCGTGCGAAGGTTTGCAGTGGCAGCGGTCACCTCTTAAGGCGCTGCCCTGTGACTCACTTTCCCCAGATGGTTGTGATTTCCAGCTCCCCACCCCAGGACCAACACTGGAGGCATTGGGGTGAAGGAGGTTATGAAGTGTGGGCGAGGGGAGTCCATGTCCCTCCCAGCTTTGACAGGCACAAGGGTTCATACCTTACCAACAGGGAGCAAAGTTTTAGTCCACATCAGTGGAACGCACTGGGCAGAGATAAGGTCTACTCAGGGCACGAGTGAACCCAGGTGATCCCAATACCCCTGTTGCCCCAGGTCTGATGCTCAGTGCTGTCTGCAGCACCCCAGGCCAGGGCATCCCCCTGTCTGGCATTGCAGCACTGCAGCCAGGGTGGGCAATGACATCTGCCAGGTTCTGCCCATCCTCTTGCCCTCCCTGACATCTATTTCCACCCCAAATCTCTCTGTCCACCCAGCAGCAATAAGATGATGTGCCTGAGGAAGTGCCTGAGCCCAGCCCCATGGCCTTTGTGCTGGCTGGCTGGCAGGACACCAGGCTATCAGAGACATGCCGAAACCCTCCACACACCCTGTGTGGGCTGGTCCTGGTCCAAAGTCCCTCCCCAGATCTATTAAAATTGTGGACAATGCCAGTGACATTGGGCTACCGGATCTCACCATGCAGCTCCTGGCACCTCTCACCCTCTGCCTGGGCCTCTGGGCAGGGCTCAGCGCTGCTGTCATCCCAGGTGGGGATGAGGATGGGGATGGGTGCCCAGCCTGGCTGGGCACAGGGAGGGTTTGGGAAGGGGAGCAGGGGCTGCCTGGCTCTGCAAGGGTTAATGGGGGTTATCCCTGCTTTTCTGGAGACCTTGAGACTGGGGGACCAGGTTCCTGCTTTTTTCTGGGCTAGGACTCTGGGGGGAGTGCCTATAGCCTCCCGCCACCACGGATTTGGCCCCATCCCAACACTCCCATCATGTCCCTTTTTGCTACCCCAGCACCCTTGGCCCAGGCAGTGGGTCCGAGCCCGAATGGCCTTTCCCCACCCCAAACTGCACCCTGACCCACTAGGTCCCAGTCAGAGGGGATGCCCAGGGATGTGGGTGGCCCAGGGATGATGTGGGTGGCCCAGGGATGATGTTGGTGCCCCAGGGATGATGTTGGTGCCCCAGGGACACGGGTGCTGACAAGCTGAGACTGACGGGTGCTGCCTCATCCCAGTGGAGGAGGAGAACCCGTCCTTCTGGAACAATCAGGCCGCCGCAGCCATCCGGGCCTCCTTCAACATCCAGCCCAGGACAAGCGAAGCCAAAAACCTCATCATCTTCCTGGGGGATGGTGAGTCCCACTGGCACCCGTGGCGGGCAGGCTGGTGTCACTGCTGCCCGAAGAGCTGGATGCAGGGAGGGCAGCCAGTCCAAAGGGTGACCGGGGCCTTCTCTCCTCGCTCAGGATTTGGCGTTCCCAGCATCACAGCCACCCGCATCCTAAAGGGTCAGCAGGAGGGACATCTGGGCCCCGAGACCCCCCTTGCCATGGATGCTTTCCCCTATGTGGCTCTCTCCAAGGTAAATCCCCACCACACTGGGCATGGGGCAGGGTGATTTTGGGCTGCTGGGACCAAAGCGCTGCTCATGGGGCTGCTGGCACGGAAGCACCCCAGGGATGCGCTTACAGGGTGCACGGGGTCCCTGCCCATCCTACACTGGGCCTTGGGGGAGGGAATGAGCATGGCAAGGGGTGCAGGGGGAATGGGGGCCCCCTGCCCGGTGCTTCTGCCAACCACCCCCACCCTAAGCCTCGTACATGTCCTCGGCAGACGTACAGTGTGGACCGTCAGGTCCCTGACAGCGCAGCGACGTCCACAGCCTACCTCTGCGGGGTGAAGGGTAACTACAAGACCATCGGGGTGAGCGCGGCCGCCCGCTACCAGCAGTGCAACACAACCTTCGGCAACGAGGTGATCTCGGTGCTGGAGCGAGCTCGCAAAGCTGGTAATGTGGAACACGAGGCAGCAGGGCTGGCCAGGCTGGGGGAACCCCCCAGGGACAAGGGGCATCACACTGCGGGGCTGCCCCACCGTGAGCATCCTGGGGCTCAATGGTGGGGGACCCCATGGCCTGCCCTGGTCACCCTTCATGGAGTCTCATGGGTGGGGGGATGGCAGGGAAGGCGGTGGGCATCGTGACAACATCGCGAGCGCAACATGCATCACCCTCGGGGACCTATGCCCACGTGGTGGATCGCAACTGGTACGCGGATGCCAGCATGCCTGCGGAGGCCCGGAGCCAGGGCTGCAAGGACATCGCCTGGCAGCTGATCCACAACGTCGACATCAACGTGAGTGACCATCGCTGGGGCTGGAGCAGGGACAGACCCTCTCTGGCCACCCCCGCTACTGATGTGCCCATCTTGTCCCCTCCAGGTGATCATGGGGGGTGGTCGGATTTACATGACCCCTGCAGGAACACCGGACCCCGAGTATCCCACCGATGAGTCAGCGAGAGGGATTCGCGAGGATGGGAATAACCTCATCAACATGTGGCTGGAGGCACGGCAGGTGGGTGACAGATGGTGGGATGGTCCTCTGCCCACCAGCCCCAGGCACAGGACTGTACCTCCATTGACCCAAGCCCGGGATTTGTTCACAGGGTGCCCGCTATGTCTGGAACAGGACAGAGATGCTGGCTGCTGCTGCCGACCCCAACGTGAACTATTTGATGGGTAACAAATGTCTCACATGCTGGGACCCAACAGCCACTAGGACACGTGCAAGTGCTGAAGCTGTCCCCACCGTGTCCCCTCCCAGGTCTCTTTGAACCCATGGACATGGAGTATGATCTGGTGCGTGACCCCACCCTGGACCCGTCACTCGCCGAGATGACAGAAGCAGCCATCACCATCCTGAAAAGGAACCCCAATGGCTTCTACCTCTTTGTGGAAGATAAGTCAGGGCCGGTGTCCTCGGGGTGGGCAAGAGGGGAGTCCCGCATCCCAGGGTTGGGGTAAGTGTTGGGGTGCTGCTGGTGGTCCCCAGCCCACCGCGGGCGCCCGTCTGCAGGCGGCAGAATCGACCACGGCCACCACGAAGGGGCAGCCCAGAAGGCGCTGACGGATGCGGTGGCGTTTGACCGGGCCATCGAACGGGCGGGCAACGTGACAGATGAGGCAGAGACCCTGACTGTCGTCACCGCCGACCACTCCCACGTCTTCTCCTTTGGTGGTTACACCCTGCGCGGCTCCTCCATCTTCGGTAAAGCTCTGCCCGGCTGCTGAGAGCGGGACACGGCCCCGTGCTGGGCACTGCCAGCTCTGGGTGTCCTGGCTGCAGCCAGAGGGGTGACACGGGGGTTTCTTCGCTGATTCCTCCTCTCCATTGCCCTCTCCCCAGGTCTGGCTCCCAGCACAGCTGCTGATGGGAAGAACTACACATCCATCCTCTACGGGAACGGGCCAGGCTATGTGGCTGGCAACCGGACTGACGTAGATGAAGCCACAGTCAGTGAGTGCACGGGGACCGTGGCCGGGTGGTGGGATGGGGCCAGGTGCCCCTGCAGCTCCCCTCACCCACTTCTTGCCCTCTCCAGTGAATTTCAACTACACGCAGCAGGCAGCTGTGCCCCTCAAATCCGAGAGCCACGGTGGTGAGGATGTGGCCATCCTGGCCAAGGGCCCCATGGCTTACCTCTTCCACGGGGTGCAGGAGCAGACCTACATCGCCCACGTCATGGCCTACGCCGCCTGCCTCGAGCCCTACACTGACTGTCGCCAGCGCAGCTCTGCCACTGGCTCTGCCGCCAGCACCCACGCCGTCCCCCTGCCCCTGCTCCTGCTCCTGCCCACCCTCCTCCTGTCCCTCTTCCACTGACCCCACAGCCCTGGGGCACCCCACGGGCCCCCCTCCCCATGGCCGCAGCACCCATAGGTGGCTGGCAGCTCTTTGGAGCATCCCTGGTCCTGATGCAGCAGCGGGGCACCGGACCCCAGGCACAGGGGGACCCTAAACTCCTGCTCAGGTTGCTCAGTGGTTAATAAACATGGGTTGTGACACTGGTGAGACAGGGCTGGGGATGCTCCCTGCTGCTCACCGTCCCCACGTGTCCCCCAGCCATTGCCTCTTGCACGAACCCGGCGTATCCAGTGGTTTATTGACCAGAAACAGCAGCGAAAAATACAGCGGGCATCCGTGTCCCTGCACTCCTGGGGCAGGCTGGCATCACCTGGCCCTGAGCCCGGCTGGTGTTTTGTCCACCTGCTGCTGGGGCTGATGTGGGGACAGGACGGGGCTGGCACAGGGCGCCAGAGGGGCTATTGGCATAGGGGCCTGCTTGTCTGTCAGCACCTGCAGGTAGATGGACTGGGATCGTTGCTTAATGCACCAGTTCTGCAGGGAGAAAGGACCCCAAGGATCTGGGGATGCAGCATCCCACGTCCCAGCACCCACCAGAACCCGTGGGGTGCTGGCACCCACTGGGGCACGATGACCCTTCTGGCTGCTGGAGCACTAGGGCAGCAATGCCGTGGTTGTGTTTTGTGGTAGGGTCTCCCAGGAGCCTTGTATGTGGTATAGAAGGGTTGGGATAGCATAGGGGTATGTCTGTTATTGTAGGTTCTCCTGGGGTTGTGAGCTGCCTGGCTGCAGGATCATGTGCCTTTTTTACTGTGGGTGTCGGGAGGTGATGAGGGGGACGCGTTTGTTATTGTAGGGTCACCAGGAGCGGTGGTGCTGGGCAGGGTGCTCCTTGAAGGGCTGAGCCCTGTATCCTGCCCTGTGAGCCCCAGCCATGCCCCTGTCCCCAGCCCCTGGGAGAAAGGATCTGAGGACACTGACAGCAAAGGCAAGAAGTCCTCCCCACTATCCCTCAGCTCAGTGTCCTCCTCCTCGGGTTTGTCTTGGGGAAGACAAGGCCAATCAGGCCCAACGTGGCTCAACCTGTCTGCAAAACCAGCACTTTGCCCTGCGCCCTCCCTGCCGCTCCCCGGGGTCCCACAGCAGCTGCCAGCGTGGGAGCTGGGGGCCCCCAGGTGTCCCGGTCCCCAGGGAGGGACTAAAGGTCCTACCTGGCTGCTGGGGGCAGGGATGGCCCCAGGCGGGGCTGGGGGCCCTGGGCAGGGCTGGGAGATAGTCCCTGAATGTTATCAGCCCATCGTCTCAGCCCTCTGGCGGGAAAGGGCAGGGCCATAAAGGGCTGTCCCCCCACCCTGGACACAGGCAGCATTTGGGGAGGGAGCCGGGGTGAGCAGCATGGGGTGGCCGCTCTCCCCCACTCCCTGGCAGGCGATCCTGGGCGGCGGGCAGATGTACATGACCCCAGGAAGACTCCAGACCCCGAGTACCCAGAGGACCCGTCTCAGAACGGTATCAGGAAGGACGGCCTGGACTTGATTGCCGAATGGCTGAGTGCCAAGCAGGTACCGTGCCAGGGTGCAGGACATGTGATGCCGGGCACGGGACATGTGCCATTGGCTCCGGCTCTGTTATCGCTGGCAGGGTGCCCGCTATGTCTGGGATAAGAAGGGCCTGGACGCAGTCGAGGATGACTCTGTGAGCCACCTGATGGGTGAGAGCATCACTGGCCCTGCCTCTGGCACTGTCTCCTCATCCTCCCCGCTCCTGAGGAGCTGGTGGGGACACAGAGCAGCCCCAGCATGAACGCGTCCTGCCCCACTCCCCCAGGCCTCTTTGAGCCCAAGGACATGAAGTACGAGCTGAACCGCAACGCCTCCACAGACCCCTCCATCCTGGAGATGACGGAAAAGGCCATTCGCATCCTGCGCAGGAACCCCAGCGGCTTCTTCCTCTTCGTGGAAGATGAGTAGCCCCGATGGGCAGCGTGGCTGGAGCGGCGCTGGGATGCGGGTCTGGGAGCAGGTGGGTGTTCCGGGGAAGCAGGCAGGGCTGACGGCCGCGTTCCCCGTGCAGGCGGCAGGATCGACCACGGCCACCACAGCGGCCGAGCCAAGCAGGCGCTGATGGAGGCCGTCATGCTGGACTGGGCGGTGGCGCGGGCGGGCGAGCTCACCTCCCCCGCTGACACCTTGACCGTGGTGACGGCGGATCACTCCCATGTCTTCACCTTTGGGGGCAACACGCTGCATGGCACCTCCATCTTCGGTGGGTCCCCAGGAGGGGCGGGGAGAATCCCTGTTCCCACCTCCCCCTTTTGCTCCCACCGGAGGCTGAGCTGTCCAAGGCAGGGGTTGGGCAGAGGTACCTGTATGGGACAGGAGTGACCAAGTGTTTCCCTGTGCCAGGGCTGGCCCCCAAGAAAGCCAAGGACAAGCGGGCATACACCAGCATCCTCTATGGCAATGGTCCTGTGCACAGCCTTGCAGTGGGAGCCAGGATCAAGGGATGCAGTAAAACAGGGGTTGTTTGCCTCCATCTGCTGATCGAGTGTTTGCAGTGGTGAATGTCTCCCAAGGTGCTACCCCGTGACTCAGTTTCCCTATGTTGTTGTAGCTGCCAGCTCTCTACCCTCGGACCAGCACTGGATGCACTGGGGTGAATGAGGTGATGAAATGTGGGTGAAGGCATTGCATGTCGCTCCCAGCTTTGACAGGCACAAGGGTTCATACTCACCCAGGAAGGGATGAGCAATGAACAAAGTTTTAGTCCATATCAGTGGATTTATTGCTCCATAAATTGCTGGGCAGAGATAAGGGCTGCTCAGTGTACAAGAGAACCCAGGTGCTCCCAATACCCCTGTTGCCCCAGATCTGATGGTCAGCACTGCCTGTGGCACCCCAGGCCAGGGCATCCCCCTGTCTGGCATTGCAGCACTGCAGCCAGGGTGGGCAAGAGCATTTGCCAGGTTATGCCCATCCTCTTGCCCCACAACATCTGTTTGCACCCCAAGTCTGTCCATTCCCCCCCAGCAATAAGATGATGTGCGTGAGGAAGCGCCAGCAGCCCAACCCCGTGGCCTTTGTGCTGGCGGCCCAGCAGAACGCCAGATTATCAGAGACATGCCGAACTGCATGCACCCTGCGATCCTGGTCCAAAGTCCCTCCCCTGATCTGCTAGAATTGTGGACACTGCAAGTGGCGTTAGGCTAATGGATCTCACCATGCAGCTCCTGGCACCCCTCGCCCTCTGCCTGGGCCTCTGGTCAGGGCTCAGCGCTGCTGTCATCCCAGGTGGGGACGAGGATGGGGATGGGTGCCCAGCCTGGCTGCAGTGGATGCCCAGCGAAGTGGGGCACCCAGCAGGGCACCAGCCTGGCTGGGCACAGGGAGGGTTTGGGGAGGAGCGCGGTGCCTGCCTGGCTCTGCAAGGGTTAGTAAGGGTTATGCCTGCTTTTCTGAGGACCTTGAGCCAATTTTCTCTTGTAGAACCAGGTTCCTCATTGTTTTGGGCTAGGGGTTTGGGGGGAGTGCCTATAGCCTCCCGCCACCATGGATTTGGCCCCATCCCAACACCCCCATCATGTCCCTTTTTGCTACCCCAGCACCCTTGGCCCAGGCAGTGGGTCCGAGCCCGAATGGCCTTTCCCCACCCCAAACTGCACCCTGACCAACTGGGTCCCAGTCAGAGGGAATGCCCAGGGATGTGGGTGGCCCAGGGATGATGTGGGTGGCCCAGGGATGATGTTGGTGGCCCAGGGATGATGTTGGTGCCCCAGGGACGCGGGTGCTGACAAGCTGAGTCTGACGGGTGCTGCCTCATCCCAGTGGAGGAGGAGAACCCGTCCTTCTGGAACAATCAGGCGGCCGCAGCCATCCGGGCCTCCTTCAACATCCAGCCCAGGACAAGCGAAGCCAAAAACCTCATCATCTTCCTGGGGGATGGTGAGTCCCACTGGCACCCGTGGCGGGCAGGCTGGTGTCACTGCTGCTCAAAGAGCTGGATGCAGGGAGGGCAGCCAGTCCAGGGGATGACCAGAACCTTGTCTCCTCGCTCAGGATTTGGGATCCCCACCATGACAGCCACCCGCATCCTAAAGGGTCAGCAGGAGGGACATCTGGGCCCCGAGACCCCCCTTGCCATGGATGCTTTCCCCTATGTGGCTCTCTCCAAGGTAAATCCCCACCACACTGGGCATGGGGCAGGGTGATTTTGGGCTGCTGGGACCAAAGCGCTGCTCATGGGGCTGCTGGCACGGAAGCACCCCAGGGATGCGCTTACAGGGTGCATGGGGTCCCTGCCCATCCTACACTGGGCCTTGGGGGAGGGAATGAGCATGGCAAGGGGTGCAGGAGGAATGGGGGCCCCCTGCCCGGTGCTTCTGCCAACCACCCCCACCCTAAGCCTTGTACATGTCCTCGGCAGACGTACAATGTGGACCGTCAGGTCCCCGATAGTGCAGGGACAGCCACAGCCTATCTCTGCGGGGTGAAGACCAACTACAAGACCATCGGGGTGAGCGCGGCCGCCCGCTACCAGCAGTGCAACACAACCTTCGGCAACGAGGTGATCTCGGTGCTGGAGCGAGCTCGCAAAGCTGGTAATGTGGAACACGAGGCAGCAGGGCTGGCCAGGCTGGGGGAACCCCCCAGGGACAAGGGGCATCACACTGCGGGGCTGCCCCACCGTGAGCATCCTGGGGCTCAATGGTGGGGGACCCCATGGCCTGCCCTGGTCACCCTTCATGGAGTCTCATGGGTGGGGGGATGGCAGGGAAGGCGGTGGGCATCGTGACGACTACACGGGTGCAGCACGCGTCACCCTCGGGGACCTATGCCCATGTGGTGGATCGCGACTGGTATGCGGATGCCAGCATGCCCGCAGAGGCCCAGAGCCAGGGCTGCAAGGACATCGCCTGGCAGCTGATCCACAACGTCGACATCAACGTGAGTTGCCTATAGAATCATAGAATAATTTGGGTTGGAAGGGACCCTCAAAGGTCATCTACTCCAACCCCCCTGCAATGAGCAAGGACATCAACTAGATCAGATTGCTGAGAGCCCCGTGCATCCCACCATGTCAGGGGAGGAGCGGGAGACCCTCCCTGAGCACCCCTGCTAATAATGCCCATCTTGTCCCCTCCAGGTGATCCTGGGGGGTGGTCGGATTTACATGACCCCTGCAGGAACACCGGACCCTGAGTATCCCAACTCTACTCTGCTGAACGGGATGCGCCAGGATGGGAATAACCTCATCAACATGTGGCTGGAGGCACGGCAGGTGGGTGACAGATGGTGGGATGGTCCTCTGCCCACCAGCCCCAGGCACAGGACTGTACCTCCATTGACCCAAGCCCGGGATTTGTTCACAGGGTGCCCGCTATGTCTGGAACAGGACAGAGATGCTGGCTGCTGCTGCCGACCCCAACGTGAACTATTTGATGGGTAACAAATGTCTCACATGCCGGGACCCAACAGCCACTAGGACACGTGCAAGTGCTGAAGCTGTCCCCACCGTGTCCCCTCCCAGGTCTCTTTGAACCCATGGACATGGAGTATGATCTGGTGCGTGACCCCACCCTGGACCCGTCACTCGCCGAGATGACAGAAGCGGCCATCACCATCCTGAAAAGGAACCCCAATGGCTTCTACCTCTTTGTGGAAGATAAGTCAGGGCCGGTGTCCTCGGGGTGGGCAAGAGGGGAGTCCCGCATCCCAGGGTTGGGGTAAGTGTTGGGGTGCGGTGCTGCTGGCGGTCCCCAGCCCACCGCGGGCGCCCGTCTGCAGGCGGCAGAATCGACCACGGCCACCACGAAGGGGCAGCCCAGAAGGCACTGACGGATGCGGTGGCGTTTGACCGGGCCATCGAACGGGCGGGCAACGTGACAGATGAGGCAGAGACCCTGACTGTCGTCACCGCCGACCACTCCCACGTCTTCTCCTTTGGTGGTTACACCCTGCGCGGCTCCTCCATCTTCGGTAAAGCTCTGCCCGGCTGCTGGGAGCGGGACACGGCCCCGTGCTGGGCACTGCCAGCTCTGGGTGTCCTGGCTGCAGCCAGAGGGGTGACACGGGGGTTTCTTCGCTGATTCCTCCTCTCCATTGCCCTCTCCCCAGGTCTGGCTCCCAGCACAGCTGCTGATGGGAAGAACTACACATCCATCCTCTACGGGAACGGGCCAGGCTATGTGGCTGGCAACCGGACTGATGTAGATGAAGCCACAGTCAGTGAGTGCATGGGGACCGTGGCCGGGTGGTGGGATGGGGCCAGGTGCCCCTGCAGCTCCCCTCACCCACTTCTTGCCCTCTCCAGTGAATTTCAACTACATGCAGCAGGCAGCTGTGCCCCTCCTCTCTGAGACACATGGTGGTGAGGATGTGGCCATCCTGGCCAAGGGCCCCATGGCTTACCTGTTCCACGGGGTGCAGGAGCAGACCTACATCGCCCACGTCATGGCCTACGCCGCCTGCCTCGAGCCCTACACCAACTGTCGCCAGCGCAGCTCTGCCACTGGCTCTGCCGCCAGCGCCCACGCCGTCCCCCTGCCCCTGCTCCTGCTCCTGCCCACCCTCCTCCTGTCCCTCTTCCACTGACCCCACAGCCCTGGGGCACCCCACGGGCCCCCCTCCCCATGGCCGCAGCACCCATAGGTGGCTGGCAGCTCTTTGGAGCATCCCTGGTCCTGATGCAGCAGCGGGGCACCGGACCCCAGGCACAGGGGGACCCTAAACTCCTGCTCAGGTTGCTCAGTGGTTAATAAACATGGGTTGTGACACTGGTGAGACAGGGCTGGGGATGCTCCCTGCTGCTCACTGTCCCCACGTGTCCCCCAGCCATTGCCTCTTGCACGAACCCGGCGTATCCAGTGGTTTATTGACCAGAAACAGCAGCGAAAAATACAGCGGGCATCCGTGTCCCTGCACTCCTGGGGCAGGCTGGCATCACCTGGCCCTGAGCCCAGCTGGTGTTTTGTCCACCTGCTGCTGGGGCTGATGTGGGGACAGGACGGGGCTGGCACAGGGGGTGCCAGGGAGGGCACTGGGCAGGGGCGTCTTTTGGCACAGGACAGCCCCATGGCATCTCTGGTTCACTGTCTGTGCCCTGACTGGTGCTGGGCTGGATGTGGTATGGGTCGGTGAAGGGTTTGGGGTCAGTGGACAGAAGAGGGGGTACACAGGTGCCTTGCAGGGGTGCCCTGCATTGCCTGGTTCCTCCGTGGGGACTCAGGCCCCCCTAGTTTGCAGGGCAGGGGGTAGGATGGGGTTGGCCAGGAGGCAGCTACCTCTGGGCAGGTGCTCATGCCCACCCTAAGTTTCTCCCCACTGCCTCCACCCCTCCAGCGGGTGCCTGTCTTTGGAGAGTGACCCCCTGCGTCACCCAGGGTGCCCCCTTTCCCTGGGGAGTAGGAGGAGGAGATGGGGAGGCAGGGATCGGGCACAGGGTGGCACACGGCCAGGGATAGGAACCGGGGGATGCCAGGCTGCCAGGGAGGGGATCGGCCTCACCACACTGAGCACTTGTGCGCCGGGTTCATGGGCGAGTTCTTGGGGCAATGGAAAACCCGTCCGAACTCCTCGAACTGCGAGACGCTGCCCAGGACCCTGCCAGGGGAGGGAGACAACTCAGAGCCGGGCACCCCCTGCCCTCCCCACCGCTGCCATGCACCCGGCTTGGGGCACCCGCTCACCCCAGCAGCACTCCATCCCTGTCCCCAGGGATAAGCACCCAGAGCTGCTGGTGTCAGCACCCCAAAGGGTGCCCACCTCACTTTGCACAACACCGCCAGCCGTTGGGAAGGCTGGCACCCCCCGTACTCCTCCCATTTCAGGGCCAGTTGGTACCTGTAGTGCTCTGGGGCGTGCTTGTCTGTCAGCACCTGCAGGTAGATGGACTGGGATCGTCGCTTAATGCACCAGTTCTGCGGGGAGAAAGGACCCCAAGGATCTGTGGATGGGGCATCCCAGGTCCCAACACCCACCAGAGCCCACAATGGCCCTTCTGACTGCTGGAGCACTAGGGCAGCAATATCCTGGTTGTGTTTGTTATTGTAGGGTCTCCCAGGAGCCTCTGTGCATGGTATAGAAGGGTTGGGATAGCATAGGGACATATCTGTTATTGTAGGGTCTCCTGGGGTTGTGAGCTGCCTGGCTGCAGGATCACGTGCATTTGTTATCGTGCGGTGTCCGAAGGTGACGAGGAGGACACGTTTGTTATTGTAGGGTCACCAGGAGCAGCAGGGGTGTGCAGGGTGCTCCTTGCGGGGCTGAGCCCTGTACTCTGAGCCCAGGACCCACTGATGGAGCTGAGCCACAGGTCCCACAGAGCGTGACTCCACCCCAGTGCATGCCGTGTGGGGAGGGCAGGGGCTCACCTGGGCAAAGGCGATGAAGAAGAGCTGGTCATGGGTGTATTTCAGGTGGTGCAGGGGGTGCTCAGGGCCGTGCTCCCGCACCCACTTCTGGTAGGCCTGGAGAAGAAGGGGTGCCCTCAGCACAGCCTGGGCACCCCTCAAACCCCCAGCCCAAGCACCCCAGCAAGCAGCATCATGCCCAGTCCCTGATACAGGGAACAAGGTGGGGATGGGGAGGTCTCCTTCCCATCCAGTGGGGATGGCATTAACAGCCACTCCATGCCCCTACTGAGGCTGTGACAGCCCGGTGTGGGAGGGGACACTTACATAGTAGGCGAGTTTGAGCCCCCCCATGTCAGCAATGTTCTCCCCCAGAGTGTGTTTGCCATTCACCTGCAGAGACAGGAGAGTAACAGAGTAAGCAGAGATGTTCCCCTCAGTCAGGCCTCCTCCCTTCCCCACCCTGGCACCGAGGCTGTGCCTCAGTTTCCCCCACCCAGGGCCCTGAGGCATTTCCAGGCTGAGGTGTGATGAGTTGTTGGGTCTCAGGGCAGGGCAGAGCCGTGCTCTCCTGCGGGCACCCAGCTCCAGCAATGGAGCAAGCAGGGACCCCCACATGGGGCAGCGTGTGCCTGGGCATTGCCCGGTGGGTGAGAGGCTCTCACCCGCTGGTTGTAGACAGTGAAGTTGTCGTAGAGGTTGACGATACACTGCGCCTTCTTCAGGAACTTGCTGTACGACCGCTCTGTCCACCAGTGCACCAGGTTCCCGTGCCTGTCATACTGTCCCCCTGACAAGGCCATCACCACCACCGGTCACACCAAGGGATCCAGGCGTCCTGCCCACCACCCTGCCCACCCACCTCTCACCCTGGCACAGAACAGGGGGTCACTCACCCCAGTCATCGTAGCCGTGGGTCAGCTCATGCCCAATGATGGTGCCAATCCCACCATAGTTCAGAGACCTGTTGTGAGGGAGCATAGGTGAGAGTGGAGAGCATGGTGCTGGCAGGGACATAGGTGGCCCCAGGACCTGGCACCCCCATACCCTGCCCTGGCACCCCCCACGCGTGCTGCAGCCCCACACTCACTGCGGGAACTCGGGGTCGTAGAGTGTGGGCTGCAGGATGCCCGCGGGGAACACTGGGGACAGAGAAGAGCATTGCAGTTAGGGGGTCACCCTGCCCGGTGCCCACCTGCAGTAACCCCTGGCACCAGGGGACCCCGCACTGTGCCCCCCTGCTCGGGCGCTCCCCACACCCCCTGCCCTGGGGATGCTGAGCCCCAGGGGCCGGGCAATGCCTCACCCATCTGGTTCTTGTTGGGCAGGTAGTAGGCATTCAGCGCCTGGGGAGGCAGCAGCCACCTGCAAGTAGAGACAGTGGTGTCAGGCTGCGGGGACACCAGGGGACACAGAAATGCCACCCCCTCACACATCTGGGGGACATTCCTGGCTTGCCCTGTGCTCTCCTGCCTGCACCCTGTGGGGTACAATCAGGCATGGGGACAGGGGGCATTGGTGGGGCCATGCAGTGCCCCTGATAGCCCCCCAGGGCAAGGGGATACCCACGCAGATTTGTCCACCTCCTGCCGGATCTTCTTCACCGAGAGCCTGATGCTGAAGGCAATGCTGTTGAGGATGTTCTTGAAGTAGGTCTTCTCATCCACATCAAACTGGGGGGACATGGCTCCATCAGGGGAATGCCATCCCCGAGTGCCAGCCCCAAGGGTGTGGGGAGCAGGGCTGGGGCACCCCCATGAGCTTTGGAGACTGAGGGTGTGGGGTTGTGGCCCTGGGCTAGATGTGGCACAAGTGCGTCCTCATGTCCAGTTCTGTGTGCCCATGTGGGTGGCTGCATATGCGTCACCTCCGTGGAGTCCCTGGGCCACACAGGGTTAGAGGCACCCTCAGCCCTTGCTGAGGATGGCGATGAACTCTAGGTGGGTGCAATGTGGGGAAGGGGACATCATCCAAGACCCCAGGGACAGCATGGCACTGCCCATGAGGCTATGCAAGTGGTGGGCACGATGACCTACTAGGAGGTGGCTTGTTTTAAGGTAGCATTTACCCACCCTGGTGTCCACAGACCCTGAGGCAGATGGGGGAACCACGTCCCCCCTCCATGTGTCCATACCCCTGAGTGTCCCTGGGCCACCACTTGCCTCATACTCCTTGTCGATGGCCTCCGGCTTCAGGAGGAAATCAGGGTACCCGATCATCACCATCATGTACCGGAGCTGCAGGCAAAACCAGTAGCAGATAAGGCCCCCAATTCCCATGCCCCCAGGCCATGGTGGAGGGAAGGGCAGGGGTCCATGCTGGGGGCCACTACCTTGGCCCTGGCCGCTCTCCGTGTCTCCTCATCCATCCAGTCCAGCTCGTCTAAGCGCTGGTCCAGGATGTATTTGATATCCTCCACCAGCTGCTGCACCTATGGCGGGTCATCACGGGTGCTGGCACAGCATCCTCACCACCTATCACCCTGCCAGCCAGTCCTCAGGGGGGTGCCAGATGGTGGTAGGCACCTCAGCAAGGGGACAAGAGGGACACGGTGGCTCCATGCTCACAGGCAGCATCACCTACCTTGGCTTTGCTGGCAGAGGAGAAGTGCTCCTCAACGAAGAGGGCACCCAGGGCCATGCCGAAGTGCTTGTTGGCCTGGCTCAGGCAGATCTTGCCTGGCTCGAGCTGCTTCTCGTTGCCCTCCATCTCCTTGGAGAGCTCATGGATGGCATCGCGGAACGGGGTGGAGAGGTGCTCGCTCAGCACTACCACGATGCGCCACAGCATGTAGTTGTGAAGGATCCTGGTGATGGGGGACAGGATCAGACCCCCCACACTGGGCATGTCCCCAAGCACATGGGGAGGGTGGGCAGCCTGTGCCTGGGTGGGGACACTGCTGCTTGGGGACCAGGCGGGCCATGGGGGGTGACCATGTCCTGTGGGGCTTCAGGGATGGGCTGGCACCATATCCCTCCCTGTTGTGTGATGAGTCTGGTGACATCTAGCACGGGAGGGTCTCAGCAGCTGGCTGGTCACAACCAGGATGCTGTGGGGCCCATGAGAGTGGCCTCTTCCAGGGACTTTCCCAGGAGTCCCCCTCCCCAGCCTGGCCTCCCCAGGAGGGTGGTGACGGTGGGCGGACCAGCCACAGCCAGCCTGTGCCCACCCCATTGCGAGCCCCCTACCAGGCTGGGAAAGGTGCTGGGGCTCGGGGGTGCCAGTCCCCCCTCACCTGCTGGGTGTCACGCGGATGAGGTCGGACACCTTGTGCATGTAGTCGGTGGCCAGCAGCACCACCTCCTCCTCCTCCGAGAAGTTGTCATGGAAGATGCGGTCCAGCAAGCGCTTCCACTTGAGCTGCCAGGATGGGCACCATCGAGGGACAGCGAGGGACACCCCCAAACTCCATGCCACCATGAAGGAAACTTCCTCCAGACTTTCTAGCCTCCCATCACCCCTTCCCATGCAGGTACGTGCATCATGATCAAGTGGACTTATATGGGGGGGGCAGCGAGGATGTTTCTGGGGACACTAGTGGTATTGTGCTGGGGCTTGTGCTGGCTTACCCAGGGTGGAGGCTGGCCCTGGGGACATGGGATTGGCAGCAAGAGGGGACATGGAGCAGGGGGACAGGGACAAGTGTGGGGTGCAGGGCAGATGGGGGATACGGGGTGGCAGGCTGGGTATCGGGGTTACTCACCGTAGGGGTGATGCGCTGCAGCTCACCCAGGGTCACTTTGTGGTACATGCTGCTGACGTCCCTCCGCACGTCATCGTACTCGGACACCGTGATCTGCGTGGGGTGGGCACAGCTGTCACCATCCCGCTGCCTGCCTCTTGGGGTGGCCCGGGGACAAGGCACAGGTCTGGGGCAATAGGGACTGCTGACCCACAACCCTCCCAGCTTGCTCTCAGTGTGGCCCTGGGGCTGGGCTTGGTGTCCTCAAGGAGTTGGGGTACACAAGGGCTGGGCATAGGGGTTCCCCAGGGTTGGGCATGGGGTCCTCAAGTGTCTGGAGTGGGTTCCCAAGGACTGGACATAGGGCTCTCCAAGGGCTGGAGAGGTTGTCCCATGGGCTGGGACTAGGGGTTCCCAAGGCGTTGGGGCTGGGCCCCCTGGGGCTCTGCCACAGAGACCTCAAGGGGCTGAGATCTTCAAGGGCCAGGCATGAAGGTCCCCAAGGGCTGGGAGCAGAGGTTCCCAAGGGGATGGAGGTGGGGTCCAGAAGGACCAAGCATGGAAATTCCAAAAGTCCTGTGAATGGGGTGCCCAATGGCTGGGCAGGGGCACCCCAATGCCCAGGGCAGGCATCCCCCTCACATTGGCGAGGTGCTGCTCCAGCTGTAGGATCTCCTGGGCCTTCTGCTCCACATGCTCAGCCCCCAGGAGGGTGAGTAGCCGCTCCATGAACACCCGGTACGCAGCCAGGATCTGTGCCGAGGGAAGGGACACTGAGTGCCACCCACAGGTACCCCAGCCCCAGATCTGATGACGGTGGGCCACCCTCCATCTGCCACCCTTGCTGGGTGCTGCTCCCTCTCCTGGTGTCCCCATGCCAGCAGCATCGGTGGTCACCCTCACCTTCTCACTCTCCTCATCCTGCCCCAAGTAGAGAGTCCGTTCTGGCAGCGTCAGCCCATCCTGGTCGATCTGGGGGGAGATGGGGGCAGTAGGTGAGGACTGAGGGGCTGCTGTGCTGAGCAAGGTGCACGCCCAGCCTGCCCTAGCAAGGCACCCTCTGCCTCCCCCATATCGTGGGTGGTGACTCAGAATCCGTGGGATGGCAGAGTGGCAGGTCAGCCCTGCGCTATCCTGTAGTTACAAGCACAGCCTCTAACACAGGGATGTCAAACTCATTTTCACGGCGGGCCACATCAGACTCACGATTGCCTTCAGAGGGTCAAATGTAATTTTAGGACTGTATAAATGTAGGAGTAATTAAATTTATGCAGTCCTAAAATTACATTCAACCCTTTGAAGGCAAGCGCGAGGCTGATGTGGTCCCTGGTGAAAATGAGTGCGACACCTCTGCTCTGAACACACACATATGTGTAAACACAGACACATAGCTCTGTAACTCACTGCCCATGACACGCACCTGTGCATGCTCACCCCACCACCTCCCTACACATACACCATCTAATTTACCCCTGTTTCCATGCGCACAACCCCCGCCTTTTCTCTCCGGCTCCCGCAGCCCGCCGTGTCCCACCGCACCAGCCCCCCATGTGCACACCCACAGGCACCCCCAGCCTTTCTCCAGACCCTCTCCCCTCAACCCCGCTTTGGTTTCGCACAAAGGCACTGCCACACGTACACCCCCCTCCCCAGCCTCCTCACACCCCCCGTCGCACTCACCCATCTCACACCCGCTCTCACCCCCAGACACACCCCCCCGACACGCAGCCCTGTCACACCCCACGCACACCTGCACCTCCCGCTCAGCCTCACCCCCCCACGCCGTTCCCTGTGACACTCGCTCCCTCTAGTGTACACACGCGTGGCCGCCAGCACGGCCCCGCTCCTCCCGGCCCTGCACGCCCCCCACAGTCCCACCAGCTCACAGCGAACGGGGAGGCTCATCCCCACCACTGTGTCCCCCCCAGTGCCATCAGCATCCCCAACACCTTGTCCCCACCATGCCCACCCTCCTCATGCCCACCATGTCCCTGCTGTGCCCACACCCCATGTCCCCTCCACGCCCACCCCACCATGCCCCCCACTGCTGTGCCATCCATCATGGCCCCCCAATGTCCCTCACTGTGCTGACCTTGGCATCCCCACCAGGTCATTGCTGTGCCCCCACCATGCCCACCACCACACTCCCACAGCCACCAAGGGTACTTGAGGCTTGGACACCCAGAAAAAGCCCTGGTGGCACTCTAGGATGAGGGACATGGGCTGGCAGGCGTGAGGAAGGCTGACAAAGCCATGGGCAGATGCCCTGGCACCCTGGCACAGTGCTGTGGGGCCGGTGGACAAGCCCCCATCACCGCCGAGGCTTTGCCTTCTGTGTAGAGGTGGCAGCCAGGATGCCAAGGTGAGAGGCTCAGCTGCCGGCACTCCGGAGACCCTGGTGCCGTACTAGGCTGCTCCTAGCACCCAGGTGGGTAGAACTGCCCTGCCCATGTCCCCAGTCCTGTCCCTGAGGTTGTCACCCTCACTCTGGGGCAGCCTGAGACGGATGTCCCGCAGTGGGGAGACGATGGTGTCCCCAGGGACAGGAGCTGTCCCCAGCCCAGCAGCTTGCTGCAGCCAAGCCCACACACAGGGCAAGCGCACAGTGCCACTGCAACAAGGACAGTGTCACTGGGGGTGTCACCAGCACAGGCAGGTGGCAGGGGGGAGCAGCTCTAGGGACAGGGTGCCCTCACCCGGATGACGTAGCGGGAGGTGTTCCTCTCATCCAGGCTGACGGTGAGGGAGAAGAGCACAGCGGCACTGTAGACCCCCTGTGTCTTGTAGAGCAGCTCGTTGAGGTCCCCACGGCCTGGGGGGGCATCCCAGCCACCGCACTCCCCGATGACCTCCAGCATGGGCCGCGGGCCCAGCCGGTCGATCTCAGCGCGGTCCAGGCATGAGCGGAAAAACTCCTTGACCTTCCTCTCGGCCGAGGCGGGGGCTCGGCGCCGCACAGGGCGGCTGAGCAGCGCCTGCAGCTTGGCCTCGTTCTGCTCAGCAATGGCTCCGATGGTGCCGTACACCAGCTTGTCCTCGGGAATGCCGTGTCGCCGGAGCCAGCCGCCGCAGGCGAAGGAGTAGAAGTCCTGGCAGGGGTCAATGGTGGCATCCATGTTCGCGCTGAGGAAGCGGGACGCCCGCAGGAAGGCCTTCTTCTCCTGGCACCCCTCCAAGCAGTAGCTGTCCCCTTCAGTGGCCAGGTACTTGAGGACCAACATGCACGTCAAGATGACGCAGAGCCCAGCGGCGAACACCAGCCCCGAGAGCAGGCACACCTCCCGGCGGCTCCAGCGCGGCAGCCCCCCCCGGCGCTTCTTGGCCCCGGTGCCCAGCTGGAGGCTGAAGCCGTTGGGCAGGGTCCCGCTCTGGTACTTGCTCACATACTTCACCTCCTGAAACTCATCATAGTGGGCCGTCAATGAGTAAGTCTTCTCCATGGCCGGGGACTGGGCTCCCAACAGGCAGCACGGGTGTGGGGGGCTCAGGGCAGGTGGGGGACAGGTTTGGGTGTCCCACGGTTCATGCCGAAGGCATGCCCAGAGCGGGGAGGTGGTGGAGGGTGCCTGGCTGTGTCAGGAAGATCCTGGAAAAGGCAGAGGAGGTGGTTGAGGGGGGTTTTGGGAGGAGCAAGGATCGGGGTGGGGGGAGTTTGCTTCTTGCCGTCATCACCGCCTGCGTTGCCAGCCCTGCCTGTCTGCCCTGCTGGTGGCACTGGGACTGAGCCCAGTACTAGGAGCTCAGTGGCATCTCTACCCCATGTCCCCTCGGCCAGTCCCTCTGGTCACGAGGCAGGGTCCTGCCTGCATGACCCCAGGCAGGTTTCAGCCCCTGACACAGCTCCATCCCACACACCCCACGCCCACCCAGCAAAAGCACCCACGCCGGATGGGCATGGGGGGGGTGATCCAGTGAGCCCAGCCTCACACCGCACCATGAGAGCCTTTCCCAGCCTGGGGAAGCCACAGGGCTGTCAGTCCCTCTGGGTGGGGTACAGAGCGGGGTGAGCAGCTTGGGGAAGAGGGGCTTTGGGAAGATTTGAGGGGCTTTGGGTAGATTTATGGGGGGAAGGCATTGGGTTGGGGTGTTGCGGTTTGGATCGGGTTGCACGGCCCTGCACCACGTCAGGTTGCGTTGTGCCGTGGCGAGTGGCATTGTGTTGGGTTGGGTTGGGTTGTGGTGCGCCGTGTTGCATTGCGTTGTGTCAAATTGTGGTGCGGTGCATGATGCGTGTGCAAAGTTAATTCCAGTCTGGGAGGGGGGCGGAACCTGGACACCACGGACATCTCAAAGCAAATCCCCCCCCACCATCCATCCAACCCTCTAGCTGGTGCCTGATGGGCACAGATTTCTGGCAGAGGTGCTGTGCCAGGGAGGAAGGGGTCTGCCCAAGGGATAAGGAGGGTGGGGCATAGATATGTTGGGGTGGGGGGGCGCTTCAAAAGGGTGCAGAATGGCGTCCGGATGTGCAGATGGGGGAGGACACTCTGGGGACAAAGAGCTGCTCGGGAGGTGGCTGCTATCCCTGTGGCGGCGCCCCCCAAGCCCCGCAGCCCCCACTCCCTCTGCAACTTGGGCAAAGTTGTGCCCCAGTGCCGCAGCCCGGCAGTGCCCGAGCCGCGGAGCTGCCGCCGCCGCCGGAAAGTTTGCGGGGCCGGCAGCGGGCACGGTGCGGCGCGGCGGGGCGCGGGGTGGGCGGGGGTCTGCCTGGGATGCTGCGGCGGGGCTGCCCGGCGTGTTCGGGAGATGCTGCCCGCGATGCTGCCCAGGGTGCTCGAGAGTGCCCGGGGAACACTGCCTAGGATGCTCGGGATGTGCTTGCCGGGATGCTCGGGAGGTGCTTGCCGGGATGCTCGGGAGGTGGTCGGGAGGTGCTCACCGGTGTGATACCCGCGGTGTTTGGGGTATAGTCGAAGGTTGCTCGGGGGATGGTCGAGGGTTGCTCGGGGGATGCTCGGGAAGTGCTCCCCGGGATGATGCCCGGGATTTTCGGAAGATGCTCACGGGGTGCTCACCGGCAGGCTCAGGGAGTGCTCCCCGGGCTGCTCGGGGGATGCTCACCGGGCTGCTCACCGAGGTACTCGGGGGATGCTCAGCGCATGTTCCCCGGGATGCTGCCCAGGATGTCCGCGGCTGCTCGGGGTTCCCTCACCGCTTGCTCACCGAGGCACTTGGGGGATGCTCCCGGGATGCTCGGGGGACGCTGCCCGGGATGCTCGGGTACGCTCCCGGGGTGCGCGGGGGATGCTCCGGGGTGCTCACCGGCTTGCTCGGGGGATGTCAGCAGGCTGCCCGGGGTTGCTGGCTCGCCGGTCCGGCGCTGCCCGTCCGGCTGCGCGCCCCGCGCTCCGCTCCGCGCCCCGCGCCGCGGCTGGCGGAGCTGCGGGGCCGGAGGGAGGCAGCGGGGCGGGGAGGGGGTGGCGTCTCCAGCCCGGCTCTCCCGCAGGCCAGGCTCCATTAACGAGATTATTATGCAAATTGAGCAGCCCTGTGCCACCCGCCAGCCTTACC
Source organism: Caloenas nicobarica (assembly GCF_036013445.1). Lineage (NCBI taxonomy): Eukaryota > Metazoa > Chordata > Aves > Columbiformes > Columbidae > Caloenas > Caloenas nicobarica. The sequence continues at coordinate 24,509,862 of NC_088252.1, forward strand.
TCATCCCCGCCGGCGGGGAAGCAGGATAGGGGGGTCCCCGGGCCCCTCGTCCCCGAGGGCTGGCACAGGGCTGGCAGTGCCACTTCGCCTGGCACTCCCCGTCCGGGGACCCTGCTGCCACCCCCCGGCAGCCTGGCACCCAGGAGGGGCACAGGTGGGTACGGCCGGTGGCCTGTACCAGGCGCATTCCGGCAGCTCGTCACCCCCCACCGTGCCCAGGCATCCTGGGGTGCCCGTCCCGTCTGTCTTGCCAGGTTGGGTGCAAGAGGGAAGCGCTGTGGGTGGGCAGGAGATGGAGCCTGGAAGGCTTCAAGTGAGAGGATGGGCACTGGGGTGGCACGGGGTGGCATGGGGAGGGGGCCATGTGCTCACACACGGATACACACATGCTAAGGTCCGGGAATATTAAACTGCATTGCAGATAAATCCCCAACATAAATATCGTGAGCTGCTCTGCCACGGGGGGGCCCAGCAAGGAGATTTATAGCCCAGCTATTCCCACCACCCACAGTAGCCCCCCGCAGAGGCTGTGTACCCCTGCCCCACACGGCTCTCCTGCCTGCCATGCTCGGGGTGCCCTGCCAGCCTTGCCCACCATGCCTGTGCAGCCCTGGGTGCTCAGAAAGGTCCCTGGGTCTTCCTGGGTGCTGGGGTGGGAGCCCCGGGCAGCACATACTGGGTGTTGTGCTACAGGTGGCATGGGGACCCTGCTTGGCATGGGACAGATGGCTCAGCTGGCGTGGGACCCACTGTCTTGTCCTTTGGGCACTGAGGGCTGGCCTCAGGCACAGCCCTCACTGCCCAGGGTGGAACAGGCTGTGTTTCCCGGTGCTGGAGTGCCAGGGTGCTGGGTATGGCCCGGGCAAGGTGCCTACTGCAGCACCGAGACATGCAACAGCCCACACACAGGCAGTGGCACACACGTGCATCACATGTACACCCATGCACACCGACACGCATGAGTACGGATACACACGCTGTCTGTCCCCTCATACACACATGTGAACATGTGCTGCTGTCCAGCTCCTGTTACAGGCACACGGACCCTGGCACGCTCACACACACACTTGGGCGTTGCAGCAAAACATTCCTGGGGCACACGCCAGGACAGAGGGGCTCCCTGAACCCCACCAGAGAGACTCCCCTCCCTTGGGCACCCTGACCAGCCAGGTGCAAGGGCACCTGGACGCAGGCTGCTTCATGGGTGGGCACAGGGTGCCCAATCCTGCTGCTCACCTGGGGGGGTTGGCTGGAGGGTGGGGGCACAGGGCTGGGTGCCACGCACCAGCCTCCCCATACCTGCACTTACCTGGCCCCAAGTCTCGCTTGGCACCTTGGTGTGAGCATGATGGATGCACATGGGAAGGCGGGGGGCTGGCATTATTAACAGTCCTGGGTATTGCTCCAATAGGACTGTAAAAATTAAAGGCGTGTGGATATAAAATAATAGATAAATCTGAGCCAGCCAGCGAGTGCTGCGGCATCCTGCAGGAATTGGCATCTTGAGAAGCTGGAGTATGGCAGGGGCAGGACGGGCACCTGTGTGTAGATACGGGGGGTCAGGCAGTGCCTGTGCCCGCTTCCAAGTGCCGTATCTCCACAAAAATCTCCACGGAGTGCCCCGAGGGGATGTGTGGGCAGTGCCAACCTGCGGAGATGGCACTGTGAGACAAGCAGCTGCCCCTGAAGCCAGGCTGGAGGGAAAAAGGAGTTGTTTGCAGACAGGGCTGGGTGTGCAGGGCATTTGCTCTGGGATGCCCGCAGGTGCTGCCCAGCCCTTGCCAGTGCCAATACACCCAGGCTTGACCAGGCTGGTGTGACTCCGGGGTCCTGTCCATCCTGCGGCACACAGCTCCGACCCTGAGCAGGACGCGGGGCAGCACCCACCTCCTCAGCCCCACTTCACCCTGCTCGTCCCACGGGCCACCCCGCCGGCATCCTCATTTTCCCCGAGATTAGCGGCGGCGCGGGAGCCTCCGCGCACCGCCAGCAGGTGACAAATAAGATTTTTCCACTCTCCCGAGCACCCGGCATGGGTCTGTCATTGAAAATGCAAAGCAGCGCCGTGCCAACCTCCGTTGCCTGACTCCCCCATTTCACCAATCCCTTAGTGCCAAGCATCTGGCCAGCTGAACCCCTCCACCATTGCTGCTGGACCCCTCCACTAAACCCTCTGCTCCCCCTTGGCAGTGCCAGCGTGCTGGGCATGGTGCCCCCATGCCCAGCGGTGCAGGTTCCTGAGAGGTTTCTTAGAGGGGTGCTAGTCTGGGGTGTCAGGTTGGGTGGGCAGCATGGCCTACGGCGTCCTTTGGGTGCAGCTACATGGGAGAACAGAGTGGGGGGGTTGCATGGGGGTCCTTGCCACATTGGGTATGTGCACCCCAGGGAGGGTGCCAGGCTCTGGGGTGCGCACATGGTGGGCTCACCCCAGTGTTAGTGGGCGATGGTTTGCCCCTTGTAGGAAATATTTGGCCCAGGACGTACCTGCCGGGGTGGGCATCATCCCATAAATGCCAGCCCAAGAGACCGAATCTCCCTCCCCAGCACCCAAGAGGGGAAGGACAGGAGCACGCCCCCCCACAGCTGGGTGCATCCACCCAGCACACCCAGCCCTCACTCATGGACCCAACCCTCCCAAACCCCTCATCACCCCCAAACCCCTCAGTCCCCCCAACCCTAAGTACCCCATTACCCGCTGTGTCACCAGCCCAGAGCAGACACCTCCCCAGCAGCCCCCAGCCCCGCTCCCCCCCCCGCCGCCGCCGCGTCTCCCCTCCACTATTGTCAAAGGGTTGCCTCTGCCTCTGTCTGCAAAATTAATTCGGAGGTGGAGAGGGAGAATTATGTAAAGTGTGGTTATTCTGGAGCGGCGGGGGAAGCGCGGCTGATGGCAAAGTGCCTTTTTGTGTGTTTAATATGCATTTTTTTCCAGCGGTGCATTTTCAGGCGGGTAATTTGCTGTCTTTTCAGACCCCGATCAGTATCATTTCTCCGGCAATGACAGCTTTTATTTGCACTGAAATGAATGCTGCAAAATTTCCAAGAAATAGCGGAGGCCCCGTTGGCTGCCCACCCCCGCAGGCCGGGGCACGGGCACCCGCCAGCACCTGCCCCCCCAGCCCCCTGGCTGGGCCCTGCCTGCGACCCCACTTGGTGGCAGTGCCCAGGATCTTGGGCACACGTATGCGACAGTTTGCAGACCCTTGTGTTCACAGGTACGTGTGTCTCTCCTGGCCCCCCCAACCCTGAGCCCTGCGTGTACATCAGCGCATCACACCTAGGGGAAAGTGCCTATACACCTCAATGCATGTGCACATATAGACACCCCACTGTGCACATATACACCCCACAGCACAGAACCCTCCTGAGCACACACACATTCCTAGTACATGTATATCCCCCCTTAATGCATATATGCACACCCCACACAGTGCCTATGTGCCCATCCTTGTATGCTGGGGGCCCTCACCCCCACTTTGTATCCCCCAGACCTCAGCACAGCACCCCTGATGCAGGACACCCACGACCATGAGAGTTTGGGGGTGCACCCCTCTCCCCCTCAGCACAGTTCCCCTCCTGGGGGAACTAAGGCATGAAGGGTGCAGGCACAGATGGGATCTCCTCTCTGGGCACTGGCAGTGATGGGTGGGAGCCTGGCAAAGATGCAGGGTTTGTGTCTGTCTGTCTGTTTGTTGGGAAGGAGGAAGAAACGCTGTTTGTGTAGGTGTGCGTCGTGTGGGCGTCGTGCACCGGAGCTGCTGTGCCAACGTGCGATGCTGTCTTTGCAGCGGGCGTGCACGCTATGTGTGCACCCGTGTCAGCCCCCCGTCCATGTCCTGGTGTGCGTGGCGGCATGTCTGCAGGGGCAGCGTGGGCACACCTGTCTGTGCAATGCCGTGTGGGCATCTCCGACCAGAACAGCATCCCCACATGTGCAACAGCGCGCGTGCAGCCAGGTGTGCTCCCCGTGTGTGCCCAGGTGTGACAGTGTTGGGGTGCCCACGTGTGTTCGGTGCTGCACCCCCCGACAACACCAGGGGGGGCTGCACCCCCCCAGCCACGGGTCCCCAGCTGCGGTGGAGCTGGTGCCTGGCACGGCCAAGGTTAACTCTGCTGGAGCCTGTGGGCACGGTGCGGGGAAGCTTTAATTTAATGAAGTGTGAGGCTTTTTATGGGCTTTTAATTACGTGGTGATAATTAACATTATAGGCCGCCGGGTCCCGCTGGTGCCCGGCTGCCCTGTGCCAGCTCCCGCCTGTTTGTAAATAAAACCCGCGGGCCACACTGTGCCCATCCCAGGGCACCCCCCTCCTGCAGCAGGGAGCAAAGCCAGCCCCTAAATCCCCAGCTGGGGATTTAGACACAACCCACTGCAAAATGTGGGGAGCAATGAGGGGCCCCACATTTTCTCCCTCCAGCCTCCTTGTTTTTTCCAGCCCTCCGGCTGAGCAGAGGGGCCAGCTGGCAGTGCCAGGCTTGGCGAGAGCGGGTGCAGGCGGCAGCATCACACTTGTCCCCCCACATCGGAGCCCAGCCTGGCCCAGCGCAGCCCCCCCGTGCCGAGGCTAATAGGAAGCGATCCATCAGGAAGCAGCCGGGCACGCTGCCCGCCTGCCAGGCACCCGCAGTATTTATCACCCAGCATACAGGCAATTTCCTGCCCTCCCCTAATCAATAATGGGGGGGGGGGTGTAGGGAGCAATGCCAGCTCCCCCATGCAGGTCATGATGGGTGTGAGGAGGTGGTGATGCCCATGAGACAGGGCCCAGAACAAGGCCAGGGGGCCCAGAACAAGGTCAGGGGATCCAGGCATCCAGGTGAGGCCACCCCCCCCCATCATTTCCCCTCTCCCTCGCAGGATCAGGGGCTCAGAGCCCACAGGGGGGCCCTACAGATTAAAACATCTGGGTGACCCTCTCCCAGCAGCACTGGGGGTGCTGAGCAAGAGCTGGGGTGCTGTACCCCACAGCCATTAGGGCCAGCACCCTTCTGCTCTCCGCACCCCCAGCCTCACACTGGGAACCCAGGCATCTGGGCTCCCCTCCCCCACCCCTTCCCATTTAATTTTTCCTAATGAAAGGCAGGGAGGATGGCGGGGAGCTGGGGCACCAAGGTCAAGGCTGCCTTTAATCAATCCCCGCTGCTGGCTGGGTGCCCGGAGGAGCCGGCGGAGGAGAGGCTGGGGGCTGCGGGAGTGGGGAAGCACGGAAAAAGGGAGTGCAGGGTGCGACCAAAAGCCTCCCAGCAGCCAACTGGGGCACCGGGTGCTTGGCCCCTCATGGGACCCTGCTATTCCCCACCGCTGCCCCCCAAAAAAAAAGGCACCGTGAATGCACCACACTGCCCGACCGGCACCAGGGCTGTGCCTGGATCCTGCCAGGGCAGCTTTAATCACCACCCAAAAAACATCCTACCCCCCTGCACCCAGCCCCCAACCCCTTCCTGCTGGCTGGGGTGGGGACACCAGCACTGGGGACATCCCCAGGCTCAGGCTGCTAAAGGCACTGGGCAAAGGAGGGTGCAGGGAGCCAGGGGGGACCCGTGGAGTGACCTAGAGCTGGGTGCTGGTGACGGCGCTCACCCCGTGCACCAGCACGGTGGGGCCCAGCCCGCGGGTAAGCAGCTCCAGCTGGTGCAGGTACAGCGGGTACAGCCCGGTGTCGGCCGGCGGCCGCGGCAGGTAGAGGAAGCGCACGGCCGGCGCAGGGCTCTGCTCCAGAACCAGTTTGTTGGCGGCACAGACGTACTCATCTGACACTTGGGTGGTGTTGGCCGGGAAGTTCACAGCCCCTTCCTCCTCCTCTTCCTCCAGTGGCCCCCCCGGGGGTCCCCGTCGGGTTTGCCAGTGCAGGCAGGTGACGGCGTCCCAGGGCACCAGCTGGATCTGGGCCTGGATGCGCAAGTCCTTGAGGAGCTGGCGTAGCTTCTCCTCCTGGGCGTGGGGCATGGCGCCTGCCTCCACGCAGAGGAAGAGGCGCAGGCGGGCCCGGCGCCAGGCCCGCGCCATGTTGAGGACACAGGCCATCTGCAACAGGAACAGGCTGCAGGTGTCGGCATAGCGGGCGCTGTCGGGCCGCAGCAGGTTGACGGGCCAGACGTGGATGGCAGGCGGGGGACTGGCAGCTCGCCGCAGCTCCCAGGCCTTGTCCAGGCTCTCCAGGTCCCGGGCCAGCAGGACGTTGCGAAGCATCTTCAGGGCGTCAGCCACGATGCCCACGTACTCACGGGCCGACAGCAGCTTGGGGGCAGCGGGCGCCCGCAGCGGGGGGAAGCCCAAGGGGACGTCCTCGCGGGCGCTGGTGAAGGCAGGGTGCCGGGCCAGACCGTCCTGCGGTGCTGCATCATCGTAGAAGCCGAGCACCAGGGTGTTGGGGCGCATCCCGCCTGCCGGAGAGACCCCACCAGCCTGGCTGAACGGAGGTGGAAGGCTCCACCAGCCCTCCTGGCACTACAGGGGCCAACAAGCCACAGCTTGGCTTTGGCATTCCTCACCCTGGTGATTCCAGACCCCTCAGCATCATGTACCCAGACACTCCTAAGACCCAACTTGGCTCTGGCATTGCTCACCCAACACCTCCAATTTGGCTTTGGTGTCGCCCACACCACATGCTTCCCTTGGTATTGCCCATCTAAGTGTCTTCAAGCTCCTCAACATTGCCAACGCAGATGCCTTCAAGTCCCAACTTGGCTTCACTGCTGCTCATCACAGATGCCTCTAAGTCTCAACTTAGCTTTGGTATTGCCCATCCAGGTGCCTCCAAACTCCTTGGCACTTCTCAACCTCTCACTCTTGGACCCTCACCTGTGCCCAGCCCAGGCACCACTCACCAAGGCCAGAGGTGAAGAGGAGCTGCCGGACTCCGTGCCGCACCGAGGGCGCCAGGGTGAGGCTGACAAAGGCCTTGACGTTCAGCTTGTCCACCAAGCTCAGCCACGAGTCCTGCTGGGGCTGCAGGGGGTCCGAGGGCAGCGTGTCTGAGTGGGGAGAAAGAGCAGCACCAGGGGGTCGCTCTGGTGTTCCCTCAGCACCACCCCTGCAAAACCAGTGCCAAGCCCCATACCCACCCCAGCACCATGAAACAGAGCTGGGAGAGTGGAAGCAGGTGCTTCCAGACAGAGATAGGAAATTATACATAAATATATAAAAAAATATCCAGGCAGCCCCATCCCCCCCTCCCCAATTTCAGGCCATTAGTCACCACGGCAACGGTGAGGGGGGAGCAGAGCCTGTGTATCCGCTGGGGGTGGGGATGGGGACAGGCACGGCGTGTGCCAGGGAGCGTGCAAACCAATGCGTACCAGGGTGCAAACGCACCCGAAGCATGTGGACGCACAGCAGCAGGCATGGGGCGAGGATGCACACAGGCACACGCATTTGCAAGGCTGCGCCGAGCACGTGCAAAACACTCACACGTGTGCTGGGTGTGAACAGGCATTGACCTGTGCAACGGGACTGTGCTGCACAGCGGCCCAGAGGAGGCTGGGTGGCGTGTGCCACGTGTGCACGCCAGCGTCGACACCTGCACACGTGGGGATGAATACTTGAGCACACACAGGCGCAAGCTTGCAGCACACGTGTACAAGCATGCGTGCAAGGAGGCGTGGGGAGAGACACAACCACTTACATCCCCCGTACCAAGCCAAGCCCAAGGTGCCACACACATGTGCCCAAAATGCTGACATTCCCCTACTGTGCCCACCCTGCCAGCCAGAAGTTGGGCAGTGGCATCATCCCAAAGACTCTGGAACCCTCCTGGCACCACAATGAGAGGCAGAGGCCACCAGCACCAGGGCCAGTGCAGACTCTTACCCAAGTCCTGTAGCTCAACGTGGCCCAGGACATAGAGGCCACTCTTCTTGAGGTCGTTGACAAAGTCGATGAGGCGGGAGCTGCCCCGCGGGTTCTGCACCATCAGCAGCATCTGTGGGCGCCAGAACTTGACGTGGTCCTTCCGCACATCCAGCATCAGCAGGTACTTCCTCACCTGGAGGGAGGAAGAGCAGCCAGTGAGGGACCTCCCTTCCTTCAATGAACCACCCTGAAAACACACTGCCCAGGACAGAGCTGCCACAGGGACACTGGCTCTCCGCCCTGTGAGGGGACAGCAGAGAAGGACAGGGCTCACCTGGTGGAAGATGAGGGCCTGGCTGATGTAGCCCCAGGTGCTACTGGGCGAGAGGTAGTGGAGGGCGAGGAGGAGGATGAGGAGGAAGCCCAGGCTTGCTGAGGCCGACAGGGGGCTGATGAGGAACATCATGACGCAACAGCCCGTGATGCCCAGCAGGCACGTGTGCCAGGTGAAGTATCGGAAGGTGGGCCTGGAGCAGGGAGGAGGGGACACCTGCTACCACGCAGCCCCCACACCAGCTGCAATGCGGGCGCAGCAAGGGGGGCTGTACCAAGGTGCCAAACAGCCACCCCTAGTGAACCCCACTGTGCCAGCCCAGGGCAGGTCGTGCACCCCCAATGCCTGCAGGAGAGGGCAGAGAGGGGAGATGGCACCTCCCAGGGCATCGGGCAGCCCCTTGCTGCCAGCCCCTGGCAAACAAGGGTAATGATGGTGACAGGGCTGGGGCTGCCCCGGCACACCCGGGGGGCCAGGCAGTGCCAGGCAGCGCGTGGCAGCACCGGCGGCCATGGAGCCCGCTCAGCCTGGCGCAGGGAGGCGGAGGCAGGGAGGCGAGAAGCTGTTATTTTCTCTAATTGTTGTTTTTCCTGAAAGGTAATTAAAATCGTTTTCTGCTGCGCTTGATGGAGACCTCAGTATGGGGAAGGAGGGGCACCAGACGTGAGTGGGCAGGGGCCCGTTGCCACCCACCCCAGCAGCCTCCCCCGCCAGGCACTGCTACTGCCCAATCTGTGCCTGGCCAAGACAGCAGCCCGGGGGGAGGCTAAACCCCAGCCTGGCACAGACACCAGCTCTCCCTTGGGAATGGGGTGCCCTGGGGGACCCCCGGGCGGTGCCGCCCAGCCCTGCTCAGCCATTGCCTCTGCCCGACTTGCAGCACCCCCTGTTTTGGAAGCACAGCACCCTGCACCAGGGCAGTGGGCATCACCCAGGAGGGCCATGAGGCTCCTCCCAGTCACTGGGCTGTGACTCCCCAGATTTGGGCAGCCCCGCCAGCCCTGTGCCAGGGTACCCCACGCTCCCCACCCCAGGCTGGGGCTGCCTACCACACACACTCCTTCTTCCTGGAAGATCTTCTCCTCCTCACCACCCAGAATCCCTCTCCCTCCCCCTTCCCCATTAGTTTAATTAGCACTAATGGAAAGTGGGCTCCATCACCACTTGGCAAGCTGCCCGGGGGATGCCGGGCAGGCACAGGCTATAAATTACCTCCAGAAAGCCTAAGGGGAGGGGGCAGGTGGTACCCGGTGGCGCTGGATTTATCTGTACCCACTCAGCAAAGTGGTGCCAGTGCATGGGGACTGTGCCAGGCCAGTGCCACACCGGCACCTGGCCCCTTCTCCGTCCCCAGGGATGGACGTGTCTCTGCTCCCCCTAATACCCAGGAGAGGGGTGCTCAGCATCTCTGCCCTGTGGAGGGGCAGCAATAAGAGGGATGGCAGGGGAACTGCAGACAGACAAGACAGACAGATGGGTGCCAGCCCAGCATCTGAGTGCACCCTCCCTCCCCTGTGCCAGGGGGTACCTGAAGTTGGGGGCCGATGCCCACTCCAGTGCCAGGCAGGCCAGGTTGACGGTGGCGTAAACCAGAAGGAAGAAGGTGGTCACGACCCCCGCAATGGTGTTGAGCTTTCCGGAGAAGAGCACCAGCTACAGAGAACATGGAGAGGGCACAAGGTGAATGCACCCCCAGGGCTGGCAATCCTGGAACGTGCCTGAGCCAGCCCTGCTGAGCCCGGGTCACGCCATGGTGGTGTGCCGGGAAAGGGTACAGGCGGTGCCACGCAGCCACGAACCCCTGCACCTTGCTGTGATTTATCCTTCATTTATGGGCTCAAGGAGAGAAGGGCACAGCTGCAGCTGGACACCCAGGGCAAGGGGGGTCCCCAGGGGCAGGGGGACATGCCAGACTCTGCAACATCCAGCCCAGGTGCCAACCCACCTTCACATGGCAGCGCCAGGGAAGAAGCATCGCCAACGAACTCACCTGCACCACCAGCCAGGAGAGAATCACCGCCATCACCGGGTTCCCACTGGCAGATGTCTTCTTGGCCAACGCCAGCGCCCGGCCTGTGGGCAAAGGGGGGAGGTTGGGCTGGGGCACCCCCGCAGGCACCAACAGGCTCAGCCACCAGCCAGGAGTCCTGTCCCTACCCTCTGTGCTGGGGCATGGACAAACACCAGGGCACATGGGTGAGCCAAGTGGGCACAGACCAACCCCTAAAACATCACCCTCACACCAGGAAGGAGGCTCCCCAGTGCCAGGGCGGGTCCCTGGCAGGGACAACCTGCCAGGTGGGCTCTCACCAAAGAGATCATCCCGGGCCAAGGCGTAGAGGATGCGGGACGCCCCGATGAGGTTGCTCATGGCTGCAGACAGGGTGGCAGCGTAGATGCCCACTGTGACCAGGGGCGGGAAGATACTGATGTCACGCAGGAAGCCGTAGTCTTTCTGTAGGAGGGTCCTGGAGAGGGACATGGACACGCTGGCACCTGTCTTACTTGTGCCCGCATGCCCTGGCACAGCCAGGCACTGATGGCCCCAGTGAGGGGACAGGTGGCTGTACCTGTCACAGGTGGCACACATAAGGAAAGCCAGCAGGTTGTAGACGAGGTAGGTGAAGAGCACAGCAGAGATGGTGCCTCGTGGGATGGAGTAGCTCGGGCGCTTCAGGTCCCCTGTGGGCAGGAGCAGGCAGCATTACAGCACCCCTCTGCTCTCCTCCAGCCTTGGCTCCTGCTCCTGGTGCCACCCAGCCCAGCTCCCCCTGCCTGTACCTGACATGTTGGAGCCTGCCATGATGCCAGTGCAGCCGTTGAACATCACAGCAAAGACAGAGCTGAAACTCATCATCTGCCCAGTGGTGTAGTCCACCCCATACCCACCTGCAGGACACACAGGTACAGGCTGTGATGGGGTATGTGACACCCTCTCCTTGGTGTCCTCATACCCAAACCACAGAGGAAATCGTGCCATGGGACCTGTTTTGTGCCCACAAGCTTCCCCCCACCCTTCGGCAAGCCCCTGCCAATGTGGAGGTGCCAGAGTGACCCCGGCACAGGTGCCACGGTGGGTACGGTGGGCAGAGTGGGGAGAGCTGCTCCTCACCGCCCAGGTTGTTGTGCAGGGTGGTGAGCGAGAAGCCGGTAAAGGAGCCGTTATCAGTCTCGGAGCTGTTGAAGTGAGGCAGACGGATGGGCACCCCGAGGGGCTGCGTGGCAAAGAAGCTGACGAGGATGGTGCCCAGCACACCCATGACGATGAGGAAGATGAGGAAGGTGGCCTTGGCATAGATGGAGGCACCCACCAGGCACACGAGGAGGCAGAGAGCCAGCAGCACGGTGCCGTAGAGCAGCTCGTACCAGTAGCTCTGGGGCAGGACATGGACACCTGTGCCCACTTTTTGCCCTGGGCAAAGACAAGACAGGATCAGTGAGGCTCAGAGGGGGCAGCACTGGGAGCCGAGAGCCACCAGCATTGTGCCAGGCACGACACACACCAAGTCACCTGCCAGAGGGCTGGGTGAGCTGTGCTGGCTGTGCTGGGCAAGGTGCTGGGCACACCTGGCAGGGCACTAGGACTACTCCAGTAAGGGACACCCTTGTCCTCTGCCACCACACGGAGGGGTACTCACCAGGCGGGATCCCAAAGCTGTCCACCACTGCCTCAACCAGCCCCAGCACGTAGAGGGCACTGCCACACACGTTGGCCAGGAAAAACATGATCCCGATGCTGCCCCCAAACTCCGGGCCCAGGGCACGGCTGATCATGTCTTGCTCAAGTCAAGGGAAGATGTCACCAGCCCAAACCACTATTGGGTGACCCCAGCCCTTCCTCCCAGGCCAAGAGAGTCCCAGCCCCAGCATGGCACCCTGAGGCCACTGGGCAGTCACCCGATTTTGGCCCATATGCCCTGCAGCAGCAGCACCCACAGCAAAGGATACAGTAGGCTCCTCCAGCATCCAGGGCCCCGTTTGTGGCAATGGCACACACAGACAGCACCGTCATGCCGATGATGAAGTATGCCACCGCAAACATGGCCAGGGCTTGGTACAACCCGGCATGGCCCACCACAAACCCTGACGAGCATTGGGGAGAGGCCGGCATGCCTGTTAGCTGAGCACGGACCAACCCCCAGGCAAGGTCTACAGGCACAGCCACCACCCAGAGCTCGTCCCCACCAAGGCAGGTGGGCTGCTCCCGTCCCCCTGCCCACAGCTCCTCCCATGGTGCTGCCACTTCTCACCTGCAGCAGCACCCAGGGCCAGCCCAGCTGGTGCCTCCCACCTCAGGGCATCTCCATCCTCCTGCCGTGCCGGCATCAGGCCCAGGCACACCCTGGGTACGGGCAGCTCAGGGGCGCACACCCAAAAAGCAAACAAACAGGGCAGGGGCCCTGCTGCCCACCCAGCCCTGGGGCACTACAGGGAGGTGGTGCTGGAACCCCGTGTCCTGCTGGCACCCTCAGCAGTCAGGGAGTGCCTTGCACCCCACTTCAGGCACCAGGAGCTGATGGGCTCCCCGTGAGGTTCACATTGCAGCCCCACGCACCCGCTGCAAAGCAGGAAGCGAAAGCAGCGCCGGGGCATCCGCGCCAGCTGGGGCACCACTTGCTGCCCCGCCCTGGGACAGGGTGCCCAGAGCCCCCTGGTCAGGCACAGGGCACCCAGAGCCCCCTGGCCAGGCACAGGGCACCCAGAGCCTCCCACAGCCCTGCCCAGGGTGACAGGCAGGGCGCCCAGCCAGCAGCGCCGCGGGCAGGAAGGGGCCGCCTGCGGCTGCGGGGAGATGCCCGATCTCAGCCACAAGCCAGGCCGCAGCCATGCCCGGGGGCAGCGAGGGGGGTGCCGAGGCATGGCCGGGGCACGGGCACGGCAAAGAGGCTTTGGGGAGACCCGCTGGGTTTGGGGGCAACCCCTGTGATCTGTGGAGGGCTGGAGGGTGCCTGAGTGCCAAAAGCTGGGAAGGGCAAGGGGGGAGGAAATGAAGGGGTGTCCCGAAAGTAGCGTGAGGGTAAGCAGCAGCGCTGCTCGTTCTGGAGATCTGGGGGGTGTTAGAGGTGTGGGGGATGCGGGGGGCTGATGGGGGAAGCCATGCCCCCCCCCCCAGCAGGATGGTTCCTCTTCCCGGCAGCTCCCTTCCCCCTCTGCCCCACACTTCCCTTCCAGCCCCACGGCCCCGTGGGGTAACCCCGGTACCCGCTGTGGGGTAGGGGTTGGTGTTTGGGGGTGCACAGTCTGTGCGAGGACCCCAAGCAGGAGGGTGGGAAGCGGGTGAGTGATGTCAGGCCAGAGCTGTGCTCCCAGCCCACAGCTCGAGGGGTTCCTTGGCTGGGGAAAGGAGCTCATGGCCCCCCGGAGCCTCCCGGCCCCCCGGGCACACAGCCAACTCCCGCCCTGTGCTTTCCGTGGGCAGAAAGTGAAAGAGGAAAATCCTTCCCTGTTCCCGGACCCGGCCGGATACTGCCTGCCCTGGGCCGCTGCCTGGTCCAGGACGGGACAGGACATCTCCTCCTCCCAGGGCCCCACAAAGGGCCACCAGCTCACCTGGTTCATGACCAGCCTGCCCCCCTAGTTCTCCCAGATTGTCCAGAAACAGACTCATAACCCAAACTGGGAGCAGACTGGGATCAAATCTCTACCCTCTGAACAGCAAGGGGGGTGCAGTTGGGTGCCGGATGGGGGACACAGGGTCCTGCCCTGGGGACACCATGTGGGAACTGGGAGGGAAGTGCGGTGCTGGAGGCCAGTCCTGGGAGATGCCTGGGGAGCAGTGGGGTCCCAGCAGTGGGGGATAGGGGGGACATGAGGGCACTGGGATCCCACTTAGGGAAAGCACTGAGAAGGCACAGGGGTCTTGTCCCAGGGACACTAGGGCTTCAGAGTGGGGAGCCTTACTGAGGGTACTGAAGTCCCTAACTCGGTTCCCAACCGGCAGGTACAGCAAGAGCCCTGGGGCCCCAAGGTGGAGGGGTCAGGAGGGGACACACAGCACTGGGGGAGATCTGAGAGGGCACTGAGAGGACATCGGGACTCCAGACTGGGGGGCCTGGCGAGAGCACTGGGAAGGCACCAGGGCCTCAGATTAGGGTGGACACTGCAGCGGAGCACTGGGACTCCAGAGTGGCAGGGTCGGGAGAGGACACTGGGGACCCAGACCGGGGGAGCTCAGGGAGGAGCACTGGGACGACAAACTGGGAGGCCGCGGGGGGAAGCAGTGTGAGGGCACCGGGGCTTCAGCCTCAGGGGCTCGGGGTGCGCTGGGGGCTCTGGATGCAGGGAGGCCTCGGGAGAACACGGGGGTGCCAGGCAGGGCTGGCGAGTCCCTGGGGTCCCCGGGCCGCGGCTGGGAGGGGGGACGGGGGCGCCCCGGAGGGCAGCAGCACTCACCGAGGCGCAGGAAGAGGACGACGCTGAACATGGACAGCAGCGTGGGCACCACTACGCCCAGGAAGGTGGGCAGCTTGCGGGGGGCGGCGGCGGCCCGGCCGCGGGCGCGCTCCCGGCCCCGCTCCTCCTCGACCGAGCCGCCGCACAGGCGGTACGTGAGCAAGGCGCTGCGCTCCGAGCTCGCCATGGCGCGGCCCGGCACGGCCCCGGCCCCCGCCGGCCCCGAAACGCGCCCGGTCCCGGCCCCGGCCCTGGCCCCCGCCGGCCCCGCCCGCCGACCCGGGCCCGACCCGCCGTGCCCCGCCCACAGCCCCGCCCCTCCACCCTGACCACGCCCACGGCCCTCCGGATAGGCCACGCCCAACCCCGTGGGCAGGCCCCACCCCCTCGCCCGCCCCACCATGTAGGCCACGCCCCATCCTGCCAGCTAGCCACGCCCCCTTGTTGGCCCCGCCCACAGCCCCCCGCCCCTACCCAACCCTTCTCATGGCCCCAAATGTACTCCCATAGTGGTCCCCCCCCGACCCCCATCCAGCCCAGAGGTGTCCCACTCCAACACCCCCATGGCGTCCCCCAGCCCCCGCGTCACCCGAATGCCCCCGGTCCTCCCGGGCTCTCCCCACTCCTGGTACTCGGCACTGACCCCGAAACTCACCCCACTCCTCCCGGCACCCCTAAACCGGCCCTAGCGCCGCTGCATCGCCACACGCCCCCTGCCCCGACCCCCCTAACGGCCGGAGTCACCCCGTAGCCAGCACCCCGATACCGACCCCGGCAGCCCCAGCCTTCCCCCTGGGACCCCGGTACTGCTCCCGCCCCGGTGGCCGCTCCCAGCGCTCCCCCGCCGGTGCCGGCCGGGCTCGGCTGCCCGCGCCAATTACCGGACAATCGAGGCCCCCGGGGGCGCCGTCCCTCCCTCCCTCCCTCTCTCCCCGCCGCCGGGGCTGGGATCTGCCCGGGCCCCGGGGTCCCACTGCCGCCGCCGCCCGGTGCGGCCGAGCGCCTCGCCAATTAGGCTAATGGGGTTGGCACTGGCACCGCGGCCGGCGGGGGAGTGGGGCACGGTGGGCCCGGGGGCGAACCCCACGCCGGCCTTGAGTACCCGCGTGGGCGCTGGCTGCGGTCAGCAGAGCGGCTGACCCCCACGGCGGGAGCCCGTGTCACGAGTGGGGGGGATCAGTGCAGAGACGGACGCCGGGGCGGAGCGCAGGACCGCTCCCGCGGTGGGATGGCGCTGCTCCCCCACCCGTCCCCGCTGTCCCCCGTGGCGCAGCGTGCCCCCGCGGTGTCCCCGCGGCCGAGGTGGGAGCCCGCGGGGCCGGGGCTTTCATCTGCGACGGGCCTGTCGCCGTGCCAGCCGCGGGCAGCGCCGCGCCTTTGATGTGCCACTGAAGCGGCATTGTCCGCGCCCCGCTGGCGCAATTAGGGCCTGGGGGGGCCGGGGGAAGCGCGGCACGGCCGGGGCTGCGGGCACGGAGGCGCCCCGGCCCCTAACGGGGACTGGGATGGTGGCATGGGAACCCCTAAATGGGGATGGGGACACGGGCACCTCCTGCAGCTAATGGGGACAGATAGGGGGGTGTGGACACCCCCTAAGGAGGAGACAGGTGAAGCTACGGGCACCCCCTGTACCCCAAAGTATATGGGGCCACGGGTACTCCCTGACCAGCCAGATGAGCACGGGGACATGGACACTCCCCTACCCTAACAAGGACAAAGGTGGGGACATGGGCACCCACACCTGCCCTCTTACAATGAGAGAAATGAGGGCGTGGGCACCCCTTGGATGGACATGGGGACCCAGGGACCCCCTGCTCCCTAACAGGGACAGAGATGGGAGCACATACACCCCCTGCACCCCAAAGAGGTGATGGGGATGTGGCCGCACCCTGCCCTGCCAAAGGAGCTGAGTTTGGGCCCAGAGGCACAGGAAGGTGGCAATGGGGGCAGGAACGCGGTGTGGGCACCCCAAAAGTGTAGGACCAATGACAAGCCAAACTGTAGACACTGGAGGGGACCCCTCCAGCTGGGCAGGTGAGTGTGGCCCCCCAATTCCTGGGGCCAAAGCTGCCCCCCCAGACCCCAGTACGCTGACTGCTTGCTGCCCGCTGCTGCAAAAAATCAAGAAAGGCAGCCGCTGCCCGGGCCCCACCTGCCCCCCCGGCATCTCCCTGGGGCGCGTCCCGCCTCCTGCACCCCAGGAGAGGAACGGCCTCAGTGCTGACACGGGGTGCTGGGGGAGACACTGGGGGGGGGGGTCCCGGGGGCAGCCGGTGCTCAGCACGGGGGTGCAGCGCCTCTGCACGGGGTGGCCCGTTCCGCCAGGGCTGGGCCGGCACAGAAAGAGATCCCCCTGTCCCCCCGCCCCATGTGTCCCTCTCCCGCGCCCCCCCCCCCCGCCCCGCGATGTCCGCCCGGCCGCTCCCGGCCCGCTGGCCGCCTTTGAAGCCCCCGGCGGGTCTCCCACGCCCGGCCCGGGCCCCCCGCGCCCCGCAGCCTTCGGTGCGTTCCCACCCGCCCGTTTTCCCCCCCCGTACCCCCCGCCCGGGGCCCGCAGGAGGGAGGGTGGCGCGGCTGGGGCTTGGCGTGAAAATGATCAAGGGCCGCGGGCAGCGCCGGAGCGCAGCGCCCGTCTGATGCTGCCCGCCCGGAGGCCCCGTCGAACAAAGGCGGCATTGAGGCCCCGGCTGCGCCCCCCCCGCGCCCCCCGCCCCGAGCTGGCATCTTGGCGCGACATTAATGAACTCGCCTGTTTGTGCTCCCCCGGCCCCTCTCTCCTCCCACCACCCGGGGGGCACTGTATATATCCATCCCTCCTCGCACGCCTCGGGCATTTCGGGGGCTCCCCCCTCCTGCCCCCTTTTGCCCGCCCGGGGATGGAACGAGGAGGGAAGAGGACACGGGGCTTTCTTCTCGGGGTCTGCCTGGTCCCCCCCGTTCTGCTGCCGCTGCTGCCGCTGCTGCAGCTGGTGGGAGGGGCCCCCCTGGGCCAGGGGCTGTACCCCATGCCGGCCAGCGTCCTGCAAGGTCAGTGGGGCACAGGGATGGGGGCATCTTTACGGGAGGGTTTGGCCGTGGATGGGGTGGCTGTAGGAGCCGGGACTCCTGGGTTGACTCCTAGGAAGTGGGGGAAGTGCAAGTAGGATGCCCAGGTCTCCAGTAAAGCCCCCCATGCCTGCACTGCCTGGACTGGGTGGCAAATGCTGCTCATGGCACTCAGGGACACCAGGGTCGCAGGGAGCAATGTGGTTCATATCCCACAGCTGCCAGTTTTCCCTCCTGCCTGGGTACCTGTGCCAGCCCTGGGGGACCCTCTGACAGGGCACAGCCAGTGGGAGGATGACTGCGGGTGGCTAGAGGTGTGCACAGGTGCAGGCACACATGGGGATGCACATACAGGGCAGGCACAGGAGTGCGCACACATGGGCACACTCAGGATGTGCAGGCACCGTCACACACACCCTGGCACACACAAGTGTGCACCCATGTTGAGGGCACCATTGTGCACAGAGGTGCATGCACACCGACACATATGGCACACACAGGCCCGGGCAAATACCCTCCCCACACCATGTGCCCATGTGCCAACCCCACCAGGGAGGTGACAGTCAATGCCAACAAGTGACAGGCTGTGCCTAGCATAACTCCCACCATGGAGCTACTGGGGCACAGGTGCTGGGCAGGCTGGGGGCACCCATGGCTGTGGTGGGGGGCTGTGGTGGGGACACAAGGGGTCTGAGCGCCCTGCGTGTGCCCGGCAGCGCTGTCAAGCCGAGGGACGCTGGTGCTGGAGGCAGCGCTGAGGAGCGCGCTGCTGGCTCTGGAGCGGGCGCTGGCCGAGCAGCAGTGGCAGCGGGGTGCCTGCAGGCTCTGTGCCCCCTGCCTCTTCCCGCCCTGTGCCAACCTCACCCGCCGCTGCCCATGTGAGTCATGGCCCCCTGATCCCCGTGGCCCCATCCCCAGGAGACCCTACCCAAACAGAGGCTGGGGTCCCCATCCAAAGATTGCCCAGGGCTCCTACCCAAATGTTGCCCAGCATTCCTACCCAGGCACAGCCCGGAGTCCCTACTCAAATGCTGCCCAGAGTCCCTACCCAACCACCACCCCACACCCAGGAGACCCTACCCGAATATTACTTTGGGACCCTACCAAAGCACCACCACATCCCCTAGAAGCCCTACCAGAATGATACCCCAAGACCCTATCTAAACAGTACCCTCTCTTCTATGTAGGCTTTACCCCTATAGGCTTTACTGAAACAGTGCCCAGACTCCCCAGACATATCCTCAACTGCTTGAGACCCTACCGAAACACCACCCAGAGACCCTAACCAAGAAGTTCCTCATCCTCTCTAGATCCTACCCAAACATCACCTGGATCCCTACCCAAAACATTGCCCAATTCCTTGTCTCCTTCCCAGAGATCCCTCCAAAACATATCCCAGCACCCAGGAGACCTTATCAAAATATGTCAACACTACAGCCCTATCATGCCCCCTTCCCACCTGCCCCAAAGCAGAGCCTGGGGTGGCGCAGGCAGAGGTGGGCAGCTGGCAGGGAGGAGGACATAGGGATGCCCACTTCTCCACTGTCCTTGCAGCACCAGCCGTGCCCCCTGCCATGCCCCCCAGCTGCCAGGCCCTGCTGGATGCCCAGGCACTGCCCGAGCTGCCCAAGCGCAACTGGGCGCTGAGCCAGGCCTGTGCCCCCTACCAGCACCTGTGCCCACCCGAGGGGGCCCAACACACCTGCACCCCACTCAGCGCCCGGCTCTGCCTCCACCGTCTCCAGGAGTGCCGTGAGTGGGCACCCGCATTGCCTCTAGCTCCTCCTATACAGTGGAGACCCTACAATAACAAACAGAGCATCGCCAGGGGATGCCTGGGGTTTCCTGGAGGGGATATAGGACACTGGGGGTGACAGGGGATGCTGAGGTGGAGTGGGGAGACTGGGGAGGTAGGGGTGTGGTAGGGTCATGAGGGATCTCTGGTGGAATGGGGAGATTGGGAGGATGGAGGGTTCTGGGGTGAGATGTGGAGATTTAGGGGATGGAAGTGTTGGGACCAATGGAGCAGATTGGAAGGAACAGGGCATTGAGGGGTGATGGAGAATCTGAGGTGGGAGAGGGGAGTGTGGGGGAACGGAGCAAGGGCGGTGATGGAGAGATTTGGGATACCAAGTCACTGCGGGTGACTAGCACTCCTGGGTGGGACAGGAGTGTTTAGGATGCTGGGGATCTGGGAGGCACTGAGAGGAACCAGGGGAAATGAGAGACAGCAGAGACATGGTGGTGACATCTGGGGGGATGTCCCCACATGCCATGACAGCCTGTCCCCACAGGGACGGCAGGTGCAGCCCTGGGCGCTGATGCAACAGCAGAGACGGTGATGCCAGGTGAGCTGGGATGGCCCTGCAGTGCCCACGCCACCCCCCCCACGCCGGTGGACGACCCCAGCCCCCCGGCTGCCTGCTGGGCCTGGGGGCAGAGGTTAGCGTCGGCAGCTGCCGGGCTGCGGGGTGCCCCCGGCCCGCCGCCCGCTCGCCTCCGTGAGCACAATGAGGCTTGACAGCACGCCTGGTGCTGCCTGACCCCCGGGGGCTGCCCGTCACCCCCTCCACCTGCCACAGCCACACCAGCACCGCCATGCCCGGCCACCTGGGAGAGGAGACGTCCCAGCAGTGTGGGACCCCCTTCTCACTCTGGCTTTGTCTCCCAGGGACCTGTGGGCACCGTGGGGGCCCCCAGGACAACAGCACAGCCCCCCGAGGACGGATCATGGGCGGCAGTGTGGCCCCGCGGGGGGCCTGGCCCTGGCTGGTGTCGGTGCGGCTCCATGGGGAGCTGATGTGCGGAGGGGTGCTGGTGGGGCACTCCTGGGTCCTCACCGCAGCCCACTGCTTCACCGGGTATGGCAGGGGGCATGGCAACGTAGGGGCACTGTCCCTGTAGAGGAGGGGCATGGCATGGCACCCTTGTTCCCCCCTGACTTGCTGCCCCCCACCAGGAACCAGAATGAGCTAGTGTGGACGGTGGTAGTGGGTGACCATGAGCTGGGAAAGCCAGATGCGGGCGAGCGGGCAGTGCCTGTCCGGCGCATCCTGCCTCACCCCAAGGTTGGTGGAGGTGGATACACCCCAATCTCCCTCTACATGGTTCCAGGGCATCCCCCAGCACACCTTTGTTTCCTTCTAGTTCAACCCCAAGACATTTCACGGGGACCTGGCACTGCTAGAGCTGGCAGTGCCACTGGCCCCGTCGCCCACCGTCAGCCCCGTGTGCCTGCCCAGCAGCCCCGCAGAGCCCAGCCCTGGCACCACCTGCTACATCGCGGGCTGGGGGTCCCTCTATGAAGGTTGGTGCCACCCCAGCACCTGTGGAGTGTGTGGGGCTTCCCCCTCAGTGCCCTCTCCAGTGCTGATGCACTGAGCCAGGGCACGGGAGTGCAAAAGAGAGGGGGGTGCCTGGGCATGGGGGACTCTGTAACAGGTGTGTTGCCTGGCAGAGGGGCCAACAGCCGATGTGGTGATGGAGGCGCGGGTTCCCCTGCTCAGCCAGGAGACGTGTCGGGGTGCCCTGGGCAAGGACCTGCTCACCAGCGCCATGTTCTGTGCTGGGTATTTGTCTGGGGGAATAGACTCCTGTCAGGTAACGCTTGGTGCTGGGGGGCTGCCAGACCCCAAACTTGAAAATTTCTTGTGGCATGTGGTGCTGGGCATGCACCACAGCCTGGCAGCGTGGTTGGTGTCCCACCTCTGACTGACGCACAGACATCCTCCCTCAGGGAGACTCAGGGGGCCCGCTGGCGTGCCAGGACCCCTCCTCTCACCGCTTCGTCCTCTACGGCATCACCTCGTGGGGTGATGGCTGCGGCGAGCGGGGCAAACCGGGCGTCTACACCCGCGTTGCTGCCTTTGTGGACTGGCTGAGCCTCCAGATGGACCGTGAGTGCCGTCAGCCGCACCAGGGGGGCTGGAGGCAGCTGTGGGTGCCAGGGGTGCTGTTGGGGATACATTACTCCAGGGTGGGGGCTCAGCACCTCATGTCATCCTTGGTGCCCTTGCAGCCGCCCCCAGCAGCCGGGAACCGAGCTGCTTCGACCTGCTGGCGCTGGCCCAGCTGCCCCCCGAGCAGCAGCCCCCCGAGCGTGCCCGCCTCTGCGCCTTCTACACCAGGTCCTGCCGGGCCCCCCAGGGCCGGGCTGCCTGTGCCCGCCTGGCCGAGGAGACCTGCCGTGCCAGGACGAGACGATGTGGTGAGCCACGGTGTCTTGCAGGGGGAGGGACTCCGTTTTTGACGGGATGGGGCCGGCGTGGTGACAGGGCGATGTCTTTCCTGTTGTGCCTGCAGAGCTGCACTCCTATGCCCAGACCTTGGTGGATCTCCTGCGCCGGGCTGGTGACTTCATCCGAAACCAGTTCGACTTCTCCTTCCTCACCCACACCCTGCCCCAGCTCCTGGGCAAGATCTATGGGCACTTCTTCCCACCCCGTGTCCGCAGGGATGCCCCAGGTACCTCTCACCCCATGCCCACTCAGGGTCCCATCGGTCACCCCTATGCCAACAGCCTGCTCTGGCACCCCCATGGGGCTCACCCACTCCTCGTCCCTCTTGTTCCCTTCTTGTCCCCACAGGCCTGGCTGTGGTAGGGGGCCAACCCAACCCCACAGCAAAGGGATCCCAAAGACCCCCCTCCAGGTGAGGCATGGTGGGCTACGGGACAAGGAAGGGCTAAAGGGTTTGGGGAGGCAGGCACAATGCCTGTGGGTGCTGACATGGCTTTTGGGGGACAGCCTAAATCATTGGGGTCCTGCTCTTCCTGCAACCAAGCAACATCTGGAGGGAGGTGGGCATGGTCCCCAGGGTGCCCAGGACCACCCAAGCCCCACTGGGCGTGTGTGAGGTGGTACTGCTGAGGGGCCAAGTGGCACCGGGCACCTGCCCTGAGCTTGCCCACCGTGCTTGCAGGCAGCGGACAGGGCTGTCACCCCACTTCGCAGGGCTCTTTGGGGCCGTGGGGCCCCGGCTGCAGGACTGGGTGGAGATGCTGAGGGCCATGGCGGGGGGCAGCTTCCCAGCGCCCACCCCGGACGAGGAGCAGCTGCCGAGGGAGACGTGGCTCTTCTTGCAGGTATTTGGGCAGGGATGGGCAGGGGGGAGGCCCTACCCCTCTGGTGACAGTGCCACCACAGACCAAAACCTGCAGTTCCCTCCGTGTCCCCTTGTGACATCCCTTGGACCCATCATCCCCTGTACAGACATGGAAGTGGCATCTCCTGCCCTGCCACCACAAAGAGGGCATCTCACCTTCCGCAGCTGAAACTAATGCTCTCAGTCCAACCAATGTAGAGCCAGCCATGGCTGTTACCCCACAGCTTAGGATCTGACCCATATAGATGTTGCATGTCCTCAACATGTCCAACACCAGCCCAGCTGTGCCCTGCACTCTGCCACTGTGCACCTGGATGTGCCTACAGGTGCCCCGTGGGTGCCCCACCATCCAGCCTGTCCCCCCTTCCCTTCAGCAGGGTGAGGAGGTGGTGGAGGAGCTGGTGGGACAGGGACGAGCCTTCCTCGCCCAGCTACGGGCAGAGCTGGACCTCAACACCGCTCTTGAAGCCATGGAGCCACGATGGGCACCTGAAGAGCTGTCAAGGACCCCTGCACCCAGCCGTGAGCCCCGGGATCCTGGGCTGCTGGGGCTGATGTGGCAGTGGGGTGTCCTTCTGCCCGATGGTCCTGTGCCCTCCGGTCATGTCCCCACTGGAGTTTTCATACCTCTCTTGGTGGCAGGGTCCGCGCCAAGGCAGAAACGTGAACTGGTGCCTACAGAGCTCCCAGAGGTGGAGGAGGAGGAGGCAGGTGTGGGCAGAGGTAAGTGCCCTGCAGCCCCTGGCCACTGTGGGATGCCATATGCCACTATGGGGACAGTGACAAGCCCGGCCTCAGCTTCACACCCAAGCCCCAGGGCTGGTTGTCCTGTGTTGGTGGGACAGCCCTTGGCCATACCCCCCATCCACAGGGACCCTCTGCCCCTGCTCCCTCCGAGAACGGGTGCTCCTCCCTGGGGCGGGTGGGCAGCAGCATGATGCCCCCATGACTCATCCCCAATGTCCCACCTCCATCTCTCTCCTGCCGGTCCCCGGGGTTGCAGCCTGCCCTGGCCTCAACGAGTCGGCAGTGCGGGTGGGTGAGGTGCGGGAGCTG
Source organism: Caloenas nicobarica (assembly GCF_036013445.1). Taxonomy (NCBI): domain Eukaryota; kingdom Metazoa; phylum Chordata; class Aves; order Columbiformes; family Columbidae; genus Caloenas; species Caloenas nicobarica. The sequence goes on from NC_088252.1 coordinate 24,533,585, forward strand.
TATGCATGGGTGCTGCGGGTGCCCGAGCCAGACCTGGCCATGACCTTCCAGGAGGTGAGTGTCCCATCCAGCTGCTCCAAGCCCCCCACACTGGCAGCCAGGCGGTGCCACCCTCCAGCCCATCACCATCCCGCCGCGCCCCTGGCTCCTCTGGAACTCACGGTGTTGTCGTCTCCCCGCAGATCCTGGTGGACTTGACCTCCAAAAATGCCAAGGGGCTATACCGGGCGCAGGTGCGGGCCACTGTGGGGGGCCGCCCCACAGTCTTCGCTGGCCTGGTGGGTCTGGAGAGCGACTCACTGGCCCGCAGCATGCCCGGCCTCGTCGCTCTGGCACTTGAGGCACTGAAAACCTAATGGTGCCCTGGGGCACCATGCCAGCATGGGAATGGGACACTGGGGTAGTGGTCTTTCATGTCCTTCGAACACAGCTCCATCCCCAGCTCAGGCTCTTCCATGTTTCTGTCCCTCATCGTGCCTCAGTTTCCCTCTTCCTGCCAGCACTGGCCAGTCTCCCCAGGGCAACGGGGCACTGGGGGAGACCTGGAGCATTTCAGCTGAGGATCTCAGCCCTCCTCTCCCCTGGGACCCCCACCTTGGCAAGCCCACCCCCACCTCATTTTCCCTAGAGGCACTTGGGCTGTTATTTATTTGTACAGAGAAAGGTCTATTTTTCAATAAAGAAGGGCTTTATTTTCCGGTACCTGGTGAGTGTGAAGCGAGTGCTGTGCCATGAAATGCCAGCAAAGCGGGCACCAACAGGAGACTTTCCATGGGGGATATGACATCCCATCACATCTCCCTTCCCACCCCCTGTACCCAAAGCAATGCCCGCCAGCCTCAGTTCCTGCCCTCGGCATCAGTGCCGTGCCCAGCCTGGCACAGACTCCTCAGCCTCCCCCGTGGGAGTCAGACACCCCTCCTGCCCACCGCAGCGCCCGGAGCACAGCACCAGTGTCCACCCCTGGTGCCACCCCATCGGGGACCCGCAGGAAGCTGAGCGTGCCCCGGGCCAGCAGTGAGCGCCGGGGTGGTGCCACCCCGTGCTTGGGCATCGGTGGGTACAACCCCACCTCCTGCTCACGGGGAGTCTGTCAATCCCCCAGCAGCGGGGAAAGGACCGGTCCTCCCAGTGCCCACCGGTGCCCATGCCAGGGTGCCCAGACGCAGAGCGATGGGCTGACATGCATGGGGCTGGTGACACCAGCTGTGCCTGCCTGTCTCCCCTTCTCCAGGCATGCGGGTGCTGGAAGAGGGGGGGTCAGAGCGGGTATCCGGTACTGGCACCCTTCCCCCTCAGCACCTGGCACCATCCATCTCCCGCTGCGGCCGGCAGCCGGACATCCGCTTGGCCGGGCCAGGCGGAGAGGCAGCCAGGGCCTGGCACGGCACGGGGGCGCCACGGGCACCGCATGGGGAACCTGCCGGGGTGGCTGGCCCTGCTTGGGGCTCTGCTGCTGACGGGTGAGCCGGACCATGGGGTTTTGGGCACGGGGCTGTCACGTTGCTGGGGGTTTCTGGGCCCCCTCAGTGGGATTGGTGAGGGTGGCGGTGCAGGGTCCAAGCTGGGCACAAGCATCCCTAGAGCTGCATTTTGGGTATTGCCTGGCAGAGTCCTATCGCTGAGCATGCCCTGCACTTCTGTCCTGGCTGTGCCACCCGGAGCCATGTCCCTAGCTGGGCCGTGTGTGTGTGTGTCTGTCCGCAGTGTCACTGTGTCTGTGTGTCTCTGTGTGTGCTGTGTGCACAGTGCCACTGCATCTGTGACCACATGTCCCTGCATATATGGGTCCACGTCCACATGTGCCTCTGTGTGTGCATCCACCTATGTGCACAGTGCCACCATGTCTGTGCCCAGGGGTCTCATGTCTGTGTGTCCCTGTGTGTGCTGGCTCTGTATCCGTGTGTCCCTCTGTGTCCATGCTCATGTCCTTGTCCCATGCCCATATGTGCCCCTGCATGTGTGCCATTCCCCCGTGTCCATGCCCCTGTGCAGCACTGACACGCAGTGTCCTGCCCTCTTTCTGTCTTCTCCATCCTTACCCCACCCTGCCCTTGCTGAGCATCTGTGCGGGGTGGCACTAGACCCAGTAACCCACCCTGGTCTGCCTGACCCCACACCCCCAGGCGGGCTCTGTGTCAACCAGGAGGAGCGGCTCATCCACTACCTCTTTGAGGAGAACGGCTACAACAAGGAGGTGCACCCCGTCACCTCCAATGATGAGGTTGTGGACGTCTACCTGGCCCTCACCCTCTCCAACCTCATCTCGTTGGTGAGCCCCAGTGGACAGTGCCCACCGTGGGATGACGCCGGCCATGCCTCACCCCAGGGCTGGCTGCATGGGGGGATCCCTGGAGAGGGATTCTGGGCTGGGGGATGCAGCTGAAGGGCATGGCCATGGCATCTCACTGCCCCACGCTGTCATTGCAGAAAGAAGTAGATGAGACACTCACCACCAACGTATGGCTCGAGCACGTGAGTAAGGACAGGCACCATGGTGTCAGTTGTGCCCCAAGGCATGGGAAATGGGGTGGCCCAGTGTGGTGAGCAGGTGACCTAGGGTTCCTCCCCTCCAGGGCTGGACTGATTACCGCCTGCAGTGGAACAAGTCCGAGTTTGGGGACATTGAGGTGCTCCGCCTGCCACCAGACATGGTCTGGCTGCCTGAGATAGTCCTAGAGAACAAGTGAGCTGTGCCTCAGTTTCCCTTCCCAAACACGATGGGCTGTGCCTCATACAGGCCCAGGGCTCCCCCTGCCCCTGCCATCACCTCATCTCTCTCCCGGTCCAGCAACGATGGGCTCTTCGAGATCGCCTACTACTGCAACGTCCTCATCTACAACACAGGCTACGTCTACTGGCTGCCACCCGCCATCTTCCACACCACCTGTGTCATCAACGTCGACTTCTTCCCCTTTGACTGGCAGAACTGCACCCTCAAATTCAGGTGCTGGGGGGCTGGCTGGGGCAGGGGTGGGCAGCAGGGTGGGCATCCCAGCCCCCTGCAGTGCCCTCTGCTGCCAGCACCCTCTCTTGCTGTTGGAGTGCAGCAAGGTGGGGGTTTGCAGGTGACTTGGTGGCCCAAGTCTGTCATGCTGGAGGTCCGGGTGGGTGGGTGGTGGGTATCAAGCAGCCGCACAGCTCCTCACTGCCTGTCCCCCCCGGCCATGGGCCAGCTCACTGGCGTACAGTGCCCTGGAGATCAGCATGCACTTGAAGACAGAGAACGACCCAGAGACGGGCAAGGATTACCCAGTAGAGTGGATCATCATCGACCCCGAAGGCTTCACAGGTAACGCTTGTGCTCTCTGCCGTGTCCTGTGGCAGTGGGACACTCTGTATGGGGCTCAGGGGCACCCTGCCATTGGGGTACCCTGCCAGTCAGGCACCCGAGTGCCCAGGGCTTTGGCACCCTGGCACCCATCCCACCAGGCTTGGAGCTACCCAGCCCCAGGACAGGGACACCTGTGCTGGTGAGGCTGGTGAGGATGGGCACGGCAGGGTCCTCTCATGCCATGCGCTGTCCTACGTGTCCTGGCAGAGAACGGGGAATGGGAAATCATCCACCGCCCAGCCCGCAAGAACATTCACCCTGAGAACCCCCCTGACAGCAGTGAGCACCAGGACATCACCTTCCACCTCATCATCAAACGCAAGCCGCTTTTCTATGTCATCAATATTGTCACACCCTGCATCCTCATTGCCTTCATGGCCATCCTTGTCTTCTACCTGCCCGCTGACAGTAAGTGAGCCCCGCGGCACCTGTACTGGGCATAGGGGTCACCTCAGGGAGCACCTCCATATCCCACACCTGCATCAGGTCCTGGGACATGGGGACAGCCTAATGCCCAGCACAGGGACATCCTGGTACTGGGACACTGCCATGTGGGACACCACCACATAGGACACCATCATTCCAGCCAGGCACCTTGGCAACTGCACACTTGGGCACAGGATACCCCATGTTGGACCCTGGGGTCCCGCCATACTAGAAAACGCTCTGTGGGACAGTGTATGGTGGGACACTGGAAAGGCAATCCGGGCACTGGGAAAGAGGCTTGGGGCAGGGTTTGCCCTGAGCTCACCTGCTCTCTAGGTGGTGAGAAGATGACCCTGGTGATCTCAGTGCTCCTGGCCCAGTCTGTCTTCCTTCTGCTCATCTCCCAGCGCTTGCCTGCCACCTCCCATGCCATCCCTCTCATTGGCAAGTGAGTCCTGGACACTGTGGGGTGCAGTGGAGACATCACAGGGTCCCCACAGTGCTAGCAGGCAGCTCTACCTGTGCCAGACCCTGTGACAATGCCAGCTCCAGGTCCATGTCCCCCACAGATACCTGCTTTTTATCATGCTGTTGGTATCGGCCATGGTAGTGATCTGCGTCGTGGTCCTCAACTTCCATTTCCGCACCCCCAGCACCCATGTCATGTCCGACTGGATCAAAGAGGTGAGCAGGGTGCTGAGCTGGGTGAACTGGTAGGTACAGAGGTGGCACCGAGCCCCACTGAAGGCATGGGACAGCACAGCCCTGGCGTTGCATCGCGGTGTCCCACCTGTGCCGCTCCAAGGGGCTGCACACCCAGCTTGGGGGCAGAAGGTGGTAACAAGGTGGCGCGGCACCGAGGAGGTGGCCAAGGGACCCGACACCCCCTCCCATGCCCCAGGTCTTCCTGGACACCCTGCCCCGCCTGCTGGGCATGTCGCAGCCGGCCGAGAGCCCGGCGCGTGCCCCGTGCATCCGGCGCTTCAGCTCAGCCGGCTACATTGCCAAGGCAGAGGAGTACTTCAGCGTCAAGTCCCGCAGCGAGCTCATGTTCGAGAAGCAGTCGGAGCGTCACGGGCTGGCCAGCCGTGTCACCCCTGCCCGTGAGCCGCAGCCCCTCCACGGGGACACAGGGAAGAGTGGCAGAATGGGGCTCTCCGGGGGTGGCAGCCCGTCTCACCACCCTCCTCGTCCTCAGGTTTGGCGCCGCCGGGCACAGACGCGGGCGAGGAGCAGCTCTATGAGCACGTAAAACCCATCGTTGATGGTGCCAACTACATCGTTAAGCACATGCGGGAGCAAAACAGCTACAACGAGGTGGGGGCCCATGGGCATGAGGGGGCAGAGGGGACTCCCTGTGCCTGCTGTGCCCCCCACTGCCTGGTTCCCACCTCTGTCCCCAGGAGAAGGACAACTGGAACCAAGTGGCACGGACCATGGACCGCCTCTGCCTCTTCCTCATCACCCCCATGCTGGTGGTGGGCACTCTCTGGATCTTCCTCATGGGCATCTACAACCACCCCCCATCACTGCCCTTCGCTGGAGACCCCTACGACTACCGGGAGGAGAACAAGCGCTTCATCTAGCTGAGGGGTCCCATGTGCCAGTCCCCCGCTCCTTCCTGCTCACCCACCTTGGCTCGTGAAAATAAAGCTGGGTGCTTCTTGCCATGGGGTGCTGAGCTGGTGGTTGCTCTCAGTGTCCCCTCCTGGGCACAGTGCCCACCCTGAGTGCTGTGTGTGTGTCAGGGAGGGTGATACCACCAGGGAATGGCTGTTTTTAGGTGCCTGGAGTGTGGTGGTGCTCAGCTGTGGCTGGAAGGGGTGTTTCCCAGAGGAGCTGTGGTGGTACCAGCCCTGCTACCCTAGTTTGGGCTGGGCACTCAGGACGGGATGGACTGGGGAAGAGGATGGACCCCCCCCAGCATGGCACCATCTCCGGTGGACCCCATGCAATGGGCAGAGACACCATCAGTGCCCACACCACTCCCCGTCTTCATGACCCCCCAGCCAGACCCAGGAATGTCCCCCCAGTCAGACTCGTGTCTTCTCCCCCAGCTCAGCAGAGGGACACCAGGGCTCTGGTTTCAGGGGGCACAGCTGACGTCCCCCCACCGGCAGTGGCCCGGGACAGCTGTCACGTCCTCTCCACTGAGCCAGGAATCTTACCTCCCCGCCCCGACTCCCCTGCACAGGGCCGGGCAGGATTTGGACCCGCAAGGCAGACACCACTTCCCAGGCTGACATGGTGGGACTCGTCTGCATCTTCCCCCCCCAACACCCCAGGGACAGCCACCACCATGCGGGGAGAGGGCATTGCTGGGAGTGCTTGCAGGGGGGCATCCCTTTTCTACGAGGCTGGGCACCTGGGTTTATGCTTCAGGGAGATGCATCCCTCTGTGGGAGACAGGGGGAAACTGAGGCACAGAGCTCATTTTGCCCGCAGACCATGTTCCACCTCCCTGAGCGCAAAATACCAGAGGAGCTTCCCAGAAAACTGTCATCACTCCACTGGCGGGGAGGGCTGTGGGTGGTCACTCGCCCCTCCCCATCTCCCGTGGCTGTTGGGAACAGCTGACGGTGGCCAGGGACAGCTGTCCTGTCCCAGCGGGTGCCAGGCCCAGAACAGCGCTGTGCGGGCAGCCGAGCAGAGCTCCTGCGCCCCACAGCACCGCCATGCGCTGCCACAGCCTCCTCCTCACCCTCTGCGCCCTGGCAGGTAAGGGGTGCCTGCCGCGGGGGGAGGCCTGGGGGGCACCCGCTCATCCCCTGCCTTTGCCTTTGGGGGTTTGTCACCCATGGGTGTACAGCACCATGCACCGTCCCACCAGGGTGTCCCCATGCTGGCAGGCCATTGTCCCCACGTCCTGCCCTAGAGAGGTCCCTGGGGTGAGCGGGGTGGGCGATATGGGGGACACACACCCCCCTGCTTGCACACTGGGCCACTGATACACACAGGCACGCACAGCTGCTTGTGCACACCCACAGTAACACGTGCATGGACATGCCCTCCCCACGCACACCCTGTGCACCCCCACCCATGCCAGCAGGTCCTGGGAGCATCGGTGGCCCTGCTGTCCCCACCCCAGGGTGCCCCCATGGCATGTGTGCTCCCCAGGCGTGGGCTGCAGGAACCAGGAGGAGAAGCTGCTCCAGGACCTCATGACCAACTACAACCGGCACCTGCGCCCAGCCCTGCACGGGGATCAGGTCATTGATGTCACCCTCAAGCTCACCCTCACGAACCTTATCTCCCTGGTGAGAGACCCCCGCCCCAGTCCCCATAGCAGGATGGGATTTGCCCCCACACGTGGGGCAGTGGGCAGAGGTGGGCAGGGCACTAAAGCTCTCTCCCCGCTTTCTTCCTTGCCAGAACGAGCGGGAGGAGACCCTCACCACCAACGTCTGGATCGAGATGGTGAGACCCCTCATCTCCAGGAAGGACCTCCCCCAGGGTCACATTTGCATCTCAGGGTGGCACCCCGTGGAGGGTTGACACCGTAACCTGCACCCTCTTTTGTGGGTGCCCCCCCGCTGAGCCCATTTTGGGAGCAGAACAGAACAGGACAGGCAGCTCACAAGCTCCCCCGCCCCAGGGAGCACCATGACCTCCCTCTCTGCTCCCCTTCCCACAGCAATGGTCCGATTATCGCCTGCGATGGGACCCCG